>NW_027596106.1:1297500-1771652 GCF_964194155.1 Cetorhinus maximus
AGGATTTGTCTTAACAAGGACTATTCGGTGTTCGCTCCTATCAAAACGATAGTGTCCAGGGCCAATTGCCTGGTCTGGACAGGTCAAGCAGGTTTAGGCCTGCTGTTTGGTTCCTTTACCACTTGCCGCAGGCGAGGTGATCTGGTCACCATAGACCTCACATGTAGCACTGTTTACAATTCCGGCATGGAAGTACCTTGGTTAGATGTGTCCTTCAAGGTCGGCTAAACTGGATAAGCCGTGGCGATATCGAACCACTCTTGGTGTTGGATATTTCAGTGCCTCACTCACTGAAATGTGGCTGATATTGCTGACTCATTCCCAATGGATGAGGTGATACAGTCTGTCCGTAAGCATGATCCAGGACACACTGTCACTTGCCATTTCCTCACACCACCTTGCTCTCATGCACACATGTCCATCCTTGGCCTGCTGGAATGTTCCAGTGAAGCTCAACGCAAACTGGAGGAACAGCAACTCGTCTTCCAACTAGGCACTTTACAGCCTTCCGGACTGAATATTGCGTTCAACAACATTAGATGATGAACTCTCTCCTCCATCCCCACCCTCTTTCCGATCCCCCTATTTTCCAATAATTTTTACACATATTTTCTTTTCCCAACTATTTCCATTATTTTTAAATGTATTTCCATCCTTTGTTTTATCTCTACCTTTTAGCCTATTTCGATCACTTGCCCCCACACCACCCCCACTAGTTCAGGTTTTCAGGGCTGCAAGGTGTAAACATTGCCCTGGCGTTTCATGACCTCCCCTATATCAGTGACACAACAATCCGAGATAGAAATGAGGCACGGACAAGAGGCGGTGACCAAGTATGGTGTAACCGAGGGAAATGGAGACGGGAAATGAGCACAGTGCTCCGAGTGTGGTCTAAGCAAGAGATACAGAAATCAGAGCTGTGCACCGTGCTCCAAGTGTGCTCGAACCGAGGGATATGGAGAAGAGAACTGTGCACAGTGCGCCAACTGTGGACTAACCGAGGGAGATGGAGACCAGAACTGTGCACAGTGCTCCGAGTTTGGTCTAAACGAGGGATATGGAGACCTGAACCGGGCACAGTGCTACAAGTGTGGTCTCCCTGCTAAATATGGAGACTGGAATTGTGCACATTTCCCCAAGTGTGGTATAACCGAGGGAATTGTAGACCAGAAAAGTGCACAGTACTCCAAGCGTAGTCCTACTGCCTAAATATCGGGACTGGAACTGTACACAATGCTCCAGGTGTGGTCTAACCGAGGGAAATGGAGATCATAAATGTGCACGGTGCTCCAAGTGTGGTCAAAATGCGAAATATGTAAACTGGAACTGTGGACAAAGCTCCGAGTGTGGTCTAACTGAGGGAAATGGGCATAAGAAATTTAGAACCAAGATGGGCAAATGGAGTTAAGGTAAAGATCACATATGAACTATTTGAACGTCAGTAAAAGCAGTTACGGGTCTGAATGGCCTCCTTCTGTTTCTATGAATGCTTCCACAGATTAACTACTGTGAGAGGCACTAGCCTCCTTACAAACCTATTGCACACATTCCTTTGTGTCATCTGCAAATTTCGAGACATTGCTTTTAGTTCCCTCATCTAAATCATTGACATATATTGTGAATAACTGGGGCCCCATCTCCAATCCCTGCGGTACCCCAATAGTCACTGCCTGCCATTCGGAAAAATATCAGTTTCTTCGTGCTCTTTGTCTCCTGTCTTCCAACAAGTTTTTTATCCATCTCAATACACTACCCCCAATCCCATGCGCATTAATTTCACACCCTAATCTCTTACGTGGGGCTTTGTCGGAAATCTTCTGAAAGTCCAAATAAACCACACCCAGAGGCTTCCCCTCATCAAATCTACTAGTTACAGCCTGGAGAAATTCCAGTAGATGCGTCAAGCATAATTTCCCTTTCAGTAATCCACGCTGAATCTGTCCGATTCTGCCACTGTTTTCAACGTTCTCAGCTATTAAATCTTTTATACTGTACTCTAGAATTTTCGCCTCTAATGACGTCAGGGTGACTGGACTCTAATTCCCTGGTTTCTCACTGCCTCCCTTTTTAAATAGTGGGGTTACATTAGCTACCCTCTAATTTTTAGGAGCTGTTCCAGAGTCTATAGAATCTCGGAAGCTGACCACCAATGCATCCACTATTTCAAGTGCAACTTCCTTAAGCACTCTGGGATGTAGATTATCAGGCCCTGGGGATTTACCCGCCTTCAATCCCATCAATTTCCCCTGGAAAATTTCCCTTCTAACACTGAATTATTTCAGAACCTCCCACTCACTAAACTCTGTGTTCCCCAAAATTTCTGGTATGTTATTTGGGTCTTCCTTTGGTAAGGCAGAAACAAAGTATATATTTAGTTGGCCAGCCATTTCTTTGTCCCCCATGACAAATTCCCCAGATTCTGACTGTAAGGGCCCTACATTTGCCTTCAGCAATCTTTTTCTCTTCACATGCCTATGGAAAATTTTAGAGTAAGTGTTTATGTTCCCCACAAGCTTACTCTCATGATCTATTTTCCACTTCCTCATCAATCCTTTGCTGAATTCTAAACAGGTCCCAATCCTCAGGCTTGCTGTTTTTTCTCGCAAATTTGTATGCCTCTTCCTTGGATCTAAAGCTATCTCTAATTTCCTTTGTAATACATGTTTTTTCCATTTTTCCTGTTTTACTTTTTCACCAGACAGGAATAAATAATTGTTGCAGTCCACCCATGCGCTCATTGACTGTTATCCATTGCCTATCCAGCGTCCTCCATTTAAGTAACGTTTCCCAATCCTTCATAGTCAACATGCTCCTCACACCATCGTAGGTTTCTTTATTAACAATCGGGACCTTAGTCTCAGAATCAACAACGTCACTCTCCATCTTGATGAATAATTCGATGGTGGGTGATGCGGGTGGGGTAGGTGTGAGGATCTCATCATCATAAGATAGTCATCGGAAAATCCAATAGGGTTTTCAGGAGAAGCTTCTTCACCCAGTGAACCATAAAAATAGCAATCTCACTGCTCACCACCCCCACCCCCCATTGGTGGCTTGCTAAGTGTTTGCATCTGAGACGGAACTGCCCGGTCACGAGTCGCCATCCTGCCTAATGGAGGACGTGGCTCAGTAGGTGATGTTCCTGCCTCTTGGCTGGGAGTTTGCGTGTCAAGTCCCGCTCCGTGACATGTCAGCCTTGGGCGGAGAGGACGTGGCCTGGTTCGAATTGGACGGTATCCAACACGTTAAACCTTCCATCATGCTCTCGCTATTATTCAAAGGGGTAAAGTGTGTGAGTCCGTGTGTGTGAGAGTGCGAGAGTGTGAATGTGTGTGTCTGACTGTGTAAAGTGTCTGTGAATATGAAAAGTGTGTGTGAGTGAGTGTGAGAGTGAGAGTGTGTGTGTGAGGATGTGTGTCTGAGAGTGTGTGTGTGTGTGTGTAAGAATGTGTGTTTATGTTTGTGTGTGTTAGTGTCTTTGTGTAGGTGTGTAAAGTGAGTGTGTGGGAGTGAGAGTGAGTGTTTGAGTTTGTGTGTGAGAGTGTGTGTGTGAGAATGTGTGTGTATGTTTGTGTGTGATAGTGTTTGTGTGAGTATCTGTGTGTCAGTGTGTAAAGTGAGTGTGTGGGAGTGTGAGAGTGAGTGTGTGAGTTTGTGTGTGAGTGTGTGTGTGCGATTGTGTGTCTGTGAAAGTGTGTGTCCGTGTGTGTAAAGTGTTTGAGTGTGTGAAGTGTGTATGAGTGAGTGTATGTGAGTCTGTGTTTGTGAATGTGAGTGTTTAAGTGAGTGCGAGTATGTGAGAGTGATTGTGTGAGAGTGAGTGCGTATGTGAGTGTGTTTGTGCGTGTGTGTGTGTAAATGTGCGTCAGGGGATGATGCAATCTAGCAACACTGTGTGACACCCTGTGGATAGGCATGAGGAATTAACTGTCACAGAAGTTCGAATACACACTCACGGCCTATCGGTGGGACAGCCTACATCTTCCGCACTACCCCCAGGATTATGTAGCCTGGTGCCTTCACCTGATCCTTGAAATCACATGGTGTGAATCAGCTGGATGGTGATGGTAGAGTGGGGGTGATATGCCGGGCCATGAGGTTACAGGATGGTGTTGAATACAATTCTGCTGCTGCTGCTGGCCCGGGGCATCTCATGCCTGCCCCGTTTGGAGCTGCTGGAGCTGCTCTGAATTTAAAACAAAAATAAAAATAAAAATACTTTGAAAAACTCTGCTCTGAATCAATCCCGTTTAACATGATGGGAGTTCCAAACAACATAATGGCGTGTGTTCTGACGATTTATCTTCACTGGGGCTGTGCGGTAGTCACTCCTCCACATGCCACCATAGGCAGAGAGAACTGCAGCGGGTTGATTAGCGAGGACGCGCTGAAATTAAACTTCCCCCTCTTGTTGGTTCTCTCAGCTCCTGCTGCAGGCCAAATCTGACAGGTATGTCCTTCAGGGATCGACCAGTACGTTCAGGCGTGGTGTTACCAAGCCACTCTTTGTGACGCACATTCAAGGCTCCCACCACTCCCCCCTCGACTAGATGACATCCTGTGTCGCATTGTGCTCAGGTGTCTCCCAATTGTTTATTGTCATGGAGGAGAACAGGTTGATCACCCGAGGGAGTGAGGGAGGGTGGGAATCAGAATGAGATGTCCTTGTCTCTCTTCAGCTTCATGACACGTAGGGTTGGGGGTAGGGATCAGTAATCAAGAGGAAACTTTCTTTCCTGAGATTGATCTCTTGTTTTGAGTCTTCATAGATGCTGTAGGCAAGGTTGAGGTTTCCATTATTATTCTTTGAACTTAAATTGGCGAGGCCAGCATTTATTGCCTAAGCCTAATTGCCCTTTTTCAGAGGCCATTTTCAAGAATCAGCCACATTGCTGTATGTCAGGAGTCACATGTAGACCAGACCGGTTAAGGATGGTAGACTTCCTTCCCTAAAGGGCAATAGTGAACCAAATGGGATTTTATGACAATTGGTAATAGTTTCGTTGGTCAATGTTAGAATTGTTACCTCTAGATTTTTGTTGAATTCAAATTCCACCATCTGCCATGGCGGGATTCGAAGCAGGGTCCGCAGAGCATTACCCTGGGTCTCTGGGTTAACAGCCCAGTGGGAGAACCACTATGCTACCGCCCCCACCCATGGCCTCCCTATGTCCTAGCAGTGTGCCCTCATACCTTGAGGGCCTGCTTGGTAGAACATACCCAGGGATCACAAGGGGTGAACCTGGGGCATTAGCCATTAGGTACGAAACTGTGGGGGTGACTGTTTTGGCTCTACTGAAAGCCGGTGTGGCCTGCCACATCATGATCTCCCCTCCCTCCCTGTAGATAGGGTGACACACCGATCTGAGTGAGAAATGAGAAACCGATAAGAAGTGGTGATCAACACAGCCAGTTTTATTCACGTGATTCAGAAAGCAGAGGGTCATCGGGCATTGGACCTACGGAATGTAGTAGAGCCTGAATGACAGAAATTCCGGTTCGCTTCAGTCGGAGCCTCAGCCGGGTCTCGCGGCGGGACATAATTCCTCCGGATTACTCCAAGAGGTTGGCAGCACCTGAACATGAACGGGAGGTTTGATTTGTCTTAACATGGGAATCTGCTACAGAAACTTCCAACCTCATCACACAGCACGATAGGGGCTTGTTTGGAATCAGTAAGAATTATCTCATTAGTGACTCTGGTCAGAACCGCTGGGCGTCCATGTGCACCTGAACAAGGTGTGGGCTAGCCAACGCACATGGAGACCAGAACTGTGCACAGCGCTCCACGTGTGGCCTAACCGAGGGGTATGGAGACCAGAACTATTGACAGTGTCCGAGTATGGTCTAACCGAGGAATATGGAGACCAGAAATGTGCTATGTGCTCCTAGTGTGGTCTAACCAAGAGATATGGAGAGCAAAACTGTTCACAATGCACTAAATGTGGTCTAACTGATATATATGGAGTACAGATCTGTGCTCAGTCCTCCGAATGCGGCCCAAACGAGAGCAATGGAGACCAGAATTGTGCACAGTGCTCTAAGTGTTTTCGAAAAAGGGATATGGAGCCCAGATCTGTGTGCAATCAGAATGATACAATTTATGCGACAACTTCATGGAATTTCACACGTTGCCTCATGAGAGCATGTTAGAAAAATGATTTGACGCAGGGTCTCATGAACAGGTATTAGTGGCAGGTGATGCAAATCTCACTCGAAGAGTTTGGATTGAAGGCCAATCTCCAGGGAGGAGAGAGGAGTGGATAGTGTTACAGTGGGAACTTGCAGTTTTGGTCCCAATCAGCTGAAGACACGGTCGCCAATGGCAGGCCAGTTAAAATCTCATAATGGGCAGGAGGACAGAATTGGTGGTGCGCAGTTATCTGGAAGGTTTATTGAGATGGAGGAGATTGCAGGTAGACAGATGGGCGAGACCATGGAGAGATTGGGAAACATTCTGTATGATTAGTTCAAGATATCACCAAGGGGCAGCATGTGGATGGGAAAAACGAGGTGGCTGAGGAAAGCTCCTCAGTGGTTGATAGTTGAGGTTGGGTCATTAAAAATAAAGTGCCCAGCTTTGAACAAGGCTTACACTGCGGCTGACAGCTTTCTGTTTGGAAAGGGTTTTAATGGTCATGGAACGAAGATTGTCCAATGGTATTAAGACAGCTGTCAGCCGTGATCCAATTAAATGAGACTACAGGATTTTAGGGGCTGATTGGCCAATTCCTGTTTCAGCGAATGTTTCTAGATTTTGGAAACTGAGAGATAACCTCTGTGGATGACCTGCCGATAAGCTTGGTCTCCATCAGCACCAGCAGTCCCAGCACCTGGAGCAATGCTTTAAACGTCATCACCTGAGCTCCCCAGAGTCACAGTGAGATGACTGGTGTACGGATGCTCTTTATATGAACTGAGGGAGAATTCTGTCGCTAATAGTCACAGACACACGGTGAGGATTGGCTCAACTTTGTGCACGTCAAAGGAAGACTTCACTAACTGAGACCAACAGTAACTGGAATCCACGTCCAAATTTGCCTACCAAACCGTATTATATTAATCAGCACAGACACTGATATGTGAAATGATTGACGAGGTGAAGGTTTAAAGGAATTCTTCACTGCAACAAATTTAGAATCATTCAGCAGTGGTGAGGGCCATTTAGCCCATCGTGTCTCTGCTGGTTCATTGAGAGCGTTACCGAATTATGCCTCCTCCATCACTTCTCTTCCCCTATCGCCTTGCCATTATGTCCCCTGTCAATTATTGATGCAATTCCTCTTTTGAAAGTTTCCATTGAATCTGTTAACTTTTCGGGCAGCACATTCCAGATCACAACAACTCGTTGTGTCATAAAATAATTCTCTATATCTTCCCTCAAATTACTTTGTGAATTATCATCAATATATTTCTACTGATTTCCCAATCTCCCACCCTGGAATAGACCCCACTGCCACTACTGGAAGAAGAGTTGTGGAGTAACAAATGATGCCATGGGACCAATATTTATCTGGCGATCAGTATCAATGATACAGATTCTCCAGCCATTTTTCCACCGGTGTTTGAGGGAGCTTGCTGCGGGCAAATTGACTTCCATATGTTCAGTCTGACACAAGTGATGACATTTGAACACTAATTCACCACCTTGTTCTGAACTCTGGTGCATTCTGCTGTTCAGCTGCTTCTCCAGATTTCCTCTCTTGTGCTTGACGTAATGCCTCCAGGCGTCATGTACTCTGGGCTCGAAGTTGGAGGCATTCTCAGCCAGCCCCTCCAGACCACGGTTGGGGCTGCCCCGCCGGTGCGTACAGGCCATTCCTGGGGATGATGATAGCCCCGGACTGGGGATAATGTCTGTGAGCTCCAAGTCTGCGAGTGTGTGACTGCGTTTGAGCGGGAAGATGCCAATGTACCCCAAGCATTTCCTGACCTCCCCTCCCCACCACATTCAATACATTGACGCAGCCACACTGAAATGTCCCCAAGGGGCGGTGAACAATGCACTTAGTTGTTGTCACGTGCTTCAATGAGCAGTGGGGCAGGAGTCATTGGGTATACACAAAGTGTCCATGGAACACATACACCGGACTCCCAGCCTCCCACTCCAAAGCCCCTCTCCAGCCCAGTGCCACGAACTGGCCATGCTGCATACTGACCCCCAGACTCCCGCTGTTTTCTACAGTGCCTGCTTCCTTGGCTGCACGTCCCCAACAGCAAAACTTTCCCATGACCTCCCACCACTTAAATGGCTCCTGGTACTATGGTGCCATGGTCATTGTCCCCCTGAACTCTGCAGCTGCCGCTTCCATCCTTACAGGCCGCAAGAGCCTGTTGCACAATCGTGAAGCCTGAGGCACCTGCATTTCTACCTCATGAATCCCCATGCCTCCCTCACTCGCAGCCACGCCCTCCTTTCCCTGACCACTAAACAAATCGGAAGACCCTGCTTGGATAGTATGACTGCCTCCTAGTAAAAAGTGCCCAGGTAAATGTCCCAATCATTGAGGCATTAATTTGACTGCAGATGGGCCTCCATCTCACAGTCTCTCTCCCCCTCCCTCTTTGTCATGCAATGTCTCCCTCCATTTCCCCCATCTCGCACTCTCTCTCCTCCCACCACCGTCTATGTTTATCTGCAACTTTCCTTATTCCCACCATTTCTGAATCTCTTGCTCAGTTCCTCCCTCTCTCCCTCTCCATATCTCGATTACTATCTCTTTATCTTTTTTCATTCATTCACGGTCTGTGGGCTTCACCGGCTAGGTCCAGAATTTACTGCACAACCCAATTGCCCTCTTGAGATGGTGGTTGGTGAGCCGCCTTCTTGAACCGCTGCAGTCCGTGTGGTTTATGTCCAACCACTTTGTTGTAAGGGAGAGAGTTCCAGGATCGCGCTCTGTTCTCCTGTGTCGCTATTTTTGTCACCTTTGCAACCCCTTCCCCATCTCGACCTTGCACTCATGCTAATTCTCCGTCTCTCTCTCTCTCACTCTCTCTCTCTCTCTCTCACCCTGTCTTGCCCATCTGCCCAGATGGTTAAATATTTATAATTTTAGGCCCCTGCTGGTTTGTTAATAATTTTCCCCAGAAGCGGAACTGCCCTTTCCCCAGTCGCCGTCCTGTCTGACTCCGGTTAGGAATGAGCTGTCCCTGGATATGATCCAGCAGATCACTGCTTGCCTGTGTGAACAATACACAAACCCGCAACTACTGAGTGTCCACATATCATCAGATTAATTCATCTAATGCTGTGAAATAATGTGGGGAGATGTTTTATCACCAGTGTATATTTCTACATTTGTTTATATATGGGATATGAGCATCACGATCAAGGCCAACATTTGTTGCCCATCTGTAATTAGCACTTGAGAAAGTGGTTGGTGAGCCGCCTTCTTGAACCGCTACAGTCCCGTGTTGTGTAGGTACACCCACAGCGCTGCTAGGGAGAGAGTTCCAGGATTGGACCCAGCGACAGTGCACTAACAGTGATATAGTTCAACTGGGGATGGTGTGTGTCTTGGAGGGAACATTTGAAGATTGTCCTCCCATGTGCCCGCTGCCCTTGTCCTTCCAGGTGGTGCGGGATCATGGGTTTGGAAAGCACTATTGAAGAAGCCTCGATGTGTTGGTGCAGTGTTTCTTGAAGAAGATACACACAGACGCCATTGTGTACCAAATGGAGAATACAGGCCAATTCTTTGACCCGATGCCATGAGGCTTCACGAGATGCGGGGTGAATGTCGAGTGTACCCAGAGACGCCCCCTGCTGACTGTATGTCAATGAACTTCCACCTCTGGTCAGCCGGCCCTGCCGCTGGGGATGATTATTCTCAGGGACTGTGATGGGGAAGTCTGGGCCATTGGATTTAGGTTAACATTTGTTGAGTATCTATGTCAGGCCGTTGATCGACTTGTCCGTGGGACAATTCTCCCAATTTGGCGTTCCCTTCAACACTCAAGTGCTGATCAGACGTAATTTTCACTCGAGAGCATGTGTGCCCTCCTCGCACCCACTTCCACTGAATGCGGGCAGTGGACACATTGGGACAAAGCGGCACAAAGTTAAATTGCTGCCCTGCCCAGGGGCCTAGTCTCTAGGTCGGGGCACTGGAGATTCTGAAGGACGAGTGCAGAGGCAGAGTGATGCCCTGCAGAGGCGGAGCTGACTGACTCCAGGTCACCATCCTGCCCCTCTCCTCCATCAACAGCTGGCACTGTCCTCCCTGGCTCACAACCTCCTCCCATTCGCCGTCCGGACCAGGCGGAGGTCCAGCACGATGACAATCGACAAGAAATCTCATCGTTCCGGTGAATCCGGGAAGGTGTCCAACATAGTCGAGCAGCCCGGCAATGACCATGTTCAGGCGATGCCTGCTGGAGGTACTGGATTATGATCCTGTGACTAAAAGGGCGTCTCACACTCAACCCGGTCAAAGTTGGATTCACTGCGCAAGATCCGGCCTGGGCCACACTGGTGGACTGTCAGCTCCTGAATTGGTCTACCTGCGTTACCGTTCCAACAGGCTACAACTCATGGATTCACGCACACACTGCCTGGTGCACACAAGTCCATGTCCTGAGTCCATAAGCCTGTCTTTGCCCCGTTCCCCTAAAAACATTGTCCGTTGAAAAATCTCTCCATCTTAGCTTTAAAGACAGCAACTTACTTACACTAATTGCCATTTGTGGAAGAGAGTTCCAATTCGCTGCTATCCTTTGAGTGTCTGTATGTCCCTTTGCGAGACTCACCAAGCAGCGAGAATATCTTCTACATATCCTACTTCGCTCTATTCTACCCGAATATTTAAGATTCTTAACCAATGGGAACAGTGCTTCTGGTTTCCGTTCAACAAACTAACGTTAGCTTGTAACCTATATTTTCATTCTTCCCCAAGTGTGGACTGTTCCTGACTGTCCTGCAACGAATTCCCCATCACATGCGCCCTATCCATAGAAATCGATTCCTCAGACTATTCCTCTAAGCAGTCAGGATTAACGTTTTGGCTCCTGCTTAATGCTGATGCTGGACCCATTGGAGCCCAAATGAAAAGTGCAGCCAAATGCGATCTCAGTTCATACCTCCTCTTTTTCATCTCCTTAAAGATGCATGAAAGCAATTTTACTGTTAAAGAGATGCCAATTCAAGGCATCTTATCAATATTCCAATAACACATACTTATCAAGGAATTTCATCACTTACATTATGCGCAGCAGAATTGCTATCTTAAGCAACAATAATTACACAAATATATCAATGAGGTGATTCCTATCAAGGTTAGATCATCATTTTCTTTTCGATATGCCTGGTTCTGCTCTTGACACTCTCTACTGCATTTTTCAGTGAATCAGGCTTGATCGATTGCCTTAAAAGTTATGGTAGTGTCAGGAAAATGCCAGGCCATGGCCTTGTAGGTTGTGTTTGAATTTAATTCTGCTGCTGCTGATGACCCAGAGCTCCTTGTGGAAGTTGAGATTTGAGCTGTGTGGTCTCTTCTGAATCTATCCCATTGAAAGCAAAGAGTGCCAGATAACACAATGCAGAGTGTTCTCAGTGAGAAGATAGGATTCCGTCATCACCAGGACTTTGCGGTCGTCATTCCAACCAACACCGCCAGGGACAGGTGCATCTGCAGCAGGTAAATTTGTGAGGATGATGTCGAGCAGAACCTTCCTCCTTGTTCGTTCATCTGCCTCAGGCCTCTTCAGGCTTTCAGGGCTCGGTCTCCTGGGTCTGTAACGGTGACACTGAGCCACTCTTGGTGATGAACATGCAGACTCACAGCAGAGAACATTATGTGCCCTTGATACACACAGTGATTCTTCCAACTGGTGTTTAACATGGAGGAGTAGAGATTGATCAGATTCGGGAGAATGGTATGTGGGAGTCAGCAGGGCATTCCCATTCCCCTGTTTGCCACCCTGTCGTGAGATATGAGGGAGAATGGATCAATGTTGAGCACTCAAAGAGCAAAGAACAAAGAAAAGTTCAGCGCAGGAACAGGCACTTCGGCCCCCAATCCTGTGCCGATCATATTGCCCTCAACTAAAACATTTTGCACGTCTGTGGTCCGTATCCCTCTATTCCCATCCTATTCAAGTAATTGTCAAGCTGCCTCTTAAACAGCATGATTGTACCTGCTTCCACCACCTCCTCTGGCAGCGAATTCGAGACACGCAATACCCTCTGCGTAAAAAACTTTTCTGCACATCTCCTTTGTAGTTTTCTCCTCTCACCTTAAATCTATGTCCCCTGGTAATTGACTCTTCAACCCTGGTAAATAGCTTCTGACTATCTACTCTGTCCATGCCACTCATAATTTTGTAAACTTCTATCAAGACGCCCCTAAATCTCCATCGCTCTTGTGAGAACAATCCGGGTTTCTACAACATCTCCGCACAGCTACTAACCTTTAGACCAGGCAGCATCCTGGTAAACGTCCTCTGCACCCTCTCCAACGCCTCCATATACTTGTGGTAATGTGCTGACCAGAATTGCACACAATATTCCAAGTGTGGCCTTACCAAGTTTCCATACAGCTGCAGCATGACTTCCCAGCTTTTATACCGAATACCATTGCTAATGCAGGCAAGCATGCCATGTGCCTTCCTGACTACCTTATCCACATGTATTGCCACTTTCAGTGACCTGTGGACCTCTACACCCAAATCCCATGCCCGTCGAAGCAATTAAGGGTTTGGCCATTTACTGTATAATTCCGGCCTAGATTATACCTTCCAAAATGCATTACCTCGCATTTGTCCGGATCAAACTCCATCTGCCATTTCTCTGCCTAAGTCTCCAACCGATCTGTATCCGGTGTATCCTTTGACAATCCTCTTCAGTATCTGCAACTCCTCCAACCTTAGTCTCATCTGCAATCTTACTAATTAGCCTAGTTACATTTTCCTACAAATCATTTATGTATACCACAAAGAGCAAAGGTCCAAGCATGGATCCCTGCGGAACTCCACTAGTCACAGCAATCGATTCAGAAAAGCACCCTTCCACTGCTACCCTATGTCTTCTATGTCCAAGCTAATTCTGTATCCATCCTGCCAACTCACCTCTGATCCTCTGCAACTTTACCTTCTGTACCAGTCTGCCATGAGGGACCTTGTCAAAGGCCTTACTGAAATCCATGTAGATAACATGCACCGCCCTTCCATCGTCGATCATCTTTGTTACTTCCTCGAAAAACTCGATCAAGTTAGTGAGAGACGAACTCTCCTTCACAAAACCATGCTGCCTCTCACTAATACGCCCATTTGCTTCCAAATGGTAGGAAATTCTGTCACGAAGAATCTTCTCCAATTATTTCCCTACCACTGATGTAAGGCTCACCGGCCTGTAATTTCCTCGATTATCCCTGCTACCCTTCTTAAACGCTCCTGTCGCAAGCCTACATTGACTGCATGTCCCTGTGCAAGCAAGTCGGGTAGCACTGTCCATTCAGTGGGTTATGACTTTTCCCAGGGATTTGGGCGATGAACCTATGACATTGGCTTTTCAATTATGATACCTACAGTGTAATTATGTTGGAGCAGCTGGGTGTCAATGTGGCCCTGCTATTTCCTGACCTCCCACCCCTCCCTGCCGATATGGTGACACAACGATGCGAGTGAGAACAAAGACGCGGACAAGAGGCGGTGATTGAAACAGCCAGTTTTATTCACATGATTCAGAAAACAGTGGGTCGGATGTCAATGGACCCATACAATGCATCAGAGCTGGAATTATGGAAATTACAGTTATCTCCATTCGGATTCACGGACGAATCGCACATTGGGAGATGTTATGTTTAGGCAACTATAATCTTACGCAGCAAGTGATCCAAAATAGGCAGCTTGCCCAGACGTGCCTCTCATTCCAATAACATAGGCTATATCTGCAGGATCCTCCCAAAAAACCGCAATCTGTAGTTATTCCTGGGAAACAGAAAGGAAGAATTCATTGTTATCAAGTTTCAGAGCTCTGCCGACCAAGATGTCATTGAACCAAATTCTCTAGACATTAGAACTGTGCACAGGGCCCCAACGTTGGGCTAAAGGAGTGACATGGAGACCAGAATGTGCAAAGGAGTGACATGGAGACCAGAATGTGCACAGTTCTCCAGCTGTGGTGTAACCGAGGGATATGGAGGCCAGATCTGTGCACAGTGTTCCAGGTGTGGCCGAAATGTGGTATATGGAGAACAGGACTGTGCACAGTACTTCAAATGTGGTCCAGCCTATCTATGTTGAGAACAGCGATGTGCAGAGTGCTCCAAGTGTGGTCTAACCGAGGGAAATGGAGGCTAGAACTGTGCACAAGGGAAATGCCGCAGCCTCTACATGGAGGAGGTGGGGCAATGGAGGGGTTCGGAACCACAGGCCAGGGTTATAGTTACCCTCCCGCCCTGGAGTACATTACAGTTCCAGCGTAGTGCATGGGGATTACAATGTCTCGCCACATCCGCCAGGGGCAGGCACTCTGCGGCAGGGCCATAAAACACTGACCAACGTTTATAGTTAATGTAGGGTCTCACCGAGGGTCAGCTCGTAGTTGGGAGGCAAAAGAAAACTATGGTAGTTGCTTGGGTTATTATCGAGTAAGATGATTATTTTTCTTTTAAAGGCGATTCATGGAAGGGTGCAAAACTGAGGTGGAAAGCTTTCTGTTTGGGAGATATGTTAAGGGTTGAGGAACAAAGTTGCATGGATGACGTTAAGACACCAATTGATTGGTTGCGCAGGCTGATGAGGCTGAATGGCCTCCTCTTCATTCCCTGAATGTTTCTGCTGTGTCACTCCTGGGAGATTTGTACTCACGGCGCCTTCTTGCACTCACTCCTCCACCCTCAGCGCTGGGCTGAAGCAGCACCAGGAGTCCAAGCACCAAGAGCAATACTTTCCTCATCTTCCGCGGATCTCGTCAGAGTCACAATGAGGTGACCGCATTACGGCTGCCCTTTATATCAACGCACGGAGAATTCTGTACTTAATATTCACACAATCACATGGTGTGAACTGGCTCCACCTTGAGCTTGTTAAAGGAGCTGATCATTAAAGGAGATCAACATTTTCTCGAGCGAAAGACTAAATGTGTCTCCCTTGGCTGCACTTTTACTATTCGGAGAGACGGATTTGTGTAATGTTTGAAATGCTGGAGCTCGAAAGGTTTGCTTCATTGTGTTTGAAGTGAATATCTTTCTGCAATGAAGGGGGTCATTTGGCCCACCCAACCTCTGTTGGCTCTTCGAATGAGCTGACGAATTTTGCCTCCTCAACCTGTTCTCTTCACCCATCGCCCCGCCATTATGATCCCACTCAATTTCTGAATAAATCCCCCTTTGATAAGTCGCTATTGAATCTGCTTGTGTTATCCTTTCAGGCAGCACATTCCAGATCACAACTCTCTGGGTCAGAAGGAAAACTCGTCATCTTTCTTCTACTTCTTTTCCTAATCATGTTAATTTGTTTCCAATTAGGTTCAAATATCACGCCTTTGAAATTAACCCAAAGTCCTAATTGGAATAAGAGTTGGAGAGTTCCCCCTGCTGCCCTGGCACATGCCTGACGTTTGGTATCTCATGTGTCAGTGTGTCTGGTGCTTCTCCTGACATCGTCTCCTGAACATGTCATTGGTCGAGGTTTTACCCCTTGGCTTGATGGTAATGGGAGAGTGAGGACAATGCCGGGACCATAAGGTCAGAGATTGTGGTTGGATACAATTTTGCAGTGCTGATATCCCACAGTTCCTCATGCATGACAGGATTGGAGCTGCCGGCCCTGTCCGGAATCTACTTCATTTACCGCAATGACAGTGACACACAGCACGATGGAGTGTACCCACAGTGTGAAGACAGGACTTTGTCTTCACCAAGGCTGTGCGGTGGTCAATCCTACTCAACCCTGTCAGGGGCAGATGCATATGCGGCAAGTGGATTGTTGAGGACAAGGTCAAGTTTGTTTTCACCTTTTGTTGGTTCTCTCACCACTTGACTCAAGCAAAGTCTGCCTTTCAGAGATCGACCACCTCGGGCTGTAATGGTGCTACTGAGCCACTCTTAGTGACGGTCATACGGGCCCCAACCAGATTACACGATGTGTCCTTGCTACACTCAGTGGTTCTTCCAAGTGTTGTCTAAGATGGATGACTGCTGATTCATCAGCTCACGGATGGTTGCAGGTGGGGATCAGCAGGAGGATTGCTGCCCCGTCGTCGGCCCCGATGTTGTCAGACATCATGGAGAGTGGATTCAATGTTGAGAATCCCAGGCCAAGCCTACACAGACTGTATGTCACTGGGCCGTCATGGCTGGTGGACCTGTCCTGTCAATAGGATATGACATGTCCGGAGAACGTGAAGGGTGTGGTTGGGACATTGGCTGTAAGGTATGATTGTGTGAGTGTTACAATATTGGAGATAAAAGATGTCAATGTGGCCCTGCCAGTTCATGACCTTTCCACTTTCTCTGTCAATATGGTGACGCACCGAATCGAGTGAGGAATGAGACACAGATCAAAGTGGTAATCAATGTAGCCAGTTTTATTCACATGACTCAGGAAGCACAGGGTCATGGATCACTGGATCTACGCAAAGCAACGGGGCCTGAATGTCAGAAATTCCAGTGAGCTTCAGTCAGAGATAAAGACGGGTCTCACCGAGTCTCAGATTACATTTGTGTAACTCAGTAAGCTTTGGAGCACTAGAAGAAAAAGAAGCAATTCCTAAGCATCGTGTAATCACATTCCTTGAATTACATTATTATTCAGGCCCCTGGATTGTCGCCACATCCGAAAGGCCTATCTGTGAGCAAGAGGTGAAGAGATCATTGACGGCATCATTCAGCTTCCCCGAATGTCCAAGTGCCATGTAACTGAAGGGTACTCATTCATGACATGCAGGTAGTGCTGCATTCATGGTCCAGCTAAGGGATATGGCGGCCAGAGCTGTGCATAGTTCTGCAAGTGTGGTCAAACCGAGGATTCTGGAGACCAGAACTGTGAACAGTACACCAAGTCTGGTCCAAACGAGGGATATGAAAACCAGAACTGTGCACAGTGCTCCAGGTGTTTTATAAAGGAGAGATATGGAGACCAGAACTTTGCAGATTTCTCCACGGGTGGTCTAACCAATGGGTATGGAGACAGGAATTGGGCACAGTGCGCCAAGTGTGTTCCAACAGAGGACCGGAGCCCAGAACTGTGCACAGTGCACCAAGTATGGTCTAAACGATGGATCTGAAGGCGAAAACTGTGCAGAGTGGTCCAGGTGTTGCACAAAGGAGGGATATGGAAACCCGAACAGTACACAGTTCCCCTAGGTGTGGTCTAACCGAGGGATATGGAGACCAGAACTGTGCACAGTGCTCCAGGTGTGGTCTAACCGAGGCATAGGGAAGCCTGAACTGTCCACAGTGTACCAAATATGGTCTAATCGTACGATATGTAGACCATTACTGTGCACACTGAGCCACATGTGGTCTATCCGAGGGTTATGGGAGACCAAAACTGTGAAGATTGTCCATGTGTGGTACATCGAGGGATATGGAGGCCAGAACTGTGTAAGGTGCTCCAAATGCGGTCTAACTGATGGGTACAGAGACCAGAACAGTGCACAGTGCTCCACATGTAGCCAGGACAAGGGATATGGAGATTAGTAATGTGCACTGTCCTCCAAGTGTGGTTCAAACGATGAATATGGAGATCAGAACTGCCCACAATGAACCAAGTGTGATCCTAACGCGGCATATGTAGGCCACAACTGTGCACAATGCCCCAGATGTGGAACTGAGGGAAATGGAGGCCAGAACTGTGACCCGTGGTCCAAGTGGGGTATAACTAAAGGATATGGAGACCAGAACTGTGCACAGTGCACCCAGTGTGGTCTAACTGAGGGATATAAAAACCAGAACTGTGGAAAGTGTTACAAGTGTGGTATATCCTTTATAGGGTCAGTGTAACACTCACTTCTCCCAATGAGACCCTTATCCTTCTCTGCTTTGACTGGGATTACCCTGAGATAGAGTCTCAATCCCTCTTTCCAGAACCCCTAGCTCCTCTCCAACACGACCCCTCACATCGTAATTATCTCCGTACTCATCTCCTCCAAACCTAGAAAGTCTGCTCTCTACTACTTCATTCCCACAACCCTCTAACCATTCCCTCTTCCCAGGGCTCCTGACAGCATTGATCCCTCGCCGCCGTCTCTCTGCATGGACTGGATGGGCTGAATTGCTTCCTGAGCCGTGATGACTCTCTGAGCGTCCCGTTATTTGGTCTTTAATTGTCTCCGAGTGATGGGCATTAGCTGGAGACTAAACTGCACTCCAGTTTCCAGGTGTGGGATGAAAGGTTGGAGATGTCGGGAATGCAATGTATGTATAAAGAGTTCCATGCCGGCCATCAGGGTTGACGCGCACATCAGTCACTTTGAGCAGTTTCCCGGCCTGTTAGATATGTCCCTGGAACACGGAACAGACCGGACACCATTTGCCATTCTGTCTGACAGCCTGGAACAAGGTGTGATGGCATGACAGCAATGAACCAACCCAGGATAGGGTCCAACAGCTCACTGCCTGTCTGCCTGGATATTACACAGGATATCCACTGTCCAAGTATCACACTTTTCAATAGTTAAACGTTGCGCGGTTGGTTACAGAGTGAGGGTGAGAGCGGGCGCTAAATGTCTGGTCCTCATGTTGGTCCTAATTGGCGATGACCACAATTGGAATTTGCCTTGAGAGGTTCAAAAAGAGACAGCTGCATATTTAACGCTCAATTGCTTAATAGATGCAATTTCCATGTGGATAACCTGTGTGGGATTCTCACGTCCACTTCCACTGAGCGTGGGCAGAGTGACTCAGAGCGGCACAATGCCGGATGGTTCACTTACCAATGGAGATTGTGGGCAGGCTCTCGGGCAGAGAACTGCAGGTTCTGGTGTGTAAGTTGCAGAGGGTGAATGATGCCCTGAGCGGAGAAGCTCAAAGGGCACCACCTCACCCTCCTGCGCCTCTCTCCCAACATCAGTTGGTGCCGCTATTCCTGTTCGGACATCCTCTTCCCTCTCCTCCTCCAGGCTAGGGGGCCTGTTGCAAGAAGCCAGTGACCAAGGTCACGCATCATTCCAGCGATTCCGAGCAGGTGGCTAACATGGCTTGATGGGAATGGTAAAGTGGGGGATATGCCGGGCCAGAGGTTACAGATTCTGGTAGAACACAATTGTGCTGCTGCTGGCCCACATAGCCTCATGGATGCTTTGAGCTGCTGGACCTGATATGAATATGTCAAAATGAACACATTGGAAGCGCCACAGGACACGATGGAGGGTGAGTGCAGTGTGAAGACAGCTCCTTGACTTCACAAGGACTGTGCGGTTGTCTCTCCTATGAATACTGTCAACGGAGACAGGTATATACGCGAGTTGTGGTTAAAGTAGATGTTTCCCTCTTGTTGGCTCCATCTCGATCTGATAAAGTCCAAATCTATCGGATATGACATATACAGCTTGCCTGCCTCTGTCAGTAGTGATCCTAATGAGACACTGTGTGTGATGGGCAATGTTGTAGCTCAACCAGGCTCCTTTGTGTGCACTCATTGCTTCTGTGAATCGCTGTTTAACATGGAGGGGAACAGGTTCATCAGCTGACGGAGGGTGGGCGGTGGCGATCAGCGGGATGTATCCCTCCCTGTGTTCCCCCTGATGCCATGAGACACAATGGAGCCTGGAGTCAATTTTGAGCATTGCCAGAGGCAGTCCTTCCCCACTCTCTGTCACTCTGCTGGCACCTCTGCTGGGTGTGTCCTGCCAGTGGGACAGGACATGCCACGGGGAGGCTGATGGACGAGCCTGGGACTTTGACCTTCAGTCTGTTACTTTGAGGATGACCACATCGGAGCTTCATAATGGTTCATGTGATCCTGTCATTCTCTGACCACACCCTCCCTCCGTGTCAATATGGTGATGCATCGTTCCGAATGAGAAATGAGGAGCAGTTAAGCGTTAAACACGTGGCTGTGCGTCTGGGATCAAATGTAGGTCAGACCGGGTAAAGACTGCAAATTTTCATCCCGAAGGTACATGAGTCAACCAGGTGGGTCTTCACTCACAATCCACTGTTTTCATGCTCAACATCACCGATATTTTGTTTTATTTCTAATCCAGGGCTATAATTTCCACAAAACCCATTCCCTACAGTGCGTCTTCAGTCAGAGGCCAGGACAATCCTCCAGTCGGCATGTCCGGGGGCTGCGTTCAGCATCGTGAACTCTATCCTTTGTAGGATCAGTGTATATCACCCACTGCGCCCAGTAAGTTCCTAACCCTTCTCTGGTGTAACTAAGCTCACCCAGAGATACAGCATTCAAACATCTTCTCGGCCCCCTATCTCCTCTCCCACACCCTCCCACATCCCGCCCCCAACCCAAATCCCAATTGTCACTCCAATCGATACCCCCGGCCCTGCAAAATCTCCTCACTATTACCTCATTCCCACAACCCGCTATCTATTCTTCCCTCCCAGGAATCCTGTCCTCATTGACCCCCCACTGCTGTCTATCTGAACGGACTGGATGGGCCGAATTGCTTCGTGAACCGGGCTACCCAATGAACCTAACTTTGTTGAGTACTAATTGCCTCCCAGTGATGGGAATTAGCTGGACACTAAACTGCACTCCTGTATCCAGGAGTGGGATGAAATTTGGAGATGTCGGGAATGTAATGTTTTTATAATAAGTTGCTTGTCGGCGGTCTGATCTGAAGCGTAGATCAGTCACTTAGAGCAGCTTACCGGCCTGTTAAATATTACCCTGGAAGACGGAACTTGCCGGACACTAGTTGCCTTCCTGTCTGACAGCCTTGAACAAGGTGTGCGGATCTGACAGTAATGAATCAGCACAGGATAGGGTCCAGCAGCTCACTGCCCGTCTGTCTGGGAAATACACAGGCTTCAATCTTCCAAATCTCCACAGTAGCTCATCCATGGCTCCCGAATCCTCCCTCATGAGTGGTGATCATTGCTGGATGTATTAATCTAGCTGCGGCGTAAACAGGGATTTATAATTGTTCAGATTAACATCCCATGATTTTGTACCCAACACTTGTATTTAAGAAAGTCAGGTCACGACCATCTGCAACAAGACAGAATCCAACGATCGCCCCGTGACATTCAATGGAATTACCATCACTGAATACTCCACCATCATCATCCTGGTGATTATCACTGACCAGAAACTGAACTGGACCACCCATATAAATACTGCGGCTACAAGAGCAGGTCAGAGGCTCTCAATCCTGCGGAGAGTAACTTACGTCCTGACGCCCCAAAACCACCTACAAGGCACAAGTCAGGAGTGTGATGGAATTCTCTCCACTTGCCTGGATGAGTGCTGCTCCCACATCACTCAAGAATCTCGGCACCATCCAGGACAAAGCAGCCCCGCTTGATCGACACCCCATAAACAAACATTCCCTCCTTCCACCACCGACGCACAGTAGCAGCAGTGTGTGTACCATCTACAAGATGCAGTGCAAGAACTCACCATTGCTCCTTCGACAGCGCCGCCCAAACACAACTCTACCGTCTCGAAGGACAAGGGCTGCAGAGACATGGAACATCACCACCTGGAAGTTCCCCTCCAGACCAATCATTATCATAGACCTGGAGATAATTCGGCCGTTCCTTCAATTTTGTTGGGTCATAATCCTGTAACTTCCTCCCTAACAGCGCTGTGGATGTACCTACACCGGAATTGCAGCGGCTCACAACCACCTTCTCTAAGGGCAATTTGGGAGGGACATTCAATGCTGTCCTAGCCAGCGACGCCCACATCTCCTGAATGAATTTTAACCAATGAAGCCCATAACCCTCCAGGCTTCGCCAACTGCTCTCCCATCCTACCCTGCCGAATGTCAGAGATAACATTTCGGAACACCCATTATCTCTCTGTCTCTGAATGCTCTGTGAAATTGTGTCATGCAGCCCATATTGCCTCTCCATTATCCTTCCGTCAAAGTGCATCACCTCTTACCTCCCTCTGCAAAATTCTTCTGCCACTTTTCTGCCCTCCTATCTACGTCCTGTTTCCATCGATATCTATCGTCCTCACCGGTTGCCATGGCTTCAAAGATTGTTTCATTGACAAGTGTCGACATTTCACCGTATTCCTAATGTATGTAATTGGGGAAACAGCACTATCTACATGCTGTTGGGACAGGGACATACACAGGGATGGTGATTGGCACGTCCGGGAAAATAGCTCTGATTTATGACTCTGTGATTATGATTATGGTGGAGCAACAGGGCCTGAATGTGGCCCAGCCATTGACTGACCTCCCCCTTCTCTCGCTGTCAATGTGGAGACACACCGATCCAAGTGAGAAATGCAACATGGACAAGAAGCAGTGATCAATGCATCCAGTTTTATTCACATGATCCAGGAACTAGTTGGTCAGGGTACACGGGCCCTACACAGTCCGTGGAGCCTCAAGGCGGTTCTGGAGTCAGGAGCCTTGCTAGCCTATGTGTGATTCCTCATTTTATGATACGCTTCACCACGCAACAGTAATACAACGAATAGCATTTGTGGCGTGTCAAACCCTCGTTTCTGCAGCACTGTCCCCATTGACAGGTGCCCTCTTTAATACTGTCACATTCAGAGATAAATCCTGAAATGCAGAATTGAATCCGCTGTTGCTGCCGCCAGTAAGGACACTCGACTGTCGGTCAATCAATTATTATGTATCACTGTAAATGTTGAAGTCCCCTTTCACTACTACATCCCGATATTGCACTATCATCTGTTTGGTCTGGGAGACCAAGACAAAGGACATCGAGAACAGGACTACTTACAGCGCTCGATGGGTTGCATAACCCAGCAACATGGAGAGCAGAACTGTGCACAATGCTCCAAGTGTGGTGTAACCGAGTGACAAGGAGACCAGAATTCTGCACAGTGATTCAGGTGTGTTCTAAACGAGGAGGATGAGGACCAGTACTGTGCACAGTGCTCCAGGTGTAGCCAGGCCAAGGGATATGGAGGCCATAACTTTATCTAGTGTTCCAAGAATGGTGAACCGAGAGATTAGAGGCAACAACTGTGCACAGTGCTCCGAGTGTGGCATCACTGAGGGATTTGGAGACAAGATCAGTGCATAGTGCTCCAAGTCTGGTCTAACCGAGGGATATGGATATCAAAACTGTGCAACGTTCTCCTAGTGTGGCCAGACCAAGGGACATGGAGAGCAGATCTGTGCACCGTGCACAAACTGCTGTCTAAAGGAGGGATAGGAAGACCATAACTGTGCACAGTGGTCCAGCTGTAATCCGATTTGATCGATAAAGAAACCAGAACGGTGCACAGTGCTCCAGCTGTAATCCGTTTGACAGGTAAGGAAACCAGAACGGTGCACAGTGCTCCCGCTGTAATCCGTTCGAGGAGTAAGGAAACCAGAACGGTGCACAGTGCTCCAGCTGTAATCTGTTCGAGGGATATGGAAACCAAAATGGTGCACAGTGCTCCAGCTGTAATCCGTTCGAGTGATAAGAAACCAGAACGGTGCACAGTGCTCCAGCTGTAATCCGTTCGAGGAATCAGGAAACCAGAACGGTGCACAGTGCTCCAGCTGTAATCTGTTCGAGGAATAAGGAAACCAGAACGGTGCACAGTGCTCCAGCTGTAATCTGTTCGAGGAATAAGGAAACCAGAACGGTGCACAGTGCTCCAGCTGTGATCCGTTCGAGGGATAAGGAAACCAGAACGGTGCACAGTGCTCCAGCTGTAATCCGTTCGATGTATAAGGAAACCAGAACTGTGAACAGTGTTCCAGGTGCAGCCAGGCCAAGGGATATGGAGACCATTACTTTGTCAAGTTATGGTGAACCGAGATCTATGGAGGCAAATACAGTTCACAGTGCTCCGAGTGTGGTGTAACTGAGGGAGTTGGAGACCAGAACTGTGCAGAGTGCTCCAAACGTGGCCAGGCCAAGGGATATGGAGAGCAGAACTGTGCACAGTGTTCCAACTGTGGCCTAACTAAATTTTATCGAGGCCAGAACTGTGCACAGTGCACCGAGTGCGGCTTAACTAAGGATTATGGAGGCCAGAATTGTGCACAGTGCTCCAAATGTGGTCTATCCGAGGGACAGGAAGACCTGGACTGTGCACAGTGTCCTTGTATGGACAACCGAGGGATACGAAGGCCAAAACTGTGCGCAGTGATTTGAGTGTGGTCATCCGAAGGATATGGAGGCCAAAACAATGCACAGTGCTCCGAATGTGGGCAACCGAGTGATCTCCAGACCGAAACTCTGCACAGTGCTCGGAGCGGGGTCGAAACAAAGGACATGGGGACCAACACTGCGCAGAATACTCCACGCGTAGTCTAACCGAGAGATATGAAGACCAGGACTTTGCAAAGTGCTCCAAATGTGGTCTACCCGAGGGTCTACAAAACCAGGACTGTGCACAGTGCACCAAGTGTGGCCAGATCAATGGATATACAGGCCGGAACTGTGCACAGTGCTCCAGGTTTGGTCCAAACGATGGTCATGGCGGCCAGAACTGTGTACAGAGCTCCAAGAATTATCTAGCCGAGGAAGAGGGAGACCGGATCTATGCACAATGCTCCACATGTATTCCAAACGAGGGATATGGAGACCAGAACTGCGCACAGTGCTCCAATTGTGTCCGACCAAGGGATATGGAGGACAGAACTGTGCACAGTGCGCTACGGGTGGTCTAACCGAGCGATATAGAGACCAGGAACTGTGCATAGGGCTCCAAATGTAGCCAAGCAAAGGGGTATGGAGACCAGCGCTCCAATTGTGGTCTAGCCCAGCGGTATGTCTAGCCCATAGCTGTGCACTGTGCTCCACGTGTGGCCGATCAGAGGGATGTGGAGGGCAGAACTCTGAACAGTGCCCCAAGTGTCGTCAACCGAGGGATATGGAGGCCAAAACGGTGCAAAGTGCTCCAAGTATAGGCAGCCGAGTGATATGGCGACCGAAATTGAGCACGGTGCTCAAAGTGGGGTCTAACTGAGGGATATGGAGACTAGGACTGTGCACAATGCTCCAAATGCTGTCTAACCGAGGAATATGAAGACCAGAACAGTGCAGTGCTCCAGCTGTCATCCATCCGAGGGTAAACGAAACCCGAAAAGTGCACAGTGTTCCAGGTATGGCCAGGCCAAGGGATATACAGAACAGAACTGTGCACATTGCTACAAGTTTGTTCTAAACGATGGACATGGCGGCCAGAACAGAGCACAGTACTCCAAGCACGTTCTAACCGATGAATAGGGAGACCAGATCGGTGCACAGTCCTCCAGGTGTTGCCCAAACCAGGGATATGTAGAAATGTTCAAAGTGCTCCAAGTGTGGTCTTGCTGAGTGATATGGATCCCATAACTGTGCACAGTGCTCCATGTGTGGCCGAACAAAGGGATATGAATCCCATAACTGTGCACAGTGCTCCATGTGTGGCCGAACAAAGGGATATGGAGCCCATAACTGTGCAGAGTGCTCCATGTGTGGCCGAACACAGGGATAAGGAGGCCATAACTGTGCAGAGTGCTCCATGTGTGGCCGAACAAAGGGATATGGAGCCCATAACTGTGCAGAGTGCTCCATGTGTGGCCGAACACAGGGATATGGAGGCCAGAACTGTGTACAGTGCTCCATGTGTGGCCGAACAAAGGGATATGGAGGCCAGAACTGTGTACAGTGCTCCATGTGTGTCCGAACAAAGGGATATGGAGGCCAGAACTGTGTACAGTGCTCCATGTGTGGCCGAACAAAGGGATATGGAGCCCAGAACTGTGCACAGTGCTCCATGTGTGGCCGAACAAAGGGATAGGGAGGCCAGAACTGTGCACAGTGCTCCAACCGAGGGATATGGATGTCAAAATTTTGCACAGTGCTCCGAGTATGGTCATCCGAGGAACTTGGAGACCAGAACTGTGCAGAGAGTGCGAAACGTGTTCGAATTGAGGGATATGGAGACCAGAACTTTGCAAAGTGCTCCACGTGTGGCCAGGCCAAGGGATATGGAGAACAGAACTGTGCACAGTGTTCCAAATGTGGTCCACCCGACGATTATGGGCAGCAGAACTGAGCACAGTGCTACAAGTGTTGTATAACGGAGAGATGTGGAGACCAAAACAGTGCACTGTTGTCGAAGTGTGGCCAGGCCGAGGGATATGGACACCAGAGCTGAGCACTGTGCTCCAAGTGTGGCCTATACTTTGTAGGGTCAGTGTCTCACTGGCTGCTTTAAATGAAACCCTGAATCTTCTCTGGTATGACTGAGATCATCCAGAGACACAGTCTCCACCCCTCCTTCCACAGTCCCTAACTGCTCTCCAACCCTGCCCCTCACATCTTAATTGTCTCCCAATTCTCTATCTCCAACCCTGGAAAATGTGCTCTCTACGCCCCCATTACCACAAACCTCTATCCATTGCTCCTTTTCAAGTGTGCCCAGCTCATTGATCCCTCACTCCGGCTATCATGCGCCGAATGGCTTCCTGGGCCGTGGTGACCCTATGAACCTCCCTTTATTGTCTACATAATTGTCTCCCAGTGATGGGCATTACCTGGAGACTAAAATTCACTCCCGTATCCAGGGGCGGGATAAATGGTTGGAGATGTTTGGAATGCAATGTGAATGCCGGCCATCAGAGTTGAAGCGTAAATCAGCCACTCTGAGCAGTTTACCGGCATGTTAAATATTTTCTTGGAACTCGGAACTGAACGGATACCAGTTTTCATCCGGTCTGACACCCTTGAACAAGGTGTGGGGATCTAAAAGGAAGAATCAGCCCAGGATAGGTTCCAGCAGCTCACTCTCCGTCTTTGTGGACAATATTCAAACTGGTTCGCTGTCCAAGTAGCACGAATTTCAAATGGTTAAACACTGCTGACTGGGTTTCAGAGGGAGGATGAGAGTGGGCCCTAAAGGCGTCCTCATGCTGGTTCAAACTGGCGATGACAAGAATTATAACTTGCCTAGAGAGGCTCAAACAGAGACTGTTCCACATTTAATGCTGAATTGCTGAATAGAAGCAATGTCCATGTGGATAAACTGTGTGGGCTCCGCACGTCCATTCCACTGAACGTGGGCAGTGGGCAGCCTGGCACACGGCGCCACAATGTTGGATGTTTCTGCGACCAAGTGAAAGTGTGTGGGCAGGCTCTCAGTTAAAGCACTGCAGGTGCTGGTGGCCACGCTACAGAGGGTGAATGATGCCCTGAGCGGAGAAATGCCAAGGGCACCGCCGCACCCTCCTGCGTCTCTCTCCCAACATCAGTTGGTGCCGCTATTCCTGTTCGCACATCCTCTTCCCTCTTCTCCACCAGGCTATGGGCCCTGTTGCATGATGCCCATGACCAAGTTCTCGCAGTATTCCAGCGAGATCGAGTAGGTGACCAAAATGGCTTCACGCTAATGGTTGACTGGGGGATATGCTGGACCAGATGTTGTTTGAGTGCAATTGTGCTGCTGGTGGCCCACTTAGCCTCATGGATTCTTTGAGCTGCTGGGCCTGATCTGAATCTACCCCATTGAACAAAATGGTAGAGCCACACGACACGATGGATGGTGAGCGCGGTGTGAAGACAGCTCCTTCTCCTCACAAGGACTGTGCACTGGTCTCTCCTATGAACACTGTCAACGTAGACAGATACATTCACGAGGGGAGGTTAAGGTAGATGTTTCCCTCTTTCTGGCTCCCTCTCCACATGATACAGGGCAGGTCTATCGGATATGACAAATACAGCTTGCCTGCCTCGGTAAGTAGTGGTCCTACTGAGCCACTCTTGGTGATGGGCAATGCTGTATCCCAACCATACTCCATTGTGTGCACTCATTGCTTCTGTGAATCGCTTTTTAACATGGAGAAGAACAGGTTCATCAGCTGAGGGAGGGTGGGCGGTGAGTGTTAGCAAGTTGTATCCCTCCCTGTGTTCCCCCTGATGCTGTGAGACACAATGGAGCCTGCAGTCAATGTTGAACATTGCCAGAGTCAGTCCCTCCCCAATCTCTGCCACTCTGCTGGCACCTATGCTGGGTATGTCCTGCCAGTGGGACAGCACATGCCCCTGGGTTGGTGATGGACGATCCAGGGACATTGACCTTCACTCTGTTACTTTGAGGATGACCACATCGGAGCTTCAAGATTTTTCATGTGCTACTGCCATTCTCTGGACAACCCCTCCTTTCCTTTCAATATGTAGATGTACCAACCTGAATGAGAAATGAGGGGCAGTAAAGATTATAAGACGGCAGATTTCCTTCCCTAAGGGAGACGAGACAACTAGGTGGGTCTTCATTACAATCCACCAGTTTTATTCTCACCATCACTGGTATTTGTGTTTTATTTTAAGTCAGATACTATAATTTACCCAACCGCACACCCTACTTTGAGTCTGCAGTCCGTGGCCCGGACAATCCTCCAGTCAGAATTTCCGGGGGCTGTGTTCAGCATCGTGAACTCTATCCTTTGAAGGGTCAGTGTATATCACTCATTGGAGCCCAGTGAGACAATGGTCCATCTCTGTTGTGAGTGAGCTCAACCCGAGATACAGCCCACGGCGTCCACCCCTCCATCTCGAACCCCTATCATCACTCCCACCCCTCCTGTGCCCTAAACCGAGCCAAACAACCCACATGCCAATTGTCTCCACACTGGGCACCTCCGGCCCTGCAAAACTCCTTCCCTTTTAAGTCATTTCCATAAGACTCCAACCATTCCCTCTTCTCAGGGACCCTGTTATCATTGATCTCTCACTGCCGTCTATCTGCGTTGCCTGGATGGGCCGAATGGCTTTCGGCGATGTGATGACTCGATGAGTCTACCTTTATTGGGTATTTAGTTGTCTCCCAGTGATTGTTGTTAGCTAGAGACTAAACTCCTGTATCAAGGAGTGGGATAAATGTTTTGAAATGTCTGGAATGCAATGTGTGTCTACAGAGTTCCATGCCGGCCATCAGAGTTGGAGCTCACATCAGTCACTTCGAGCAGCTTTCCGGTCTATTAAATACATCCCAGGAACACGGAACTGAGCGGGCACAAGGTGGCATCCTGACTGACAGCGTTGAACAAGGTGTGAGGATCTGGCAGGTATGGGACAGGCCAGGATGGGGTCCAGCAGCTCACTGCCCGTCAGTGTGGACAATACACAGGATTAAATATTCTAAATATCCTCAGCAGCCCCTCCAGGGCTCTCATATCCTCCCTCATGTGTGGTGATCAGAGCTGTTTCTATTAATCTAGTTGTCGCCTCAACAGGAATTAATCATTGTTCAAAGTAACATCCCCTGATTTACTTCCCGACACTTGATTTATGATTGTCAGGTAATGACACTCTGTAACAAGGGAGAATCTAAACAACACCCCGTGAGATTTAATGGCATTACCATCACTGAATCCTCCACTAACAACATCCTGGGGCTTACCTTTGACTAGAAACTGAACTGGACAAGCCAAATAAATGCAGTGGTTATAAGAGGAGGTAAGAGTCTGTGACTCCTGCGGCGATCGACTCACCTCCTGACTCCTCAAAGCCTGTCCAACAACTAAAAGTCACAAGTCAGGGGTGTGATGGAATACGCTCCATTTGCCTGGACGTGTGCAGCTCCAGCAACACACAATAAGCTCGACACCACCCAGTACAAAGCAGCTCCGCTTGATTGGGACCCCAACCACAAGCATTCACTCCCTTCACCAAGGACACACAGTGGCAGCAGTGTGTACCATCCACAAGATGTTTATCAGCAACTCACCAAGTTTCCTTCGACAGCGCCGCCCAAATTCACGACATCTAATATCTAGAAGGACAAGGAAATCAGACACATGGGAACAACATCTCCCGGTGGTTCCCCATCGAACCACTCACATTCCAGACTTGGAACAAATTCGGCCAATCCTTCGCTGTCGCTGGGACAAAATCCTGGTATTTACTCCCTAACAGCGCTATGGGTGTACCTACACCACAGGGATTGCAGCGGCTGTCACCGCGTTCTCAATGGGCAATTTGGGAGAGGCATTAAATGCTGGCCTAGCCAGCGACGCCCACATCACAAGAATGAATTTTAAGCAATGGAGCCCAATACCCTCCACGCTTCGCTAACTGTTCTCTCATACTACCCTTCCAAATGTCAAAGATTAAATTTCGGAACACCCCATATCCCTCTGTCTCGGAACGCTCTTTAACGCTGCTTCATTGAGTCCATAATCCATACCCCTATTCCTTCTGACAAAGTGCATCACCTCATATCTCATTCTGCAAAATTCCATCTGCCACTTTTCTGCCCATTCTGCCTGCCTATCTACACCCTGTTTCCATAGATTTCTATCGCACACCGTTGATGCCATGACTTCAAGTATTGTTTCATCAACAAGTTTTGGAATTTCACCGTATTTCTCATTTAAGTAATTGGGGGAACATCACTGTCTACATGTTCCAACCTGATAAACAGCCCTTAACTCCAACAGCAGTTGTGTTGGGTCAGCGGCTGAGGGAGGGCAGTAGACGAGAAGCAGGAGGAGACATTTTTTTTGCCCATGTCTGTCCTGATGGCATTGGCCAATATTGAGGACTCCAATGGAAACCCCCTCTCGCTGCATGGCAGTGTGGCACTGCCGGTGGGAAAGGGGCATACCCAGGAATGGCGATGGACACGTTTGGGATAATGTTTCTGAGGCATGTCTCTGTGAAAATGATTTTGCTGGAGCTACAGGACCTGAATGTGGCCCTGCCATTGACTGACCTCCCCATTCCCTCCCTGTCAATGTGGAGACACACCAATCCGAGTGAGAAATGAGAAACCTACAGAAAGTGGTGTTCAGCGCTGCCAGTTTTATTCACATGATTGAGGGACCAGTGGGTCAGGGGACACGGGGACTACACAGTCCATGGAGCCTCAAGGCGGTGCTGGAGTCACGGGCACTGGAAGTTGGGCTGGTGTCGCTGGCCTTGGTCGCCAACGGCTGCTTCCTCCTTTTCTGATTTGCTTCGCCACGCAGCATTGAAACAACCAATAGAGCTTCTTGCGATTCAAACACTCGTTTCTGCGGCAGTGCCTCCAACGACAGGTGCCCCCTTTAATTCCGTCACATGCAACGGTCAAACCTGAAATGCAATTTTGAATCCGCTGTTGATGCCACCAGGAAGGACTCTCGCTCAAACACTTGTTATGTATCACCCTAAAAGTTGAAGTCCCCCTTTCATAACCATACCCGATATTGCATCATTGCCGGTTTGGTCCGTGAAGTGTTGCCAAAGGACATGGAGAATAGAATTACACTCAGGGCTCTACGGGTGGCGTAACCAAGGTACATGCAGAGCGGAACTGCACTCAGCGACCCAAGTGTGGTCTAACCAAGGGATATGGAGGCCAGAGCTGTGCACAGTGCTTTGAGTTTGGTCTAACCGAGGGATATGGAGACCATAATTGGGCACAGTGCTCCATTTGTGTTTCAACCAAAGGATATGGAGGCCGAAACTGTACCCAATTCTCCAGCTGTGGTCTAACCAAGGCATATGGTGACCTCAGTGCTCCTAGTGTGGTCTTACTGAGGGATATGGAGACAACAAGTGTGCACTGTGCTCCAAGTGTGGTCTGACCGAGGGACATGAAGACCTGAACTGTAATTAAAAAACTACAAATCCTTAGAAGTTTGCTGCAATTTTAAGATTCCGTCCGGTCAAATGTGGAGGCACGAGCAAAGTTAAACAAAAAATAAACAGTATTAAAAAAGTCCTAATTTTGCGAGCATTCCCACGCTGAGATTGAAGGGTTTTGGTAACATGGTTAGGTTTATGTTCCAGAACCAAGCCGGACAAATGGATTTAAAAACAGGTCAAAAATGATCCAGTCGAATGACAGCACATGTTTGATTTGGTGAATGGCCTACTTCTGTTTCTGTGAATGGTTTCATAGATTGGCGACAGGAAGGTTTGATAACCTCCCTAAATATACTTTGCAGCGATGATTTGTCCAAATACCAGGAATACAACTACCAAGAGCAGTGCGTTACTCGTCTTCCTATGAGCTCCTCACAGCTACAGTGAACTGCCTGGGCTACAGAAGCTCTTTGTATGAACTCAGAGTATAAACTGTAGTTAATGAACACACACAGACACCCATGCATAAACGGTGAGAATTGGCTCCACCTTGGGCACATTGAAGGGATTGGTCACTCGCTGACAGGGACAGTAACTGGAATCAATGAGTAAATGTGTCTCGCAAGGCAAGTATGTGTTAATCAAAAGAAACCGCCCTGTGTAAGTATTGAACATGGGAAGGTTTATAGAAATATCTTTCTGCGATTAAGATAAGTGGGTACATCGGATAATCGTGCCTACGTCGCCTCTCTGAAACAACTATCCAAATATTCCAACGCTACTTTACTCTGTCAATATGCCGGCTGTTTTGATTGGCCCTCATGATTGCATCCTATAGCGTCACGTGACCTCACAACCGCCCTTTCAGTTCCCCTTCCCTCACACTGAATCTACTTTCCAACGTACAGCTCACCAGAGAATAGCCAGCAATAGATTCTCTTTATGTTCCCAAGCCGATACCTATGGTGTCCCCTGAGTGTCTGCAACCGTGCCTCCCCACACCCACACCCCCACCAACGCCCACACCCACTACCGAACCACCACATCCCCCCCACCCTCTCCTCCCACACTCACACCCCCAACACCTCCAATCGCAGATTTCTTCTGCATATCAAGCGCGTCACCATACGACGAATAATTGCGATTTCTAACCAATGGGACGGGGCTCCCTGCCTTACACACCACACTCTAACCATCGCTCCTACATTATATTTGCAATTCTTAACCAATTGGAACAGAGCTTCTTGATTCCTCGAAGGCATAAACAAAATGCTGCAGATGCTGTAAATGTGAATTGAAAACAGAAAATTCTGGAAAGAACCTCAGCAGCTCTGACAGCATCCGCGGAGAGAGAAACAGCGTTAAAGGTTCGAGTCCCTATGACCCATCTTCAAAGGTTAGAAGGGAACAAACTAACCTTAACGTATCCCCTATATTTACAAACCTTCACCAATGGGAAGGGTGCTTCTGGATTCCCTATAACAATTTAATATTTACCTGTGCCATCTTTGCACTTCTATAATCCCCAGGCATTATTTCCAGCCAATCAGCATCTAGTTTTGGATTCTGAATAATGCTATTGCTCGACTCACTGGCACACAAATACAAAATGCTCCGTTATTCCACTTAGGCTTTTAATAAGATGTCAACTAAAAGGCATTGAAACAACATTTCACTCTTGACATTAATTTAAGAAGGCTAATGGGATGTTACCCTTGATTATGCGAGGGAGCGAACATAAAGGTAAGTACGTTATCCTTCAGTTATACAGGGCATTTGTGAGACCGCACCTCGAATATTGTGTCCAGTTTTGCTCACCTTATTTAAGGAAGAATGTAAATTCATTGGATGCAGTTAAGAGGAGGCTTAAGGGATTGAGACCTGGAATGAGTGGGTTGTCTTTTGATGAAAAATTGGACAGACTGGGCATGTTTCCACTGGAGTTTAGAAGAGTAAGGGGCGATTTGATTGAAGTATATAAGATCCTGAACAGCCTCGACAAGGTAGACGTGGAATGGTTGCTTCATCTTGTGGGTGAGAACAGAAATAGGGGCGGGGAGCAACGTCTAAAAAGAAAGGGTCGCCCTTTTAGGACGGAGCTGAGGAGAACTATTTTCTCTCAGATGTTTGTGCGGCTTTAGGTTTCTGTGCCTCACAAGGCGGTGGAGGTGGGGTCAGTGAATATTTTCAATGCAGATGTAGACAGATTCTTGTGAGGCATGGTGAACAAAGGTTATCTGGGGTCATGGGCGTAGATGGGAATGTGGAATTCAAGACACAAACAGGTCAGTTGGATGGCACAGCAGACTTCAGGGCCCGAGTGGCCCACCCCTGCTTTTATGTTGTATCTTTGTATGTAACATTGCAATAATATATAACTATTAAGACATTTCATTGCCAAGCTTTTGTGGAGTACAGTTGCTAATGTCAGCCTTAGCAATTAGTGCAATGTGTCAATTAGGTGATGTTTAAAAAGGTGAGCACCTCGTTTTTTAGTTATGCCTTGGTCTGCTCTTGACACCCTACCCTTGTCTTTTCTGGGAACCAGGCTTGTTCCCTTGGCTTGATGGTAGTGGTAGCATGTGCAAAATGGCAGGCCATGACCTTACAGGTTTTGTTCGAATTCAATTCTGCTGCTTCTGATGGCCCACAGCGCCCAGTGGATTCCATGATTGGAGTTATGTGACCGGCTCTGTGTCTATCAAATTGAATGACATTAGTTCCACGAAACACAATGCCCACCATGTGAAGGCAGGGGACTCTCGTCAAAAGGACTGTGCGGTGTTCATTCCTACCAACACCGTCAGGGACAGATGCACCTGCAGCAGATAGATTGGTGAGGATGTGGTCGATTAGAATCTTCCCTCTCGTTGGTTAACCTGCCCCGGTCTATTCTGCCTTACAGCGCTCGGCCACCTGGGTCTGTAACGGTGACCATGAGCATCTCTTGGTGATGGACATGCAGGTCCCACAGCAGAGACCATTATGTGCCCCTGATATGCTCAGTGCATCTTCCATGTCGTGTTGAACATGGATGTGTAGAGATTGATCAGATTCCGGAGAGAGGTGGGTGGCTGACAGCTGGAGGTTTCCATTCCCCTGTTTGACCTCATTCATTGTGACATCAGAGAGACTTGAGTCAATGTTGAGCACTCCTGTCGCAAGCCTCTATTTACTGGATGCCCCTGTGGCATCATGTCGGGCAGGACTGCCCGTTCATTGGAATATGACTAACCCAGGGATGTGGGCGATAAACCTATAACATTGGATTATAAGTTACGATTCCTAGAGTGTGATGTTGTTGGAGGTGCCTGGTGTCAATATGGCCCTGCCATGTCCTGACCTCCCCACACCCTCCCTGTAGGTAAGGTGACACATCGATCCGAATGAGAAATGAGAAATGAGAAACGGACAAGGGACGGCGATTGACACAGCCAGTTTTATTCATATGATTCAGAAAGCAGTGGGTCAGGGGTCATTGGATCAACACAACGTATCATAGCCGGGATTACAGGAAATACAGATTGCTTCAGTCGGAATCACGGGCGAATCGTACATTGGACATGTTATGTTTATCCAAGGAAGTTATGTCTGCAGCATCTGAGCCATAATAGGCAGTCTCCATTGACCTGTCTCCAATTTCTGGAACATGGTGCCAATCTACAGACGCCTCCTAACTCCACACATCCTTCGAGAGCTTCAAGGAAACAAAAAGGAAGAGTTCATTGATAACAACATTAAGAGCTCCGCCGCACCTAGGTGGGATTTAACCAAATGCTCTGGAGGCTTGAACAGTGAACAGCGTTCCGGGTGTGGTCTAACCGAGGGATCTGTATGCAATAACTGTGCTCAGTGCCCCAGCTGTGTTTGACTGAAAGATATAGAGACCGGAACTATTCACGCTGTACCGATTGTGGTCTAACAGAGGTTAATGGAGGCAAGATCTGTGCTCAGTGCTCCAGGTGCGTTGTGACTGAGGGATATAAAGACCTGAACTGTGGACAGTTCTATGACTGTGGTCGCACCGAGGCATATGGAGACCAGAACTGTGCTCAATGCACCAAATGTGATCCAGCCGGTGTATATGGAGGCAAGAACTGTGCTCAGTGCACCAGGTGTGTTGTAATTGAGGGATATGGAGACCGGACTGTGAACAGTGCTCCGAGTGTGGTATAACCGAGGGATATGAAGACTAGAATTGTCCACAATGCTCCAAGGGTGGTCTAATTGTGGGTTATGGAGACCAGATCTGTGCACAGGGCTCCAAGTGTGGTCTAATTGAGGGATATGGGGACCAGATGTTTGCACATTGCTCCGAGTGTGGTCTAACCGAGGGAAAAATAACGCAAGATATCACCGAGTGGCAGCACATAGCTGGGAAGCACAAGGAGACTAGAATATTCGAGAAGGATGAATAATTTGAAAAAGGAAAAATTTAAGGAAATGTGCAAAACTGAGATGGACAGCTTTCTGTCTGGGAAACGTTTAAATGTTTTGGGAACAAAGATGGGCAGGTGAAGGAACGTCACCCATTGATTGGTATCACAGGCTGAAGAGGCTGAATGGCCTCTTCTTCAATCTCTGAATGTTTCTGCTCTGTTCTTCCTGAGAGATTTGTACTCATGGGGCTTCCATGCACGCACCAGTCCACCCTCAGCAATGGGCTGTAGCTGCACCAGGAGTCCAACCACCAAGAGTAGCGCTTTCCTGATCTTCCGCTGTTCCCCTCAGAGTCACAATGAGGTGACTGGATAACGGATCCCCTTTATATCAACGCATGTACCATTCTGTAGTTAATATTCACACAGCCACACGGTTAGCGCTGGCTCCACCTCGAACTTATTAAACAAGCTATTCATTAACTGAGACCAACAGAGTGAAAGGCTAAATATGTCTCCCAAGTCGAACGTCATCAGGGCTGTGTAAAATCGCAGCAAAACATCCCTCGAATCCTCTTGCTATGAAGGCCAACATACCATTTGCCTTATTCTACGCCTGCTGCACCTGCATGCTTACCATCAGCACCTGGTGTACGAGGACACCCAGGTCTCATTGCGCATTCCCCTTTCTCAATTTATAACCAGTCAGATAATAATCTACCTTCCTGTTTTGGCTACAAAGTGGATAACCTCATTTATCCACATTATATTGCATCTGCCAAACATTTGCCCACTCACTATATTTGTCCAAATCACACTGAAGCATCTCTGCATCCTTCTCACAGCTCACCCAGGTGGGAGACCCAGCTATGTGTCATCTGCCAATTTGGAGATCTACCCTTCAGTTCCCTTAACTAAATCATTTATATATATTTTGAATAGCTGGGGTCCCAGCACCGATCCCTGTGGCACGAAACTGGTCACTGCCTGCTTTTCAAAAATGAACCGGTTATTCCTACTGTTGTTTCCTGACTGCCCAACCATTATTTATCGAACTCAATGCACTACCTCCACTCCCATGCGCTTTACTTTTACAGGCAAATCCCTTTTTTGGGACTCCATCGAAAGCCTTCTGAAAGTCGAAATAAAGCACATCCACTGGCTCCCCTTCATCAAATCTACTAGCTACATCCTCGATAAATTCCAGCAGATTTGGCAAGCATGCTTACCCTTCCGTAAATCCATTGTTCATTCTGCCCGATTCCTCTGCTGTTTTCCAAGTGCTCAACTAATAAATATTTTATAATGGACTCTAGAATTTTCCACACTATCGACGTCACTTTGACAGGCCTTTGAATTCCTGTTTTCGCTCTACATTCATTTTTAAATACTGAGGTTACATTAGCTGCCACCAATCTGTAGGACCTGTTTCAGAGTCCATAGACTCTCAGAAGATTACCATCAATGCGAACCCTACTTCTAGGCCACTTCCTTAAGTATTCTGGGATGTAGATTATCAGGCCCTCGGGATTTATCGGCCTTCAATCCCATAAATTTCCCCAACACCGTTTCCATACCTACACTGATTCCTTTCAGTTCCTCACTCTTACTAAGCTCTGTGTTCCCCAAATTTCTGGTATGTTATTTGTGTCCTACTTTGTGAAGAGAGAACCAAATTATTTAGCTGATCAGCCATTTCTTTGTCCCCCATTACAAGTTCCCCTGTTTCTGACTGTAAGGGGCCTACATTGATCTTGACCAATCTTCTTCTCTTCACATGACTATAGAAGGTTTTACGGTCAGTATTTATGTTCCCCGCAATCCTACTCTGATACTCTATTCTCTCATTCTTAATCAATCACTTGGTACTCCTTTGCCGAATTCTAAACTGTTAAGAAACCTCAGGACTGTTGTATTCTCTGGCCAAATTGGGTGCATATTCCTTGGTCTTAATACTTTCCCCAATTTCCATTGAAAGCCATGGTTTGGCCATTTTCCTGTTTTACTTTTGCGCCAGACAGGAATTACTAATTGTTGCAGTCCACCCATGTGCTCTTTGAATGTTTGTCATTGCCTATCCAAAATCAGTCCTTTAAGTAACGTCTCCCAATCCATCATAGCAAGATCGCGCCTCAAACCATCGTAGTTTCATTTATTAAGATTCAAGTCCCTAGTCTCAGAACCAGTTATGTCACTCTCTACCTTGATGAAGAACTCAACCATATTATAGACGTTCATCCCCAACGGCCCTCGCACAACTAGATGGTGAATTATTTATTTCTCAATTTCCAATATCCAGTCTAGGATGGCCTGATCCCTAGTTGTTTCCTCAACGTAATGGTACAGAAAACCATCCGGTATACACTGCAGGAATTCCTCCTCTACAGTATTGTTACTAATTTGGTTTTCCCAATCTATATGCTATATAGATAATATAATCTATATCTAGGTTAAAGTCAACCATACCGACAGATGTTCCTTTATTACATGCGTCTCTAACTTCCTGTTTAATGCCATTCCAGACATCACCACTATAGTTTGGGGGCCTATAATACAATCCCCACAAACGTTTTTATGTGCCTTGGTGTTTCTCAGCTCCACCCATACAGATTCCACAATGTTGTAGCTAATATTCTTCCCAACTATTGCATTAATTTCCTTTTCAAACAACAATACAATCCACTGCCTTTTCACTTTTGTCTGTCCATCCTTATTACTGAATACCCCTGGATGTTCATGGCCCATCTGTTGTCACTCTGCAGCCAAGTCTCCATGAGCCCGACTATATAATAACTATTAACATCTATTTGTGCAGTTAATTCACCCACTTTATTGGGAATGTTCCTCGCGTTAAGGCACAAAGCTTTAAGGCTTGTCTTTTTAACGTTGTCTGCCCCATTCCCATTATTTTTCACTGAGGCCCTCTTCTTGCATTTGAATTGTCTGCCTATTACATTTCTTATTCCCCTTTCTGTCTTTTGTTCTTGTTCTTGATTGCCCCACCTCGGCATTTATTGTCAATCCCTTATTGCTCCTTTCTCAGAGAGTATTTATGAGTCAACACCCCCATTGCGGCGGGCCAAGAGTCACATGTAGGCCAGATTGGGTTAGGATAGCGGATTTCCTCAACAAAAAATAAAAAATACCTGGAAAACTCAGCAGGTCTGGCAGCATCGGCGCAGAGGTGTACAGTTGACGTTTCGAATCCTCATGACCCCTCAACAGAACTAAGTAAAAATAGGAGAGAGGTGAAATATAAGCTGGTTTAAGGCGGGGGAGGGAGTGGGGGGGGGGGGGGGGGGTGGGGTGGTGGGGAGGGAAGAGAATGGGGGGCGGATTGGGACAAGAAATAAGTGATAGGAGGAGATAACCAAAACATGTCACAGATAAAAGACAAAGAAGTGTTGAAAGTGGTGATATTATCTAAAGGAATGTGCTAATTAAGAATAGATAGCAGGACAGGCAAGGTACAGATAGCTCTAGTGGGGGTGGGGTGAACTAAGACTAAAAGGGCATAAAAGTTATAGATAAATGATCGGTGGAATACATTAAAAATACTGGATATAGGTTTTCTCCCCTAAAGGACATTAGTGAAGCATTAGTTTTTTTTTTACGAAAATCGACAATATTTTCGTGGTTATCATGACACTTTACATTCCAGATTTTTATTGAATTCGAATTCCAACATCTGCAGTGGTGGGATTCGAACCCTGGCACCCCAGAGCTTTATCCTGGCTCACTGGATCATTATCCCAGCAACAAGCCATTGCACCATCGCCTCTCCTGTAGGGAGTATTGTGTATCCAAATGTTGCAGTTGGTGTTAATGTCCACATCAAACAAAATGTATCTAACTGGCAGTGCTGGCTCAGGGGCAAAATATCCACTTCCTCTCTCTATGAATTCCTGTGATACGGCAGATGTTATTTACCAGGCTGACCAACCTCCCAAGGGAAACTTGGACAAGCTATCGCGACAATTTTGCAATTTGTATTTATTACGAGCAGGCATGTGCACTGAATTCAGAAGTAATGTGTCCACTATAATCTATTAACAACAAAAAAACTTAAACGCACGCAAAAGGTTACAGTTACATACTTATAACAGTTCCCCAGATTTCTACTTTAACCTGACTCCCAGCTACAAAGCCCCTTTAAGGCAACAGTTCAAATGAATTCCAAATTATTAACACACCCAGGAATATTGCCACAAGCACTCAATGCTTAATGTGATTTCGAAGGCTTTTCACTCAAATTTCGTTACTGAAACAGCAAACTTCTGCAGGGGAGGGGGTGAGGGGTTTGGGCGGTGGCGGAGCTACAAGCTTCTTCCCCAAGTCTGTTTCTAATGAATGCACCTTCCAAGATCTCACTCGGCCACACCTTACGCAGCCTCCCACCCTTCTTCAAATATATTTCGCCCTTTTTGATCTGTAAATCTCATCGTTTCAACTAGTTTTAAGGAGTTACTTTTCCCAAGACAAACAAAATTTTCCATGTTATCATTATGGACGACGCTGTTGAGAATAATCACATTAATAACCCGGCCTTATTTGTCATGTCAGGTGTAAAAATCGCCACATTGACCCTTTGAAGATCAAACACTTCTTCACTTAACAAAACATGTAAACTTCATGCACACCATCTCTGCTGATACCTCACCCAAGCTTACTCATCTCCATTTCAAATGCCTGTTTTACACCTCACTTCTTTGGTTATTTAAAATTTGCAGTCTAACCAGCTCTATTTTGGTTAGATTAGCCACACACCCAGAATCATATACGCACACATATACACACTCGCAGACATACGTACAAAAACAAGCATGCACACACGCACACACACACATACGTGCACACACGAACGCAGAGACACACACTCACACATACGTGCACATACACACACGCACATGCACACAGAGAAGTGCACTCACACATGCACATACACGGACAAGCCTGCTTTAAAGTAACCCGCAATAATATTAGGAAAATATGATAGTTCATTGACAGCATTGTTCTATAGATTAGTTCATGATTGACGTGTTTACCTGTCGCTATATAGCTTACACTCTGTCTCCTATCTGCGACCATATGCTCAGCCAGCGCCAGGAACACAAGGACCAGGAGCAGTACCTTCTTCATCATTCCCCAAGCTGCTCAGAGTAAGAGGTGAGTTGACTGCAGCACTGAAACTCTTGATATGAGCTCAGGGAGGAACCTGTGGTTAATCTTCACACACACACAGACAGTGAGGATAGGCTCATCTTTCACCTTGTTTAAGGGACAGTCCGCTGGCTGAGGCCAGCAGTGACAGGAATGAGTTTTTGAATGGAATTAATCTATTTAAAAGATAATTTAAATTCAAGCCAGGTTTTCATTAATAAATGTGGGGGTGGGGGAGGGGGCGCACAAATATGAGCAACTCTTGAATTGGGTTAGATTAAAAGGAACCCTTTGCCGTGATCGCTGTAAGAATCCTACAGCAGACAAGGAGTCCATGCTTCCCACTGTGCCCATGCTGGCACAATCATTCCTACTCAGCCTCTCCTCCTTCCCCATCACCCTACCATTAAAAAAAATCATTTCGATTCTTTCTCAACATTCCCATTTGAAAGATACTCATTCGGTCTGCTCCTGCCACCAACTCAGGCAGCGCATTCCTGGTCAGAACTCTCAGTGTAAAAAGCCATTTTTTCCAACTTATTCATTACAGACGATTTTCAATGCGTTTCTTATTGATAGTGAATCCCCCACTCTGGACGCCATTCCATTGTCAATATTGGAATGAGACATGCGCAGAGCTCTGCCCAGTGCCCAAGTGGGAACAATGTTTAACCACCAACCAGTTTCACTAACACCCCTTGCCCGGTGCTGCATGGTTGATGGTGGGAGATTAACATGAGAACATCGCCTTCCATGTGTTCCTAGATTTGATCAATGGCTACACTTCAACGCGGTTTCTTTGGCTGACCTATACGTTGGAACATTCTTATGTTTGGAAAGGTGCTATATAAATGAAAGCCTTTATTTCACGCCCACATTTGTCTTCATTTCCTTTGCTCTCTGCCATGTTCTCTTTCTCTGTCTCAACCTCTTCTCAGTCTCTACCTATCCATCCATCTTTCCTACTACGTATCTATCTATCTATCTATCTACCTATCTATCTATCTATCTATCTATCTATCTATCTATCTATCTATCTATCTATCTATCTATCTATCTATCTATCTATCTATCTATCTATCTATCTATCTATCTATCTATCTATCTATCTATCTATCTATCTATCTATCTATCTATCTATCTATCTATCTATCTATCTATCTATCTATCTATCTATCTATCTATCTATCTATCTATCTATCTATCTATCTATCTATCTATCTATCTATCTATCTATCTATCTATCTATCTATCTATCTATCTATCTATCTATCTATCTATCTATCTATCTATCTATCTATCTATCTATCTATCTATCTATCTATCTATCTATCTATCTATCTATCTATCTATCTATCTATCTATCTATCTATCTATCTATCTATCTATCTATCTATCTGTCTATCTATCTATCTATTTCTCTATCTATCCATCTATCCATCTATCCACCTGTCCATCTATCTATCCGCCTATCTATCGATCAATCTCTATATATCTATCTATCCATAATTCTCTCTTTTTCTCTCCCACACTCTCTGTCTTGCTGCAGGTTTCTCTGTCTCTCTGCCATTCAACTTTTCACCCCAATCTGCCTGTCTCTCCCTTTGCCTCTCTCAACCTGCCTTTCCCTATCTCTCGCTCTCTCTTTGTATTTCTCTCTCTCTCTCGCCCTTATCTTTCTTTCTTTCACCCCACCTCTGATTCTCTTTCCTCCCACTCTCTCTCACACACACACTCTGCCCCTCTCACTCTTCCATCGTGGCCTGAAACAGTCCCTCGCTCCCTATTTCTCTTACGCCTCCCTCTAGCTTTCTCTCACGATGATTTGTTTTCCTCTTTTCCCATTCGCACTGTCCCCCTCTCTCTCTCTCCCTTCTCTCTCCTCACTTTTCCCTACTTATCATCGAAACATCGAACGACTGCAGGTCAGTGAGAGGCCCATTGGCCCCTCTGATCTGCCCTGACTCATTGCAGGAGTAACTCACCCAGTGCCAGTTAGGGGTCTTTCCACTGAAGAGCCACACATGTTTTTCCTGGTCAGGTCATTGTCCAATTTTTTCTCGAAAGGCTCGATTGAGTGTGCCTCCAGCGCGCTATCCGCCTGTGCATTCCCGATTTGAACCACTTACTATGCAAATAAACAGTTTCTCCTTGTGTCACCATCGCTTCTTCAGCCAATCTCCTTCAATCGTAGCCCTCTGCTCCTCGAGCCTCCCTCCCTCCCCTTCTCCTGTTCCTCTCACATTATCTCTTTGTGTTTCTCTCTCTCTGCCTCTGCCTTCTACATCAGCCGAGAGAGTTAAATATTTCACATTTAAAGCCGTTGTCAGTGTGTTAATCATTTGCCTCTGAAGCGGACCTGTCCTGTCCCCAGTCACCAATCTGTCTGGCGGAGCTTGTTGCCCAGCCAACCGGTAGTTAGTTGATGATCAACCTGTTGGCCCTGCCAACTCCTGCGCACCATTATCCAAAGGTCATTGGCTGTGAAACACATTGGGATATCCAAAGGCTGGGAAAGGTGCTATACAAATGAACATCTTTAATTCCCGAACACTTTTATTTCATTGTTTTGCTCTCTGTCACGTTCTCTTTCTGTGTCCATCTCCCTCCATTTATTTATCTATCTATCTATCTATCTATCTATCTATCTATCTATCTATCTATCTATCTATCTATCTATCTATCTATCTATCTATCTATCTATCTATCTATCTATCTATCTATCTATCTATCTATCTATCTATCTATCTATCTATCTATCTATCTATCTATCTATCTATCTATCTATCTATCTATCTATCTATCTATCTATCTATCTATCTATCTATCTATCTATCTATCTATTTATCTATGTATCGATCCATCTGTCTATCCGTCTATCCGTCTGTCCATCTGTCTGTCCATCTGTCTGTCTGTCTGTCTATCTATCTATCTATCTATCTATCTATCTATCTATCTATCTATCTATCTATCTATCTATCTATCTATCTATCTATCTATCTATCTATCTATCTATCTATCTATCTATCTATCTATCTGTCTGTCTGTCTGTCTGTCTGTCTGTCTGTCTGTCTGTCTGTCTGTCTGTCTGTCTGTCTGTCTGTCTGTCTATCTATCTCTCTATCTATCTATCGATCTATCTATTGACCTATCCATCTTAAAATCTCTTTACCACCTTCGCTCTCTATATATATGTCCCTCTGCCTTGCTCTGTCTCTCTTTCTTCCTACATCTGTCCTCATTCTCTCAGCCTCTCTCTCTCTCTGTCTCACCCCACGCCGCCTCACCAATGCCCAGTTTTGGACCTTTCGACCTTTAACGAATCTGTCCCATTTGCACGATGGGAGTTCCACAGCACGATCGAGTGTGTAATTCGTGTGAGGACAGGATTTGTCTTGACAAAGCGTGTTCGCCCCTACCAAAACGGTCATGGACAGGGCCAACTGGGAGAGGTTGCCTGGTGTGGTTGAGGTCAAGCAGGTTCAGGCCTGCTCTTTGGTTCCCTTACCACTTGCCGAAGGCCAAGCGATCAGGTCACCATAGACTTCACATGTAGCACTGTTTACAATTCTGCCCTGCAAGTACCTCGGTTAGATGTGCCCTTCAAGGTCGGCTGAACTGGATCAGCCGTGGCGATATCGAGCCACTCTTGGTGGTGTATATTTCAGTGCCTCACTCACTGATTTCTGGCTGATGTTGCTAACTCATTCCCAACGGATGAGGCAATACAGTCTGTCAATAAGCATGACCCAGATCTCCCTGTCGCTTGCCATTTCAACACACCAACCTGCTCTCATTGGCCTGCTGCAATGTTCCAGTGAAGCTCAACGCAAACTAGAGGAATAGCACCTCACCTTCCGACTAGGCACTTTACAGCCTTCCAGACTGAATATCGAGTTCAACAATATTTGATAATGAACCCTCTATTCCATCCCGACCCCCTTTCCGATCCCCCTATTTTCCAATAAGTTATACACATTTTTTTCTTTCCCCACCTATTTCCATTATTTTTAAATGTATTTCCATCAATTGTTTTATCTCTAACTTTTAGCCTATTTCGATCCCTTCCCCCCACCCCACCCCACATGGTCAGCATTTCAGGGCTGCAAAGTGTAAATATTACCCTGTGCTTTCATGACCTCCACTGTCTCAGTGACACAACAATTCGAGAGAGAATTGGGTCACGGACAAGAGTCGCTGAGCAAGTATGGTGTAACCGAGGGATATGGAGACAGGATATATGCACAGTGCTCCGAGTGTGGTCTAAGCAAGAGATAGATAAATCAGAACTGTGCACAGTGCTCCAAGTATGGTCTACCAGGGGGATTTGGAGACAGGAAATGTGCACAGTGCTCCGAGTGTGGTCAAAGCAAGAAATACAGAAATCAGAACTGTGCACAGTGCTCCAAGTGTGGTCTAACAGGGTTATACGGAGACCAGTACTCTACACAGTGCACCGAATTTGGTCTAAACGAGGTATATGGAGACCAGAACTGTGCACGTTGCTCCAAGTGTGCTCTCCCTGCGACATATGGAGACTGGAAATGTGCACGTTGCCAAAAGTGTGGTGAACTGTGTCCATTGTGCGCCCTTTGTACATCGTGGGCCCTGAATTCAGATTTGGCCCTGAGTTCAGTGTGTGCTCCTTGATCAGCGTGGGCTCCGATTTCAATGTGGGCTCCATGTTCAGTGTGGTCTCCGTGTTTAATGTGGGCTCTGTGTTCAGTCTGGGCTCTGTGTTCAGAAGGGGCTCTGTGTTCAGTGTGAGCTCAGTGTTCAGTGTGAGATCAGTGTTCAGTGCGGACGCTGTGTTCAGAGTCGGACCTGTCTTCAGACTGGGTCCTGTGTTCAGTGTGGTCTGCATGTTCAGTGTGGGCTCCGTGTTCAGAGTGGGCCCTGTGTGCAGGGTTGGCACTATCCTCAGAGAGGGCTCAGTGTTCATTATGGGCCCTTGTGTTGAGAGTTGTCTCTGTGTTCAGAGGGAGCTCTGTGTTCAGAGAATATTCTGTGTTCAGTGTGGGCTCGGTGTTCGTTGTGAGTTCAGTGTTCAATGTGTGCTCAGTGTTCAGATTTGGCCCTGAATTCAATCAGGCTCTGTGTTCGGTATGGGCTCTGTGTTCAGTGTGGGCTCTGTGTTCAGTGTGGGCTCTGTGTTCAGAATGGGCTCTGTGTTCAGTGTGGGCTCTGTGTTCAGAATGGGCTCTGTGTTCAGAGTGGGCTCTGTCTTCAGTGTGAGCTCAGCGTTCAGAGTGAGATCAGTGTTCCGTGTGGGCTCTGTGTTCAGTGTGAGATCAGTATTCAGTGTGAGATCAGTATTCAGTGCGGACTCTGTGTTCAGAATGGGCTCCGTGTTCAGTGTGGGCTCTGTGTGCAGTGTGGGCTCTGTGTTCAGTGTGAGCTCGTTGTGCAGTGCTGGCCCCGTGATCATTGCGGAACCTGTGCTCAGTGTGGACCCTGTGATCAATCAGGCTCTGTGTTTCGTGTGGGCCCTGGGTTCCGAGTTAGCTCCGTGTTCAGAGTGTGCTCAATTTTCAGTGTGGGCCGTCTATTCATAATGGGCTCTTTGTTCAGTGTGTGCCCTGTGTTCAGTGTTTGCTCTGTGTTCAGCGTGGGCTCGGTGTTCAGGTTGGGCACTGCATTCAGAGCGGGATTCGTGTTCAGTGTGGGCTCTGTGTTCAGTGTGGGCTCTGTGTTCATTGTGGACCTTGTGTTCAGTGTGAGCTCCTTGATCAGCGTGGGCTCCATGTTCAGTGTGGTTTCCGTGTTCAATGTGGGCTCTGTGTTCAGTGTGGGCCCTGTGCTCAGAGTGGGACCTGTGTTCAGTGTGGACTCTGTGTTCAGGTTTGGCTCTGACTTCAGAGGGGGCTCAGTATTCATTGTGGGACCTTGTGTTCAGAGTTGTCTTGAGTTCAGAGTATGTTTCGAGTGGGTTCTGTGTTCAGTGTGGACTCGGTATTCATTGTGAGCTCAGTGTTCAGTGTGAGATCTGTGTTCAGTGCGGACGCTGTGTTCAGAGCTGGCCCTGTGTTAGGAATGGGCCCTGTCTTCAGTGCCGGTCCTGTATTCATTGTATTCCCTGTGTTCTTTGAGGGCCCTGTGTTCAATGTCATCTTTTTTTACACTTTGGACTCTGTCGACATTTTGAACTACGTGTGGGCCCCGTTTTCAGTGTGGGCCATGTGTTCAATTTGAGCCATGCGTTCAGTGTGGGCTCTGTGTTCAGTGTGAGCTCAGTGTTCACTGTGGTGTCTGTGTTCACTGTGGTCTCTGTGCTCAGTGTGGGCTCTGTGTTCACTGTGGTCTCTGTGCTCAGTGTGGTCCCTGTGTTCAATGCGGGCTCTGTGCTCAGTGTGGTCTCTGTGTTCAGTGTGGTCTCTGTGCTCAGTGTGGTCTCTGTGCTCAGTGTGGGCTCTGTGTTCAGTGTGGTCTCTGTGTTCAGTGTGGTCTCTGTGTTCAGTGTGGGCTCTGTGTTCACTGTGGGCTCTGTGTTCAGTGTGGTCTCTGTGTTCAATGTGGGCTCTGTGTTCAGTGTGGTCTCTGTGTTCAGTGTGGGCTCTGTGTTCAGTGTCGTCTCTGTGTTCAGTGTGGGCTCTGTGATCAGTGTGAGCTCTGTGTTCAGTGTGGTCTCTGTGTTCAGTGTGGTCTCTGTGTTCAGTGTGGGCTCTGTGTTCAGCGTGGACTCTGTGTTCAGCGTGGGCTCTGTGTTCAGTGTGGGCTCTGTGTTCAGTGTGGGCTCTGTGTTCAGTGCCGTCTCTGTGTTCAGTGTGGGCTCTGTGTTCAGTGTGGGCTCAGTGTTCAGAGCAGATTTTGTATTCAGTGCGGCCTCTGTTTTCAGAGAGGGATCTGTGTTGAGAGCAGGCTGTATGTTCATATTGGGCCCTGTTTTCCATCAGGCTCTGTGTTCGGTGTCGGCTCTGTGTTCAGTGAGTGCTCTGTGTTCAGTGTGAGCTCTGTGTTCAGTGTGGGCTCTGTGTTCAGTGTGGGCTCTGTGTTCAGTGCGGGCTCTATGTTCAGTGAGTGCTCTGTGTTCAGTGAGTGCTCTGGGTTCAGTGTGGGCTCTGTGTTCAGTGTGGGCTCTGTGTTCAGTGCGGGTTCTGTGTTCAGTGAGTGTTCTGTGTTCAGTGAGTGTTCTGTGTTCAGTGTGGGCTCTGTGTTGAGTGTGGGCTCTGTGTTCAGTGAGTGCTCTGTGTTCAGTGAGTGCTCTGTGTTCAGTGTGGGCTCTGTGTTCAGTGAGTGCTCTGTGTTCAGTGTGGGCTCTGTGTTCAGTGTGGGCTCTGTGTTCAGTGTGGGCTCTGTGTTCAGTGAGTGCTCTGTGTTCAGTGTGGGCTCTGTGTTGAGTGTGGGCTTTCTGTTCAGTGAGTGCTCTGTGTTCAGTGAGGGCTCTGTGTTCAGTGTGGGCTCTGTGTTCAGTGAGTGCTCTGTGTTCAGTGAGTGCTCTGTGTTCAGTGTGGGCTCTGTGTTCAGTGTGGGCTCTGTGTTCAGTGAGTGCTCTGTGTTCAGTGCGGGCTCTGTGTTCAGTGTGGTCTCTGTGTTCAGTGTGGTCTCTGTGTTCAGTGTGGGCTCTGTGTTCAGCGTGGACTCTGTGTTCAGCGTGGGCTCTGTGTTCAGTGTGGGCTCTGTGTTCAGTGTGGGCTCTGTGTTCAGTGCCGTCTCTGTGTTCAGTGTGGGCTCTGTGTTCAGTGTGGGCTCAGTGTTCAGAGCAGATTTTGTATTCAGTGCGGCCTCTGTTTTCAGAGAGGGATCTGTGTTGAGAGCAGGCTGTATGTTCATATTGGGCCCTGTTTTCCATCAGGCTCTGTGTTCGGTGTCGGCTCTGTGTTCAGTGAGTGCTCTGTGTTCAGTGTGAGCTCTGTGTTCAGTGTGGGCTCTGTGTTCAGTGTGGGCTCTGTGTTCAGTGCGGGCTCTATGTTCAGTGAGTGCTCTGTGTTCAGTGAGTGCTCTGGGTTCAGTGTGGGCTCTGTGTTCAGTGTGGGCTCTGTGTTCAGTGCGGGTTCTGTGTTCAGTGAGTGTTCTGTGTTCAGTGAGTGTTCTGTGTTCAGTGTGGGCTCTGTGTTGAGTGTGGGCTCTGTGTTCAGTGAGTGCTCTGTGTTCAGTGAGTGCTCTGTGTTCAGTGTGGGCTCTGTGTTCAGTGAGTGCTCTGTGTTCAGTGTGGGCTCTGTGTTCAGTGTGGGCTCTGTGTTCAGTGTGGGCTCTGTGTTCAGTGAGTGCTCTGTGTTCAGTGAGTGCTCTGTGTTCAGTGTGGGCTCTGTGTTCAGTGTGGGCTCTGTGTTCAGTGTGGGCTCTGTGTTCAGTGAGTGCTCTGTGTTCAGTGTGGGCTCTGTGTTGAGTGTGGGCTTTCTGTTCAGTGAGTGCTCTGTGTTCAGTGAGTGCTCTGTGTTCAGTGTGGGCTCTGTGTTCAGTGTGGGCTCTGTGTTCAGTGAGTGCTCTGTGTTCAGTGAGTGCTCTGTGTTCAGTGTGGGCTCTGTGTTCAGTGTGGGCTCTGTGTTCAGTGTGGGCTCTGTGTTCAGTGAGTGCTCTGTGTTCAGTGTGGGCTCTGTGTTGAGTGTGGGCTTTCTGTTCAGTGAGTGCTCTGTGTTCAGTGAGGGCTCTGTGTTCAGTGTGGGCTCTGTGTTCAGTGAGTGCTCTGTGTTCAGTGAGTGCTCTGTGTTCAGTGTGGGCTCTGTGTTCAGTGTGGGCTCTGTGTTCAGTGAGTGCTCTGTGTTCAGTGCGGGCTCTGTGTTCAGTGAGTGCTCTGTGTTCAGTGTGGGCTCTGTGTTCAGTGAGTGCTCTGTGTTCAGTGTGGGCTCTGTGTTCAGTGTGGGCTCTGTGTTCAGAGTGGTCCATGTGATCACTGTGGGCCCTCTGTTCATTGTGGGCCCTGGGTTCAGTGTGAGCCTTATGTTCATTGTATGCTCTCTGTTGAGTGTGGGCTCTATGTTAATTGAGGGCTCTGTGTTCAGTGTGGGCCCTGTGTACAGAGTGGGCCCTGTTTTAAGAATGGGCCCTGAGTTCAGTGTGGGCTCTGTGATCAGTGTCGCCTCCATGTTCAGCGTGGGCTCTGTGTTCAGAGTGGGCCCTGTGTCCAGAGTTATCTCTGTGTTCAGTGTGGTATCAATGTTCAGAGATAGATCTGTGTTCACTGGAGGCTCTATGTTCAGCATGACCTCAGTGTTCAGTTTGAGCTTTGTGTTCAGTGTGAGCTCAGTGTTCAGTGTGGGCCCTGGACTCTGTGTGGGTCCTGTGTTCAGTGTGAGCTTAGTTTTCAGTCTGAGATCAGTGTTCAGGGTGTCTCTATGTTCAGTGTGGCCGCTGTGCTCAATTTAGGCTCTGTGTTCAGTGTGGGCTCTGTGTTCAGTGTGGGCTCTGTGCTCTGTGTGGGCTCTGTGTTCAGTGTGGGATCTGTGTTCAGAGTGGGCACTGTGTTCAGTGTGAGCTGGGTGTTCAGTGTGTGCTCAATGTGCAGTGTGTTCCCTGTGTTCAGATGGAGCCCTATGTTCACATTTGGCACTATTTTTTTTGTGTGCCCTGTGTTCGGACAGGGCCCTGTGTTCAGAGTGGGCCCTCTGTTCGGTGTGGACCCCGTGTTCAGTGTGGGCCATCTATTCAGTGTGGGCCCTCTGTTCGGTGTGGACCCCGTGTTCAGTGTGGGCCATCTATTCAGTGTGGGCTCTTTGTTCAGTGTGAGCCCTGTGTTCTGTGTGAGCTCTGTGTTCAGTGTGGGCACCGCCTTCAGGGTTGGCTCTGTGTTTAGTGTTGACCCTGTGTTCAGATGGAGCTCTGTGTTCAGTATGGACCCTGAATTCAGTGTGAGCCCTGTGTTCAGTGTCGGCCCTGTGTTCAGTGTGGGCCCTGTGTTCAGGTTGGGCCCTGTGTTAGGAGTGAGCCCTGTGTTCAGTAAGGGCGCTGTGTTCAGTGTGTTCACTATATTCAGTTTTGGTTCCCTGGTCAGCCTGGGCACTATATGCAGTGTGAGGCCTGCGTTCAGTGTGTTTTCTCAGTTCAGTATCTGGTCTGTGTTCAGTGTGGGGCCTGTGTCCAATCAGCCTCTGTGTTCAGTGTGAGCTCAGTGCTCAGTGTGGGCTCTATGTTCAATGTGGCCTCTGTGTTCAATGTGGACTCTGTGTTCAGTGTGTGCCCTGTGCTCAGAGTGTACTCTGTGTTCAGTGTGAGCTGGGTGTTTAATGTGTGCTCAGTGTGCAGTGTGTTCCCTGTGTTCAGTGTGGGCCCCGTGTTCAGGATGGGCCCTCTCTTCAGTGTGGGATCTTTGTTCAGTATGAGCCCTGTGTTCAGTGTGGGCTCTGTGTTGAGGGTGGGCACCGCCTTCAGAGTGGGCTCTGTGTTCAGTATGGGCCCTGTGTTCAGATGGAGCTCGGTGTTCACTATGAACCCTGCGTTTAGTGTGAGCCCTGTTTTCAGTGAGGGCCTTGCGTTCAGTGTGGGCCCTCTGTTCAGATTGGGTTCTGTGTTAGGAGTGAGCCCTGTGTTCAGTGAGGGCGCTGTGTTCAGTGTGGGACATGTGTTCAATCTGGGCCCTGTATTCAGATAGGGCCCTGTGTTAGGCGTGAGAACTTTGTTCAGTGAGGGCCCTGTGTTTAGTGTTTTCTCTTTATAAAGTTTTGGTCATTCAGCGCCCTGTTTTCAGTGTGAGCTCAGTGTTCACTGTGGGCTCTGTGTTCACTGTGGGCTCAGTGTTCAGTGTGGCCTCTGTGTTCAGTGTGGGCTCTGTGTTCACTGTGGGCTCAGTGTTCAGTGTGGCCTCTGTGTTCAGTGTGGGCTCTGTGTTCAATGTGGGCTCTGTGTTCAGTGTGGGCTCTGTGCTCAGTGTGGGCTCTGTTTTCAGTGTGGGCTCTGTGTTCAGTGTGGGCTCTGTGTTCAGTGTGGGCTCTGTGCTCAGTGTGGGCTCTGTGCTCAGTGTGGCTCTGTGCTCAGTTTGGGCCCTGTGTTCAGTGTGGGCTGTGTTCAGTGCGGGCTCTGTGCTCAGTGTGGGCCCTGTGTTCAGCGTGTTCCCTGTCTTCAGAGTGGGCCATGTGTACAGTGTGGACCCTGTGTTCAGGATGGGCCCGCTATTCAGTGTGGGATCTTTGTTCAGTGTGAGCGTTGTGTTCAGCGTGTGCTCTGTGTTCAGGGAGGGCACCGCCTTCAGAGTGGGTTCTGTGTTCATTGTGGGCTCAGTGTTCAGTGTGGGCTCTATGATTAGTGTGAGCTGGGTGTTTAGTGTATGCTCAGTGTGCAGTGTGTGCCCTGTGTTCTGTGAGGGCTCTGTGTTCAGGTGGGCCCTTTATGCAGTGTGGGATATTTGTTCAGTGTGAGCCCTATGTTCAGCGGTTGCGCTGTGTTCAGGGAGGACACCGCCTTCAGAGTGGGCCCTGTGTTCAGTGTGGGCCCTGTGTTCAGTGTGAGCTCAGTGTTCAGTGAGGGCTCTATGTTCAGTGTGGCCTCTGTATTCAATGTGGGCCCTGTGTTCAGTGTGGGCCCTGTGCTCAGACTGGGCTCTGTGTTTAGTATGAGCTGGGAGTTTAATGTATGCTCAGTGTTCGGTGTGGACCCTGTGTTCAGTGTGTTCCCTGTGTTCAGTGTGGGCGCTGTGTTCAGGGTGGGCCCTCTATTCAGTGTGGGATCTTTGTTCAGTGTGCGCTCTGTGTTCAGGGTGGGCTCTGTTTTCAACGTGGGCCCTGTGTTCAGTGTGACCTCTGTGTTCAGTGAGGGCTCTGTGTTCAGTGTGTGCTCTATGTTTAGTGTGACCTCTCTGTTTAGTGAAGGCTCTGTGTTCAGTGTGGGCTCTGTGTTCAATGTGGGCTCTGTGTTCATTGTGGCCTCTGTGTTCAATGTGGGCTCTGTGTTCAGTGTGGGCTCTGTGTTCAGTGTGGTCTTTGTGTTCAATGTGGGCCCTGTGTTCAGTGTGGGCCCTGTGTTCAGTGTGGGCCCGGTGTTCAGAGTGGGCTCTGTGCTCAAAGTGACCTAGTGCACAGTGTATGCTCAGTGTGCAGTGCGTTCCCTCTGTTCAGTGTAGACCATGTGCTCATGGTGGGACCTCTATTCAGTGTGGGATCTTTGTTCAGTGTGAACCATGTGTTCAGGGTCAGCACCACCTTCAGAGGGGGCTCTGTGTTTAGTGTGGGCTCAGTGTTCATTGAGGGTACTATGTCCAGTGTGGCCTCTGGGTTCAATGTGGGCCCTGTGTTCAGTGTGGGCCCGGTGTTCTGTGTGGGCTCTGTGTTCAGTGTGGGCTCTGTGTTCAGTGTGGATACTGTGTTCAATGTGGGCCCTGTGTTCAGTGTGGGCCCTGTGTTCACTGTGGGCTCTGTGTTCAGTGTGGGCCCTGTGGTCAGTGTGGGCCCGGTGTTCTATGTGAGCTCTGTGTTCAGTGTGGTCTCTGTGTGCAGTGTGTTCCCTGTGTTCAGAATGGGCTCTGTGTTCAGTGTGGACCCTGTGTTCAGGGTGGGCCCTCTATTCAGTGTGGGATCTTTGTTCAGTGTGAGCCCTGCGTTCAGCGTGGGCTCTGTGTTCAGGGTCGGCTCTGTGTTGAGGGTGGGCACTGCCTTCAGTGTGGGCTCTGTGTTGAGGGTGGGCACCGCCTTCAGAGTGGGCTCTGTGTTCAGTGTGGCCCTGTGTTCAGATGGAGCTCTGTGTTCAATATGGACCCTGCGTTTAGTGTGATCCCTGTGTTCAGTGTGGGCCTTGTGTTCAGTGTGGGCTCTGTGTTCAGTGTGAGCTGGGTGTTTAGTGTATCCTCAGTGTGCAGTGTGTACCCTGTGTTCAGCATGTGGTCTGTGTTCAGGGTGGACATGGCATTCAGATTATTCTCTGTGTTCAGTGTGGGCTCTGTGTTGATTGTAGGCTCTGTATTCACTGTGGGCCCTGTGTTTTGTGTGAGCTCAGTGTTCAGTGAGGTCTCTGAATTCAGTTCAGCCTGTGTGTTCAATGTGGGCCCTGTGTTCAATGTGGGCCCTGTGTTCAATGTGGGCCCTGTGTTCAGTGTGGGCCCTGTGCTCAGTGTGGGCTCTGTGTTCAGTGTGGGCCTGGTGTTCAGAGTGGGCCCTGTGTTCAATGTGGGCCCTGTGTTCAGTGTGGGCCCTGTGCTCATTGTGGGCACTGTGTTCTGTGTGAGCCCTGTGTTCAGTGTGGGCCGGTGTTCTGTGTGAGCTCTGTGTTCAGTGTGGTCGCTGTGTTCAGTGTGGGCCCTGTGTTCAGTGTGGGCCCGGTGTTCAGTGTGGGCACTTTGTTCAGTGTGGGCTCTGTGTTCAGTGTGGTCTCTGTGTTCAGTCTGGGCCCTGTGTTCAGTGTGGGCCCGGTGTTATTGTGAGCTCTGTGTTCAGTGTGGTCTCTGTGTTCAGGGTGGGCCGGCTATTCAGTGTGGGATCTTTGTTCAGTGTGAACCCTGTGTTGAGTGTGGGCCCTGTGTTCAGTGTGGACCCTGTGTTCAGGGTGGGCTCTCTATTCAGTGTGGGATCTTTGTTCAGTGTGAGCCCTGAGTTCAGCGTGGGTTCTGTGTTCAGGGTCGGCTCTGTGTTGAGGGTAGGCACCGCCTTCAGAGTGGTCTCTGTGTTCAGAGTGGGCCCTGTGTTCAGATGGAGCTCTGTGTTCAGTATGGACCCTGCGTTTAGTGTGATCCCTGTGTTCAGTGTGGGCCATGTGCTCAGTGTGTGCTCTGTGTTCAGATTGGGCTCTGTGTTAGGAGTGAGCCCTTTGTTCAGTACGGGCGCTGTGATGTGTGTTCCCTGTGTTCGGTGCGGGCCCTGTGTTCAGTGTGTTCTTTGTGTTCAGTGTGAGCTCTGTGTTCAGTGTGAGTTCTGTGTTCAATGTGTTCTCTGTGTTCAGTGTGAGCCCTGTGTTCAGTGTGGGCTCTGTGTTCAGTGTGAGCTCTGTGTTCAGTGTGGGCACTGTGTTCTGTGTGAGCCCTGTGTTCAGTGTGGGCCGGTGTTCTGTGTGAGCTCTGTGTTCAGTGTGGTCGCTGTGTTCAGTGTGGGCCCTGTGTTCAGTGTGGGCCCGGTGTTCAGTGTGGGCACTTTGTTCAGTGTGGGCTCTGTGTTCAGTGTGGTCTCTGTGTTCAGTCTGGGCCCTGTGTTCAGTGTGGGCCCGGTGTTATTGTGAGCTCTGTGTTCAGTGTGGTCTCTGTGTTCAGGGTGGGCCGGCTATTCAGTGTGGGATCTTTGTTCAGTGTGAACCCAGTGTTGAGTGTGGGCCCTGTGTTCAGTGTGGACCCTGTGTTCAGGGTGGGCTCTCTATTCAGTGTGGGATCTTTGTTCAGTGTGAGCCCTGAGTTCAGCGTGGGTTCTGTGTTCAGGGTCGGCTCTGTGTTGAGGGTAGGCACCGCCTTCAGAGTGGTCTCTGTGTTCAGAGTGGGCCCTGTGTTCAGATGGAGCTCTGTGTTCAGTATGGACCCTGCGTTTAGTGTGATCCCTGTGTTCAGTGTGGGCCATGTGCTCAGTGTGTGCTCTGTGTTCAGATTGGGCTCTGTGTTAGGAGTGAGCCCTTTGTTCAGTACGGGCGCTGTGATGTGTGTTCCCTGTGTTCGGTGCGGGCCCTGTGTTCAGTGTGTTCTTTGTGTTCAGTGTGAGCTCTGTGTTCAGTGTGTTCTCTGTGTTCAGTGTGAGTTCTGTGTTCAGTGTGGGCTCTGTGTTCAGTGTGAGCTCCGTGTTCTGTCTGTGCTTTATGTTCAGTGTGGCCTCTGTGTTCAATGTTGTCTCTGTGTTCAGTGTGGGTCCTTTGTTCAGAGTGTGCACTGTGGTCAGTGTTAGCTGGGTGTTCAGTGTATGCTCAGTGTGCAGTGTGTTCCCTTTGATCAGTGTGGGCCAATGTGTTCAATGTCGGCTCTGTGTTCAGGGTCGGCTCTGTGTTGAGGGTAGGCACCACCTTCAGTGTGGTCTCTGTGTTCAGTATGGACCCTGTGTTTAGTGTAATCCCTGTGTTCAGTGTGGGCCATGTGCTCAGTGTGAGCTCTGTGTTCAGATTGGGCTCTGTGTTAGGAGTGAGCCCTGTGTTCAGTACGGGCGCTGTGTTGTGTGTTCCCTGTGTTCGGTGCGGGCCCTGTGTTCAGTGTGTTCTCTGTGTTCAGTGTGTTCCATGTGTTCAGTGTGAGTTCTGTGTTCAATGTGTTCTCTGTGTTCAGTGTGAGCCCTGTGTTCAGTGTGGGCTCTGTGTTCAGTGTGGGCTCTGTGTTCAGTGTGAGCTCTGTGTTCAGTGTGGGCTCTGTGTTCAGTGTGGACCCTGTGTTCAGGGTTGGCTCTCTATTCAGTGTGGGATCTTTGTTCAGTGTGAGCCCTGAGTTCAGCGTGGGCTCTGTTTTCAGGGTCGGCTCTGTGTTGAGGGCAGGCACCGCCTTCAGAGTGGTCTCTGTGTTCAGAGTGGGTCCTGTGTTCAGATGGAGCTCTGTGTTCAGTATGGACCCTGCGTTTAGTGTGATCCCTGTGTTCAGTGTGGGCCATGTGCTCAGTGTGTGCTCTGTGTTCAGATTGGGCTCTGTGTTAGGAGTGAGCCCTTTGCTCAGTACGGGCGCTGTGATGTGTGTTCCCTGTGTTCGGTGCAGGCCCTGTGTTCAGTGTGTTCTTTGTGTTCAGTGTGAGCTCTGTGTTCAGTGTGAGTTCTGTGTTCAATGTGTTCTCTGTGTTCAGTGTGAGCCCTGTGTTCAGTGTGGGCTCTGTGTTCAGTGTGAGCTCTGTGTTCAGTGTGGGCACTGTGTTCTGTGTGAGCCCTGTGTTCAGTGTGGGCCGGTGTTCTGTGTGAGCTCTGTGTTCAGTGTGGTCGCTGTGTTCAGTGTGGGCCCTGTGTTCAGTGTGGGCCCGGTGGTCAGTGTGGGCACTTTGTTCAGTGTGGGCTCTGTGTTCAGTGTGGTCTCTGTGTTCAGTCTGGGCCCTGTGTTCAGTGTGGGCACTGTGTTCTGTGTGAGCCCTGTGTTCAGTGTGGGCCGGTGTTCTGTGTGAGCTCTGTGTTCAGTGTGGTCGCTGTGTTCAGTGTGGGCCCTGTGTTCAGTGTGGGCCCGGTGTTCAGTGTGGGCACTTTGTTCAGTGTGGGCTCTGTGTTCAGTGTGGTCTCTGTGTTCAGTCTGGGCCCTGTGTTCAGTGTGGGCCCGGTGTTATTGTGAGCTCTGTGTTCAGTGTGTTCTTTGTGTTCAGTGTGAGCTCTGTGTTCAGTGTGAGTTCTGTGTTCAATGTGTTCTCTGTGTTCAGTGTGAGCCCTGTGTTCAGTGTGGGCTCTGTGTTCAGTGTGGGCTCTGTGTTCAGTGTGAGCTCTGTGTTCAGTGTGGGCTCTGTGTTCAGTGTGGACCCTGTGTTCAGGGTGGGCTCTCTATTCAGTGTGGGATCTTTGTTCAGTGTGAGCCCTGAGTTCAGCGTGGGCTCTGTGTTCAGGGTCGGCTCTGTGTTGAGGGTAGGCACCGCCTTCAGAGTGGTCTCTGTGTTCAGAGTGGGCCCTGTGTTCAGATGGAGCTCTGTGTTCAGTATGGACCCTGCGTTTAATGTGATCCCTGTGTTCAGTGTGGGCCATGTGCTCAGTGTGTGCTCTGTGTTCAGATTGGGCTCTGTGTTAGGAGTGAGCCCTTTGCTCAGTACGGGCGCTGTGATGTGTGTTCCCTGTGTTCGGTGCAGGCCCTGTGTTCAGTGTGTTCTTTGTGTTCAGTGTGAGCTCTGTGTTCAGTGTGTTCTCTGTGTTCAGTGTGAGTTCTGTGTTCAGTGTGTTCTCTGTGTTCAGTGTGAGCTCCGTGTTCTGTCTGGGCTTTATGTTCAGTGTGGCCTCTGTGTTCAATGTTGTCTCTGTGTTCAGTGTGGGTCCTTTGTTCAGAGTGTGCACTGTGGTCAATGTTAGCTGGGTGTTCAGTGTATGCTCAGTGTGCAGTGTGTTCCCTTTGATCAGTGTGGGCCCTGTGTTCAATGTCGGCTCTGTGTTCAGGGTCGGCTCTCTGTTCAGGGTAGGCACCGCCTTCAGAGTGGTCTCTGTGTTCAGTATGGACCCTGTGTTTAGTGTAATCCCTGTGTTCAGTGTGGGCCATGTGCTCAGTGTGAGCTCTGTGTTCAGATTGGGCTCTGTGTTAGGAGTGAGCCCTGTGTTCAGTACGGGCGCTGTGTTGTGTGTTCCCTGTGTTCGGTGTGGGCCCTGTGTTCAGTGTGTTCTCTGTGTTCAGTGTGTTCCATGTGTTCAGTGTGAGTTCTGTGTTCAATGTGTTCTCTGTGTTCAGTGTGAGCCCTGTGTTCAGTGTGGGCTCTGTGTTCAGTCTGGGCTCTGTGTTCAATGTTGTCTCTGTGTTCAGTGTGGGTCCTTTGTTCAGAGTGGGCACTGTGGTCAGTGTGAGCTGGGTGTTCAGTGTATGCTCAGTGTGCAGTGTGTTCCCTTTGATCAGTGTGGGCCCTGTGTTCAGGGTGGGCCATCTATTCAGTGTGGGATCTTTGTTCAGTGTGAGCCCTGTGTTCAGTGTGGGCCCTGTGTTCTGTGTGGGCCCTGTGTTCAGATTGGGCCCTCTATTCAGTGTGGGATCTTTGTTCAGTGTGAGCCCTGTGCTCAGTGTGAGCCCTGTGTTGAGTGTGGGCTCTTTGTGCAGTGTGGGCCCTGTGTTCAGTGTGGGCCCTCTATTCAGTGTGGGATCTTTGTTGAGTGTGAGCCCTGTGTTCAGTGTGAGCCCTGTGTTCAGTGTGGGCCCTGTGTTCAGTGTGGGCTCTGTGTTCAGGGTGGGCCCTCTATTCAGTGTCGGATCTATGTTCAGTGTGAGCCCTGTGTTCAGTGTTGGCCCTGTGTTCAGGGTGGGCTCTGTGTTGAGGGTGGGCAGCGCCTTCAGAGTGGTCTCTGTGTTCAGTGTGGTCCCTGTGTTCAGATGGAGCTCTGTGTTCAGTATGGCCACTGCGTTTAATGTGAGCCCTGTGTTCAGTGTTGGCCACGTGTTCATTGTGGGCCCTCTGTTTAGATTGGGCTCTGTATTAGGAATGAGCCCTGTGTTCAGTGAGGGCTCTGTGTTCAGTGTGCATCATGTGTTCAGTGTGGGTCCTCGGTTCCGATTGGGCCCTATGTTAGGAGTGAGCCCTTTGTTCAGTGAGGGTACTGTGTTTAGTATGTTCTCTTCATATAGTTTAGCTTCCGTGGTCAGTGTGCGCCCTGTGTTCAGTGTGAGTCCTGCGTTCACTGTGTTCTCTGTGTTCAGTGTCTGCTCTGTGTTCATAGTGGGCCCTGTGTTCAGTGTGAGCCCTGCGTTTACTGTGTTCTCTGTGTTCATTGTGTGCTCTGTGTTCAGAGTGGGCCCTGTGTATAATCAGGCTCTGTGTTCAGAGAGGGCTCTGTGTATAATCAGGCTCTGTGTTCAGAGTGGGCTCTGTGTTCAGTGTGAGCTCAGTGCTCGGTGTGACCACTTTTGGTGATGGGCAATGCTGTATCCCAACCAGACTCCATTGTGAGCACTGATTGCCTCTGTGAATCGCTGTTTAACATGGAGGATAACAGGTTCATCAGCTGAATGAGGGTGGGGGGTTAAAGGTAGCGTGTCGTATCCCTCTGTTTTCCCCCTGATGCGGTGAAACACAATGGAGACAGGAGTCAATGCTGAACATTGCCAGAGCCAGTCCCTCCCCACTCTCTGCCAAAATGCTGGCACCTCTGCTGGGTGTGTCCTGCCAGGGGGACAGGTCATGCCCCGGGGATGGTGATGGACGAGCCAGGGACATTGACCTTCAGTCTGTTAGTTTGAGGATGACCACATCGGAGCTTCTTGATGGTTCATGTGCTCCTGTAATTCACTGGCCAACCCCTCCACCCCTTTCAATATGGTGATGCACCGACCCGAATGAGAAATGATGGGCAGTTAAGAATTAACGACGTTGCTCTGGGTCTGGGGTTACATGCAGGTCAGACAGGCTAAAAATGGTAGATTTCCTTCCATAAGGGACACGAGTCAACCAGGTGGATCTTCATCACAATCCACTAGTTTCACTCTCACCATCCACGGTCTTTGTGTTTTATTTTAAGTCCGAGAGTATAATTTACCCAACCCCACAGCCTACAGTGAGTCTGCAGTCAGGGGCCCGGACAATCACCCAGTGGGCATTTTCGGGGGCTGTGTTCAGCATCGTGAAATCTATCCTTTGACGGGTCAGTGTATATCACTCACTGCGCCCAGTGAGCGCATGGTCCTTCTCTGGTGTGACTGAGCTCACCCTGAGATACAGCCTACAGCGTCCACCCCTCCTTGTCGAGCCCCTATCAACTGTCCCACCCCTCCTGTGCCCCAAACCGAGCCTAACAACCCACATACCAATTGTCTCCGCACTGGGCACCTCCAGCCCTGCAAAAATCCTTCCCTTTTAAATCATTTCCACAACCCTCTATCCATTCCCTCTTCCCAGGTTCCCTGTTCTCTTTGATTCCTCACTGCCGTCTATCTGCATTGCGTGGATGGGCCGCATGGCTTTCGGAGATTTGATGACTCTATGAGTCTACCTTTATTGGGTTTTTAATTGTCTCCAAGTGAATGTTGTTAGCTGGAGATTAAACTAAACTCCTGTATCCAGGAGTGGGATAAAAGTTTTTAAATGTCTGGAATGCAATGTGTGTATACAGAGTTCCATGCCGGCTATCAGAGTTGGAGCACACATCAGTCACTTCGAGCAGCTTACCGGCCTGTTAAATGTTTACCTGGAACACGGAACTGACCGGGCACCAGGTGCCATCCTGTCTGACAGCGTTGAACAAGGTGTGAGAACCTGACAGTAATGAGACAGCCCAGGATAGGGTCCAGCAGCTCACTGCCCGTCTGTGTGGACACTGTGCAGGCTTTAATCTTTCTAAATATCCTCAACAGCCCCTCCAGGGGTCTTACATCCTCCCTCATGTGTGGTGATCAGTGCTGGATGTATTAATCTAGCTGTCGCCTCAGCAGAGATTAATCATTGTTCAAACTAACATCCACTGATTTAGTTCCCAACACTTATATTTATGAGTGTCAGGTAATGACCATCTGCAACAAGGGAGAATCTAAACAACACCCCGTGTGATTTAATGTTATTACCATCACTGAATCCGCCACTATCAATATCCTGGTGCTTACCTTTGACCAGAAACTGAACTGGACCAGCCATATAAATGCTGTGGCTACAAGAGCAGGTCAGAGGCTGTTACTCCTGCAGCGATAGACTCACCTCCTGACTCCCCAAAGCCTGTCCACCATCTAGAAGGCACACGTCAGGACTGTGATGGAACATTCTCCACTTGCCTGGACGTGTGCAGCTCCAGCAAAACACAATAAGCTCGATACCACCCAGGACAAAGCAGCCCCGCTTGAATGTCTCCCCAACCACAAACATTCACTCCCTTCAAGGACGCACAGTGACAGCAGTGTTTACCATCCACACGATGTTCAGCAGCAACTCACCAAGGTTCCTTCGACAGGGCCGCCCAAATTTACGACATCTAATATCTAGAAGGACAAGGACACATGGGAACAGCATCTCCTGGCAGTTGCCCATCAATCCACTCTCCATCCTGACTTGTAAATATATCGGCCAATCCTTCGCTGTCGCTGGGACAAAATGCTGGAACTTGCTCCCTAACAGCGCTATGGGCGTACCTACACCACAGGGATTGTAGCGGCTGTCACCACGTTCTCAAGGGACAATTTGGGAGAGACATTAAATGCTGGCCTAGCCAGCGACGCCCACATCCCACGAATTAATTTTAAGCAATGGAGCCCAATACCCTCCACACTTCGCTAACTGCTCTCTCATCCTGCCCTGCCAAATGTCAAAGATAACATTTCGGAACACCCCATATCCCTCTGTCTCTGAACGCTCTTTAAAATTGCTTCATTGAGCGCATAATGCCTCCCCGTATTCCTTCTGACAAAGTGCATCACCTCATATCTCTCTCTGCAAAATTCCATCTGCCACTTATCTGCCCAGTTTGCCCTGCTATCTACATCCTGTTTCCATCGATTTCTATCGCACACAGTGGTTGCCATGACTTCAATTATTTTTTCATCGACAAGTTTTGGAATTTCACCGTAATCCTCATGTAATTAATTGGGGGAACATCACTTTCTACATGCTCCAACCTGACAAACATCCCTTTACTCCAAAAGCACTTGTGTTGGATCATCGGCTGAGGGAGGTCTGTTGACGCGAATCATGAGGAGACATTTTTTTGCCCATGTTGGACCTGATGACATTGGCCAATATTGAGGACTCCAATCGAAACGACCTCCTGCTCCCTAGCACTATGGCACTGCCAGTGGGAAAGGGGCATACCCAGGAATGGCGATGGACACGTCTGGGATAATGGCTCTGAGGCAATTCTCTGTGAAAATGATTATGTTGGAGCTACAACACCTGAATGCGGCCCTGCCATTGTCTGACCTCCCCATTCCCTTCCTGTCAATTTAGAGACACACCGATCCGAGTGAGAAATGAGAAACCTACAAGAAGCTGTGTTGAGCACAGCCAGTTTTATTCACATGATTGAGGAACGAGTGGGTCAGGGGGCACGGGGACTACACAGTCCGTGGAGCCTCAAGGCGGTGCTGGAATCACGGGCTCTGGAAGTCGGGTTTTTGTCGCTGGCCTTGCTTGCCAACCATCGATTCCCATTTTTCTAATTCGCTTCACCACGCAGCATTAAAACAACCAATAGAGCTTGTTGCGATTCAAACCCTCGTTTCTGCGGCAGTGCCCCCATCGACAGGTGCCCCCTTTAATTGCGTCACATGCAACGGTCAAAGCTGAAATGCAGAATGGAATCCTCCCTTGATGCCACCAGTAAGGACCATCTACTCTCGCTCAAACACTTGTTATGTATCACCCTAAAAGTTGAAGTCACCGTTTCATAACCATACCCGATACATCATCATTGCCGGTTTGGTCTGTGAGGTATTGCCAAAAGACATGGAGAACAGAACTACGCACAGGGCTCTATGGGTGGCGTAACCAAGGTACATGCAGAGCAGAACTACACACAGTGACCCACGTGTGGTCTAACCAAGCGATATGGAGACCAGAGACCAGAACTGTGCACCGTGCTTTGAGTTTGGTCTAACCGAGGGATATCGAGACCATAATTATGCACAGTACTCCATGTGTGTTTCAACCAAGGGATAGGGAGGCCGGAACTGTGCACATTTCTCCAGGTGTGGTCTAACCAAGGCATATGATGACCTCAGCTATGCACAGTGCTCCAAGTGTGGTCTCACTGAGGGATATGGAGACCAGATAAATGCAAAGTTCTCCATGTGTGGTATAACCGGGGGATATGGAGACCTTGACTGTTCACTGTGCTCCAAGTGTTGTCTGACCGAGGGATATGAAGACCTGAAATGTAATTAAAAACTACATATTCTTAGAATTTTGCTGCAATTTTAAGATTCCGCCGAGTCAGATGTGGGGGCGTGAGCAAAATTAAACAAAAAAATAAACAGTATAAAAAAAATGTCCTAATTTAGCGAACATTCCCACGCGGAGATTGAAGGGTTTTGGTAACATGGTTAGGTTAATGTTAAAGAACCAAGCCGGATAAATGGACTTAAAAACACATCAAAAATAATCCAGTCGAATGGCAGCACATGTCTGATTGGGTGAATGGCCTACTTCTGTTCCTGTGAATGGTTTCATAGATTGGCGGAAGGGAGATAAGCTGACCTCGCTAAATATACTTTGCAGCGATGATGTGTCCCGGTACCAGAAATACAACGACCAAGAGCAGTGCTTTCCTCATCTTTCTATGAGCACCTCAGAGCTACAGTGAACTGCCTGGGCTACAGGAGCTCTTTGTATGAACTCAGAGTGTAAACTGTAGTTAATAAACACACACAACTACCCATACAGACACGGTGAGGATTGGCTCCAGCTTTGGGGCATTAAAGGGATACGTCACTCACTGAGAGTAACAGTAACTGCAATCAATGATTAAATGTGTGTCGCAAGGCAAGTATGTGTTAATCAAAAGAGTCCGTCCTGTGTAAGGATTGAACATGGGAAAGTTTATAGAAATATCTTTCTGCGATTAAGGTAAGGATAATACAGCAGATAAGAGGGCCATTGGGCCCATCGTGACTGTGTCACGTCTCTGAAACAACTATCCCATTATACCCACGCAGCTTTCCACTGTCAATATGCCGGCTGTTTTGATTGCCAATCATGACCCACCCTATAGCGTCACGTGTCCTCAGACCCGCCCTTTCAGTTCCCCTTCCCTTACACTGAATCTACTTTCCAACGTACAGGTCGCCAGAAAATAGCCAGCAATGGATTATCTTCCTGCTCCCGAGCCGATACCTCTGGTACCCCCAAAGGATCTGCAACCCTGCATCCCCACACACACACACCCACAAACCCCGACACCAACTATCCCACCAGCACCCCCCAAGCACACCTCCCACACTCACATCCCCACCACACCCAAGCAGCGCAGATTTCATCTACATGTCAAAACGTCACCATTCGATGAATGAATGCGATTTCTAACCAAAAGGACGGGGCTCCCTGCCTTACCCACAACAACCTACCCTTCGCTCCTCCCCTATATTTGCAATTCTTGACCAATGGGAACAGAACTTCCTGATTCCTCGAAGGCAAAAGAAAAATGCTGTAGATGCTGGAAATGTGAATTGCAAACAGAAAATTCTGGAAAGAACCTCCGCAGCTCTGACAGCATCTGCGGAGAGAGAAACAGCGTTTCCAGTCCCTATGAACCTTCTTCAAAGGTTAGAAGGGAACAAAATAACCTTAACTTATCCCCTATATTTACAAACCTTGACCAATGGGAAGGGTTCTCCTGGATTCCGTATACCAATCTAATATTTACTCGTGCCATCTTTGCCCTTCTCTTATCCCCAGGCATTCATTTCAGCCAATCAGCGTCTAGTTTTTGATTCTCAATAATGCTATTCCTAGACGCACTGGCACACAAATATAAAATGCTGCGTTATTCCACTTAGGCTTTTAATAGGATGTCAACTTAAAGGCATTGAAACAACATTTCACTCTTGGCATTAATTTAAGAAGGCTAATGGGATGTTAACCTTCATTATGCGAGGGAGTGAACATAAAGGTAAGGACGATATCCTTCAGTTATACAGGGCATTGGTGGGAACGCACCTCGAATACTGTGTGCAGTTTTGGTCTCCTTATGTTTGGATGAATGTAAATTCATTGGATGCGGTTCAGAGGAGGCTTAAGGGATTGAGACCTGGAATGAGTCGGTTGTCTTATGAGGAAAGGTTGGAAAGACTTGGCATGTTTCCACTGGAGTTTAGAAGAGTGAGGGGCGATTTGATTGAAGTATACAAGATCCTGAACGGCCTCGACAAGGTAGACGTGGAATGGATGCTTCATCTTGTGGGTGAGAACAGAACTAGGGATGGGGTCAACGTCTAAAAATAAGGGATCGCCCTTTCAGGATGGAGATGAGGAGAATTATTTTCTCTCACATGTTTGTGTGGCTTTTGGACTATGTGCCTCAGAAGGCGGTGGAGGTGGGCTCAGTCAATATTTTCAATGCGGAGGTAGATAGATTCTAGTGATGCATGGTGACCAATGTTCTCTGGGGTTATGGGCGTAGATGGAAATGTGGAATTCAAGACACAAACAGGTCAGTTGGATGGCACAGCAGACTTGAGGGTCCGAGTGGCCCACCCCTGCTTCTATGTCATATCTTTGCCTGTAACATTCCAAGAATATATATCCATTAAGATATTTCATTGCTAAGCTTACGCACAGTACAATTCCTAATGTCAGCCTCATCAATTAGTGCAATGTGTCAATTAGGTGATGTTTAACAAAGTGAGCACCTCATTTTTCAGTTATGCATGGGTCTGCTCTTGACATCCTACCCTTGTCTCTTCCGAGAACCAGGCTTGTTCCCCTAGCTTGATGCTAGTGGTAGCATGAGCAAAATGCCAGTTCATGAATATAAGGTTGAGTTCGAATTCAATTCTGCTGCTTCTGATGGCCCACATCGCCCAGTGGATTCCATGATTGGAGTTATGTGACCGGCTCTGTGTCTATCACAATGAATGCCAAGTTGCACAAAACACAATGCCCACCATGTGAAGGCAGGGGCCGATCGTCAAAACGACTGTGCGGCGTTCATTCCTACCAGCACCGTCAGGGACAGATGCACCTGCAGCAGGTAGATTGGTGAGGATGTGGTCGATTAGAATCTTCCCTCTCGTTGGTTAACCTGCCTCGGGCCTATTCTGCCTTTCAGGGCTCGGCCACTTGGGTCTGTAACGGTGACCAAGAGCAACACTTGGTGATGGACATGCAGGCCCCACAGCAAAGACCATTATTTGTCCCTGATACCCTCAGTGCATCTTCCATGTCGTGTTGAACATGGATGAGTAGAGATTGATCAGATTGCGGAGAGTGATAGGTGGTTGACAGCTGGAGGTTTCCATTCCCCTATTTGACCTCATTCATTGTGACATCAGAGAGACTTGAGTCAATGTTGAGCAGAACTCCTGTCGCAAGCCTCTATTTACTGTATGTCCCTGTGGAATCATGTCGGGCAGCTCTGCCCATTCATTCGGATATGAGTAAACATGGGATGTGGGCCATGAACCTATGACATTGGATTTTAAGTTACGATTCCTAGAGTGTCATGTTGTTGGAGGTGCCTGGTGTCAATATGCCCCTGTCATGTCCTGACCTCCCCCCTTCTTGTAGGTATGGTGACTCATCGATCTGAGTGAGAAATGAGAAACGGACAAGAGGCGGCGATCGACACAGCCAGTTTTATTCTCATGATTCAGAAAGCAGTTGGTCAGCGGTAATTCGTTCCACACAATGTATCATAGCCGGGATTACAGGAAATACAGATTGCTTCAGTCGGAATCACGGGCGAATCGCAGATTGGACATGTTCTGTTTATGCAACCAAGTTATTTCTGCAGCACCTGAGCCATAATAGGCAGTCTCCATTGATCTCCCTCGCATGTCTGGAATATGGTGCCAATCTGCAGACGCATCCTTCGCATTCTCCTCACATCCTTCGAGAGCTTCAGGGAAACAGAAAGGAAGAGTTTATTGATAACAACTTTCAGATCCCTGCCACACCTAGATGAGATGTAACCAAATTCTCTGGAGCCAAGAACTGTAAACAGGGCTCCCAGTGTTGTCTAACCGACGGATCTGTAGGCAAGAACTGTGCTCAGTGCCCCATGTGTGTTGTGACAGAAGGATATGGAGACTGGAACTATTTACGGTGCACCGAGTTTGGTCTAACCGATGTATATGGAAGGAAGAGCTGTGCTCAGTGGTCCAGGTGTGTTGTGACTGAGGGATATGAAGACATGAACTGTGCACAGTGCTACGAATGTGGTCTAACCGAGGCACATGGAGACCAAAATTGTGCTGTGCTCCAATGTGATCCAGCCGATGTATATAGAGGCAAGAACTGTGCTCAGTGCTCCAGGTGTGTTGTAAATGAGGGATATGGAGAACGGAATTGTCCACAATGCTCCAAGGGTGGACTAACTGTGGGTTATGGAGACCAGATCTGTGCACAGGGCTCCAAGACTGATCCAACTGAGGGATATGGAGACCAGATCTTTGCACATTACTCTGAGTGTGGTTTAACCGAGGGAAAAATAACGCAAGATATCGCCGATTGCCAGCACATAGATGGGAAGCACAAGGAGACTAGAATATTCGAGAATGATGAACAATTTGAAAAAGAATAATGTTAAGGAAAGGTGCAAAACTGAAATGGACAGCTTTCTGATGGGGAACGTTTTAATGGTCGGGGAACAAAGATGGGCGGATGAAGTTCCGGTTCCAATTGATTGGTATCACTGGCTAAAGAGGCTGAATGGCCTCTTCTTCAATCTCTGAATGTTTCTGCTGTTTTATTCCTGGGAGATTTGTACTCACCGGGCATCCTTGCACTCAGCGCTGCTACCTCAGCGATGGCCGGTACCTTCACCAGGAGTCCAAGCACCAAGAGTAGAGCTTTTTTAATCATCCGCTGATCCCCTCAGAGTCACAATGAGGTGACTGGATTACGGCTGCCGTTTATATCAACGCACGTTGCATTATATAGTTAATATTCACACAGCCACACGATTAGCGTTGGCTCCACCTTGAGCTTGTTAACCAGTTCATTAACTGAGACCAACAGAGTGAAAGACTAAATTTGTCTCCCAAGCCGTACGTCATCAGGGCTGTGTAAAATCGCAGCAAAAACATCCCTCGAATTTTCTCGCTATGAAGGTCAACATACCATTTGCCTTCTTTAACGCCTGCTGCACCTGCATGCTGACCATCAGCAACTGGTGTATGAGGTCATCCAGGTCTCATTGCACATTCCCCACTCTCAATTTATAGCCATTCAGATAATAATCCGTCTTCCTGTTTTGGCTACAAAGTGGATAACCTCATTTATCCACATTATATTGCATCTGCCAAACATTTGCCCACTCACTCAATTTGTCGAAATTACACTGAAGCATCTCTGCATCCTCCTCACAGCTCACCCAGATGGGAGACCCAGCTATGTGTCATCTGCCAATTTGGAGATCTAACATTTAGTTGCCTCATCTAAATCCTTAATATATATTGTGAATAACTGGGGTCCCAGCACCGATCCCTGTGGCACGACACTGGTCACTGCCTGCCATTCGGAAATGAACTGTTTATTCCTACTGCTTGTTTCCTGTCTACCAACCCGTTTTCTATCCATCTCAGTGCACTACCTCCACTCCCATGCGCTTTAATCTTACAGGCTAATCCCTATTGTGCGACTCCATCGAAAGCCTTCATAAAGTCGAAATAAACCACATCCACTGGCTCCCCTTCATCAACTCTACTAGGTACATCCTCGAAAAATTCCAGTAGATTTGTAAACCCTTTCGTAAATCGATTGCTCATTCTGCTCGATTCTGCTGCTGTTTTCCATGTGCTCAACTATTAAATCCTTTATAATGGACTCCAGAATTTTCCCCACTACCGACGTCAGTCTGAGAGGCCTATGATTCCCTGTTTACGCTCTATCTTCCTTTTCAAATAGTGAGGTTGCATTAGCTGTCCTCCAATCTGTAGGAACTGATCCAGAGTCTATAGACTCTCAGAAGATGACCACCAATTCATCCACTATTTCTTGGCCACTTCCTTAACTCATCTGGGATGTAGATTATCAGGCCCTCGGGATTTATCGGCCTTCATTCCCATCAATTTCCGCAACACCGTTTCACTACCTACACTGATTGCTTTCAGTTCCTCACTCTCACTAAACTCTGTGTTCCCCAACATTTCTGGTATGTTATTTTTGTCCTCCTTTGTGAAGACAGAACCAAATTATTTAGTTGATCAGCCATTTCTTTGTCCCTCATTACAAATTTCCCTGTTTCTGACTGTAAGGCACCTACATTTGTCTTCTCCAATCTTCTTCTCTTCACATGTTTATAGAAGCTTTTATGGTCAGTTTTTATGTTCCCCGCAAGCTTAGTCTGATACCCTATTTTCCCCTTCTTAATCAATCACTTGGTAATCCTTTGCTAGATTCTAAACTGTTCCCACACCTCAGGCCTGTTGTATTCTCTGGCCAAATTGTATGCATCTTCCTTTGACTTAATACTTTCCCTAATTTCCCTTGAATGCCATGGTTTGGCTGTTTTCCTGTTTTACTTTTGCACCAGACAGGAATTAATGATTGTTGCAGTTGACTCATGCGCTCTTTCAATGTTTGCCATTGCCTATCCAACGTCATTCCCTTAAGTAACGTCTCCCAATCCATCACAGCCAACACACGCTTCATTCCTTCATAGTGTCATTTATTAAGATTCAAGACCCTAGTCTCAGAACCAGTTATGTCACTCCCCACCTTGATGAAGAACTCGACCTTATTTTGGCCGTTCATCCCCCGGGGCCCTCGCACAACTAGATTTTGAATTATTCCTTTCTCAATGTACAATATCCAGTCTAGGGTGGCCTGTTGTCTAGTTGTTTCATCAACGTATTGTTACAGTAAACCATCCGCTATACACTCCAGGTATTCCTCCTCTACAGTATTGTTACTAATTTGATTTGCCCAATCTACATGCAGATTAAAATCACACATAATGACAGATGTTAATTTATTACACGCGTCTCTAATTTCCTGTTTAATGCCATTCCCAACATCACCACTCCAGTTTGGGGGTCTATAATCCAGCCCCCACAAACGGTTTTTTGCCGCTTAGCGTTTCTCAGCAACACCCATACAGATTCCACATTGTTGGAGCTAATGTTTTTCCCAACTATTGCATTAATTTCCACTTTAACGAGCAATGCAACTCCACTGCCTTTTCATTGTTGTCTGTCCCTCCTAAATACTGAATACCCCTGGATGTTCATAACCCATCCGTGGTCACCCTGCAGCCATGTCTCCTTAATCCAGACAATATCAAACCTGTTAACATGTATTTGCTCAGTTAATTCGTGCACTTTATTGCGAATGTGCCCCGCGTTAAGGCACAAAGCTTTAAGACTTGTCTTTTTAACGTTGTCTGTCCCATTCCCAGTATTTTTCACTGAGGCCAAGTTTGATTCTTGACCTTGATTTCGCTGCTTATCACTTTCCTTATTCCCCTTTCTGTCTTTTGTTCTTGTTCTTGACTCCCCCTCCTCTGACTCCTTGCACAGGTTACCATCCCCCTGCCAAGTTACGTTAAACCCTCCCCAACCACTCTAGCAAATATTCCCCCCAGGGCCTCAGTCCCAGTCCAGTCCATGTATAACCCATCCAGTTGGTACTGGGCCCACCTCCCCCATTACTGGGCCCAATGTCCCGGGAATCTGAATACCTCCCCCGCATCTCTTCAGCCACGTACGAATCCGATATATCGTGCTGTTTCTACTCTGAGTAGCACGTGGCACTGGTATTAATCCTGAAATCACTACCTTTGAGGTCCTATTTTTCAACTTTCTTCCCAACTCTCTGTATTCTGCTTTTAGGACCTCATCCCTTTTTTTTGCCTATGTCGTTTGTGCCAATGTGTACCACGACCACTGGCTGTTCTCCACCCCCCTTCAGGAATGTTCTGTAGCCACTCAGAGACACCTTTGACCCAAGCACCAGGAATTCAGCATACCTCCATGAAGCCTCGTTTTCGGCCACAGAAACGCTGATCTATCACCGTTACAATTGAATCCCCTGTATGTCAATGTGACCCTGCCATTCCCTGGACCCCCTCTCTCCCTGTCAATATGGTGACGCTCCGAACTGAGTGAGAAATGAGACACGGACAAGAGGCGGTGATTGACGCAGCCATTTTTATTCACATGCTTCGGAAAACAGTGGTTCGGGGGTCATTGGATAGCAATGTAGCATTGCGTGAATTACAGAATTTCCAGATAGCTTCAGTCGGAACGTCTTATGAGTTTTGCATTGTGGCATTTTGCCATTTTTGTAACTCATTTTGCCTTGCAGCACTTCCTGCTTGCCGGGGTTTCCCAGGGCACCTCAATCTCGCCTTCGTTGCATCCTCCATTCCTACAGGTCCCTCCAAACTTACCACATTCCATGATCACACCTGGAAAAGAAGGGGGAGAGTTCATTAGTGCCACCAGTCTTGACGATCAAGAATCCATATTTTGCTTCACTGACGTATATTGAGACCTAATCTGTGGAGAGCACTCACAGTGTGGGATTAACAAAGAACATTGAGAACAGAACTGTGCACACTGCTCCAGGTGTGGCCTAATTAAGGGATATGGAGAGAAGGACAGTGCACAGTCTTCCAAGTGTTGTCTAATCTAGGGCTATGGAGACCAGACTTGTGCACAGTACTCCAGGTATGGTTTAACCAAGGGATATGGAGGCCAGAACTGTGCACATTGCTCCAAGTGTGGTCTAATCTAGGGATATGGAGACCAGAATTGTGCACATTGCTCCAGACGTGGTCTTACTAAGCGATATGGAGAGAAGGGCAGTGCACAGTGTTCAAAGTGTGTTCTAACCAAGGGATATGGAGACCAGAAATGTGTGCGGCATTCCAAGTGTGTTCTAATGGAGGTATCTGGAGACCAGAACTGTACACAGTGATCCAAGTGTGGCCTAACCAAGGGAATGGAGACCAGTCCAGTGCACTGTCCTCCAAATGTGGTCTAACTAAGGGATATGGAGACCAGAGTTGTGCACCATGAACCAAGTATAGTCTAATCAACGAATGTGGAGACGAGAGTTGTGCACAGTGCACCAAGTGTGGTCTTACCGAGGCGTATGGAGGCCAGTGATCGGCATGTCCTAAAGGGAGAGAGGGAGGTAGAGACGGTTATGGAGGATTACTGAAACTCATGAGCCGGAAGGACGGCCACTAATAGCTAATGGATAGCATCTCACAAAGCATCAAGAGGGCGGAATATGGGGAGTGCGGGCACCTCGCAGTATATCCGGGCTGGAGGAGATTATAAAACATGACGAGAACCGAGTCCAGGGGGAGAATTTGTAAGTATTGTAACTAATTAACACAGGACATCGCCAAGCGACAGCATGCAGATAGGGAAATGAGCCAGCTGTGGACAGCTGCCTGGCGGTTAATGGAAGAGGCTGGAGAAGGAGAAATGACCTTTCTGGGAAAATGTTGGAAATCGAGATTAACCATTTGATGTTCAGAAAGTAGGTTACGTGTTGCGAAACCAAATGGGGATGAGGGGGTTCAAAACCAATTGAATGGCAACGCAGCTTTGATGGGACGAATGACCTTCTCTTGTCCTTCCGAGCGTTTCTCTATCTTGTGCACTGAGAGATGTACTAACCTCCGCATATAAAGCTTTCACTTTCGGCAGTGATGGGCTGCACCAGCACCAGGAGCCACAGAACCAATAGCAGTGCTTTCCTCATTCTCCACTGATCTCCTCCCTGGTCACAATGAGATAGCTGGAGCACAGACGCTCTTTATATGAGCACACAGAGCATTTGGTGGTTAATAATCACACCCAGGCGGCGCGGGTAGACTCCACCTTTGGCAGGTTCAAGGGACAGTTCGCTAACTGAGTCCAACATTACCTGGAATCAATCAGTTTATCATTAATAAGGAGAGGGACAGATCTGAATAATGATTGAGCTGACAAAGGTTCATAGGAAAAATTTGCTGTGTATTAAATGAGATTCCTACAGGAGGGGTTGAAGCCATATGGGCTATCGTACATTTGATAGCAGTTCGTAGTTGCTCTTTTTATATTCCCTCTTCCCCCTGTTTTTTGGCCTTAGCAATTTCAAAATTTTCCCTTAGTTATTTACCCAATTCCTCTTTTGAAGTTTCGTTTTGAAGCTTCTCCCAATGACCTTTCAGGCAGCGATTTCCAGAAGACAACAACTCATTGCATAAAAAGAAATTTTCAGCATCCTCCAGTTCATTCCTTTGTCAATGCAATGGAATCTGTTTCTACAGGTTCCCAAATCTCCCACCTTCTAAAATCTACCACAACCACTAATGGGGGAAGAGCTGGGGAGCCCTCATTGCTGTCCTGGGACCAAGGTTTATCCATCGACCAACATCACTAAGTCAGGTTTCCCAGTATTAAGGCGTTCTGGTGGGATCTTCCTGTGCACAGATCAGCTGTCGCATGTCCCGGATTTCAGCACTGGCGAATATTCGACATGAGTATATTGGCCTGAAAGTGTTTTACACCTTTCTAGTGATAGATAGTATATCCAACCAAGTCATTAGTTTATTCTCTATCTCTCCCTTTATCTGCACATATTTTATTCCCCATTTATCTTTCTTTCTCCATCTATCTGTCTGAATTTCTATCTCACCCCCTCTCTCTCTTTGCTGATCTCCCTCCCCACCCACCACTCTCGCTTTCTCTCTTTTTCTCTCTCTCTCTTTGTCTACCACCCCCTCTCTTTCCCTCTTTTTCCCTTTTAATCTTTCACCCCACTCTCTCCATCTCTCTTTCTCTCTCCATCTCCCTTTAGCTCTCTCTCTCTCTCTCTCTCTCTCAACACGTTTATATCATGGTCACATTTTAGGCCTTAATTCGTTTATTTCTTAAGTGTCAGCGTTTGGGTCTATATCTCTAAGTTTAGGGTATAGGAAGGTATGGGACGTATGCTGGACTCTGCCTGACACTAAACCAGAGTGGGGTAATTTTAAAAGCTGTAAAGACTATCGCCTTGTTTCAGAGAAAGGAAGGAGCCATGTGTTTACACTTGTGGACAATTACATCTGTTTCTAATTCACAATGAGAATATCCAAATTCTCCTAAGGCCCCAGGGCGTGCTTTTCATATCAAATTGTAAACGGTCGTGCGTCAACCTCTCGTTTTCATAGTAAGTTGAAAGCCAATTGTGATCAGAGATAGCTGATTAACCTCGTTGCTTGCACACAAAGCTATTGTGCTTTCCATAACCACGGAGAAACCGATGGAGGAAGCCATTTTGACATCAGGTTGCGGAATTCGCTACAAAGCCAGAAATATCACAGGTGGTATTTTGGGCGCTGCAGTTTTGGTCTGAAGTGGTCTGCGGCCCGATGGAGATATAGAGAGCAGCAAACACGAGTCAATCTAGCGTTGTTTGACATGAAGGAGCAGAGATTAATGTCAAGGGTCAGTGAGCATCATCAGAAAATGTCCTTTCCTCTTTTTACACTGATAACATGAGGTATCATGGAGTCTGGAGTCAAGGTTAAGGAGTGTCAGGGCCAAACACTCCAGACTTTCTCCCAGTCTTCCATCACGGCTGGTGCGACTGCCCCGCCAGTGGGTTAGGACATACCCAGGGAAGGTAACGGACTAGCCTGGGGGACGTAAAGTACGTATCCTCCAGTGTGACGGAATTGGAGTCACGTGTCGTCATGGCCCTACCATATCCTGACCTCCCCTCCCTCTCCGTCATAATGGTGACAGGCCGATCAGAATCCGAATTGAGTCGCGCTCAAGATACAAGCGCGTTACTGTGGGTCTGGAGTCACCTGTAGGTCAGACCGGGTAATGGAGGCAGATTTCCTTCCCTATGGTACATCACTGAACCAGATGGGTCTTCAGCACAATCCATTATTTTCCTACTGGCCATCACCCATACCAGCTTTTGACACTGGGGTAGAATTTCGGGACAAACACCGAACCCCAAACTCCACAGTGAGTTTGCAGCCCGCAGTATGTACAATATTCCCGGTGGCATCTCCTGGGCTGTGTTAAGCATAGGGAAATCTGTGCTTTGTAGGATTGTCTGTGTCAGTCACTGCCCCAGTGAGATAATTGCCCCCTCCGAACCTCCAATGTGCCTTGAATTAAACAATTAGAAAGCCTCCCGCCACATCCACACACACCCCCACCAAAAGTCCCAAGCTTCACTGCCACCATCCCCTCACCCTTCCCAGGCTACCCACATCCCAATTATTTTTTTCACTCTGATGCTTCCTTCTTTTCGAAACGCCTTACTTATCCCCTCGCTCCCCGACCCGTGTCCATCCATTCATTCCGTGTGTCTCGACCACAATGGAGGCAGTTGCATCGCGGTATTTTCACTGGGCCAGCATTACAGCGACACAGGGTAATGCTCGATGGACCCGGGCTCCAATCCCACCATGGCCGATGATAGAATTTGAATTCAACAAATGTCGCAAATAAAAATTCTGATGATGACCAAGAACCCTTGCTGATTGTCGTAAAAACACCATCAGGTGCACTAATCCCCTTTAGGGAAGGAAACCTGCCGTCCATAACTGACCTGGCCTACATGCGACTTCAAACCCACAGCAGTGTGATTGGTTCTTAACCGCCCTCTGAATAAGGGCAATTTTGGATCAGCAATAAATGCTTGCTCATACAGCGATGCACACATCCCATGAACTAATATTGAAAAACCCTACAGCTACATGGGCCGAATGGCTTCGTGAGCCGTGATGTCTCTCTGAACCTCCCTTTAATGGGTCTGTAAATGATACCCAGTGATGGACATTAGCTGGAGTCTAAACAATTCCTGTATCGTGGTTGGAGATGTCTGGAATGCAATGTGCTTATAAAGAGTTCCATGCTGGCCGTCAGAGTTAAAGCACAGATCATTCACTTTGAACAGATAACTGGCTGGTTAAATATTTCCCTGGAACACGGAACTGGCCTGACACCAGTTGTCATCCTGTCTGACAGACTTGAATAATGTGTGAGCATCTGACAGGAATGATTCAGCACAGGTTAGGGTCCAGCAGCTCACTGACCATCTGTGTGGACCATACACAGGTTTCAATCTTCGAAATCTCCACAGCAGCCCCTCCAGGGCTCTCACATCCTCCCTCACGTGTGGCGATCAGAGCTGGACATATTAATCCAGCTGCGGCCTAACCAATGATTTATAATTGTTCAGAATAAATTCCCCTTATTTTATAACCAATAACTGTATTTATGAGTGTCGGGTAATTAGCACCACCAATAAGAGAGAACCAATCCATCGCCCCTTGAGATTCAATGCTATTCTCGCCACTGAATCTCCCACTAGCAACATCCTGGGGGTTACCGTTGACCAAAAAATGAACTGGACCCAGCCATATCAATACTGTGGCTACAAGAGCAGGTCAGAGGCTGGCAATCCTTCGGAGAATGACTCACCTTCAGACTCGCCAAAGCCTCTCCACCATTTACAAGGCATAAGTCAGGAGTATGATAGAATACTCCCAAATTGCCTGGAAGAGCGCAGCTGCAACAACACTGAAGAAGCTCAAACATCATCCAAAACAAAGCAGCTTCGCTTAATCGGCACCCCATCCACAAACATTCACTCGCTCCACCACCGACGCACAGTGGCAGCAGGATGTGTACCATCTACAAGATTCACTGCAGCAACTCACTAAGGCTCCTTCGAAAGCACGTTCCAAGCCCTCGACCTCCACTATCTAGAAGGGCAAGGGCAGCAGACACATGGGTCACCACCACCTGTCCCGTCCGCGCCCCTCACCATCCTGACATGGAAATATACCGGACGTTCCTTCACTGTCGCTGTGTCAAAATCTTGGAACTCCCTCCCTCACAGCATTGTGGATGTACCTACACCACAGGGCCTGCACCGGCTCACCGCCAACATCCCAAGGTTCAGTTTGGGAGGGGCATTCAATGCTGGCCTACCCAGCGTTGCCCACATCCCATGAGTGAATTCTAAACGTTGAAGCCCAATACCCTCCACGCTACGCTAAATGTTCTTTCATCCACCCCTTCCAAATGTCAAGGATTTAATGTCAGAACACCCCATATGCCTCTGAACGGTCTTTAAAATTGTGCAATGAAGCTCACATTGCCTCTGCCTATTCCTTCTGTCAAAGTGCATTACCTCATACCTCTCTCTACAAAATTCCATCTGCCACTTTACTTCACATCCTGCCCTCCTAGCTAAGTCCTGTTTACATCGATATCTATCGTCCTCACTGGTTGCCGAGTCTTCGAGTGTTGTTTCATCGACAGGTTTTGGAATTTCACCGTAATCCTGATGTAAGTAATTGGAGATAAGATCTTGCAGAGTGCTCCAAGCGTGGTCTAACATCGGGTTATGTGCACTGTCCTCCAAGTGTGGCTATGCCAAGAGATATTGAGAGCAAACCTGTACACAGTGTTCCAAGTTGCGTCTAATTGAGGATTATCGAGACCAGAACTGTGCACTGTGCTCCAAGTGTGGCCTAACTGAGGTATATTGAGGCCAGAGCAGCGCACAGTGTCCCCAGTGTGGACAGGCCAAGCAATATGGAGACCAGAACTGTGAACTGTGCTCCAAGTGTGGCTTATCCATGGTAGTGTCAGCGTCTTTCTCACTGATTCCAATGAGGCCCTGACAATTCTCTGGTGTGACTGAGCTCACCCAAAGATACAGTCTGCAAACCATCCTTCTAAATCATCTAACTCCTCTAGCACCCACTCACTAACGGCTTGATTGTCTCCGAACTCGGCACCTCCAACCCTGGAAAAGCTCATCTTCGTTCCCTCATTCCAACAACCCTCTACCCATTCCGTCTTCCCAGGGCACCTGACGGTATTGAACCCTCACTGCCGTCTCTCTGCATGAGTTGGATGGGCCAAAGATCTTTCTGAGCCGTGATGACTCTTTTAACCTCCCTTTAATGGGTGATTAATTGTCTGCCTGGGCATCTGCTGGAGACATAACAAGGCTCTTGTATCCAGGAATGGGATAAATATTTGGAGATATCTGGAATGCAATGTGTGTATAAAGAACTCCATGACAGTCATCAGAGTTGTAGCTCACATCAGTCACTTTGCACAGTTTACCGGCCTGTTAAATATTTCCCTGGAACACGGAACTGACCAGACAGCAGGTGCCATCCTGTCTGACAGTCTTGTACAAAGTGTGATCATCTGACAGGAATGAATCAGCCCATGATACGGTCCAGCCACTAACTGCCCGACTGGGTGGACAATACTCATAGTGTCCACTGTCCAAGTATCACCAGTTTCAATGGGTAAACACAGTGGGGTTGGTTTCAGGGTAAGGATGAGAGCGGGTGCTAAAGGCCCGGTTCTCATCTGGCCCTATTTTGCGATGACCAAATTTGGAACTTGCCTGGAGAGGCTCAAACAGGAAAAGCAGCACATTTAACGCTGAATTGCTGAACAGAGGCAATTTCCATGTAGATAACCCATGTGGGCTCCTCACGTCCACTTCCACTGAGCGTGGGCGGTGGGCAGCCTGGCACACAGCGGCACAATGCCGCATGTTTCTCAGACCAAGGGAGGGAGCGGGCAGCCTCTTGGACAGAGCAATGCAGGTACTGGTGGGTAAGCTACAGAGGGTGAAGGATGCCCTGAACGGAGAAGCGTCAAGGGCACCGCCTCACACTCCTGCGCCTCTCTCTAAACATCAGTTGGTAACGCTATGCCTTTTCACACATTTTCTCCCCTCTCCTCCTCCAGACCAGGGGGCGTGTTGCAAGATGCCAATGCCCATGGTCTCTCATCGCCCCGGCGACCCCTAGAAGGTGCACAATATGATCGAGCAGCCCAACAGTGACTCAGTTGAGGTGATGTCTGATGAGATAATGGTTTCGGACCCTGTGCCGAATATGGCGTCAAACACTGAACACCGCCTAAGATGGATTTACTGCTCAAGATCCGGCCTGGGCCACAGCGCAGCGATGTGCAGCTCGTGGGCACACCTCTAGAAACTTGTTACAGTACCAAGTGGCTGCACTCATGAATTCATCCACACACTGACTGGTGCACACATGCAGACACACAAGAGCTGTGTTCTGTGCAGGAGGCTTGTGCTAAGCTTCGGGAATTGTGTGAAACAGAAACAATTTTGAAATTCATAGAGAGAGAGGGAAAAAGTGGAATAACTGAGTGCACTGAGAGCCAGAATAACAGGGGGAGGCCAGTCAGCCCCACAAACCTGTTCCACCATTGAACTAAATTGTGCCTGATCCATGTCCTGACTCCATAAACCTGACTTTGCCCCATTCCGCTCAAAACATTGGCAGTTCTAAAATCTCTCTATCTCAGCTTTAAAGTTAGCAACTTCGTCACGCTAATTGCCATTTGTGGAAGAGAATTCCAAACTTCTGCCATCATTTGTGAGTCTGTGTATCCCTTTGCGTCACTCACCAGCAGCGGAAATATGTTTTACATATCTACCTTCACTCGATGCTACCCGAATATTTGAAGTTCTTAACCAATGGGACTAGTGCTTCTGGCTTCCGTAAAATAGACTAAACTTTGCTTGGACCCTGTATTTTCATTCTTTTCCAAGGGCAGAGTGCTTCTGAAATTCCTACAGCACCCTATCATTGATATAATTGAATCCACAAGCTATTCTTCCAGCCAATCAGCATGCACTTTTTTGCTCTGGTTTAAAGATGAAGCTGGACTCATTGGCGACCAAATGCAAAACGTGGCCAAATATATTCTCAGTTCACACCTCCTCTTTTTAATCTCCTTAAAGCTACATGAAAAGTGATTGACAGTCAAAGAGATGCCAAGTCAAAGACATCTTAACAACATTCCATTAATACATACATATCAAGAATGTTCATCATTAACCTAATATACAGTAGAATTGCTAACGTAAGCAGCAATAATTCTACCAATCCATCAATGATGTTACTTCTAACAAGGTTAGAACATCATTCTATTTTAGATATGCCTGGCTCTGATCTCTCCTTCACTCTTCAGGGAATCAGGCTTTATACCTTAGCTTGAAGGTAATGGTAGTGTCAGGAATATACCAGGCCATGACCTTAAAGGTTGTGTTTCAATTTAATTCTGCTGCTGCTAATGACCCATGGTGCCTTGTGGATTTTGAGAGTTGAGTTGGGTGATCTGTTCTGAATCGACCTCATTGAAAGCAATGCGTGCCAGAGAACACAATGGAGAGTGTAATCTGTTTGAGGAGTCCGTCCTTACAAGGACTGTGTAGTGGTCATTCCTACCAACACCCTCAGGGACAGATGCATCTGCAGCTGGTAAACTGGTGTGGATGATATCGAGTAGAACCTTCTCTCTTGTTCGTTCACCTGCCAAAGGCCTATTGTGCCTTTCAGGGCTTGGCCACCTGGGTCTTTAACGGTGACCCTAAGCCACTCTTGGTGATATACAAGCAGGTGCCACAGCAGAGAACATTATGTGCCCTCGATACACTCAGTGCTTCTTTCAAGTGCTGTTTAACATGGAGGCGTAGAGATTGATGAGTTTGGGAGTATGGTAGGTGGGAGTTTGCAGGAGGCTTCCATTCCCTTCTTTTGCCCTCATGTCTACTGACATCAGAAAAACAGTGGTCTTGTTGAAGGCCCTCAGGGCCAACCTCTCCCGACTGTATGTCACTGCGCTGTAACATCTGGTAGGGACAAAGCGACAGAGGGACTCGGGACACCCAGGGAATGTGGGGGATGCTATTAGCACATTGCCTTAAATTAATGTTTCTGTGAGTATGTCTACGTTGGAGTTTTAAGATGCTAATGTGACCCTGTCATTTTCTGACCTCTCCTCCCTCCCTGTCAAATTGGAGATGCAGCGATCCGAGTGTGAATTGAGACACGGACAAGAGGTGTCAGCGTGTCTTGCGGCCGACGTGACCGGGCGACACGGCGGGGTTCCAAGAGCCTGGCGGGATGGCCTTTTAATTGTCTGTTGATATATTATAAATCGACACCCACCGACTGATGGTGGGAAACATGGTGCGCTATACGGAAGATCGCGACCTGACTTACGCTGTGGTGTAATGGGTCCCGCCATCAGTTCCACGCACGCCACCCATCAGGCCCGCCGCCAGCGGGCACGGAAAATTCTGCCTGAGTTCCTGCTTGCTAATTTTCTACCTTGCTCAACAAATTTTCGTTGCTGGACGACAAGCCCTTCCTACCTAATTCATTGGTTATAAGTGGGCCACGACTTCTGGCTGATCACCCTCCCCACAAGAATATCCTGCAGCCGCTCGGTGACACCATTGAAACTCACACCTGGGAGGCACCATACCATCCTGGAGTCACGTCTCCGTCCCCAGGACCGCCAGTCTCTTCCCCTACCCAATGAATATCCTGTCAACATTGCACTTCCTGTCTTCCTCCTCCTCTCCTTTACAGTTGAGCTGCTCGTGGTTCCAGAAACTTCGGTCTGACTACAGCCCTCTGAACGCCATCGCCAGCTTTCCAATCGGAAAACCATGTTGTGAATGGAACCCCAGAGGCCTCCTGCACTACCTGCCTACTTCTCTTGGACAGCCTATTGGTCACCCATTCCGCCTATGTCTCCGGCCCTTAAGCTGGAGTCTAACCACTTAGCTCTCAGACTCGAGGATGCGCCACAGAGACTGTAAACATCACTCGGGCTCTGAAACTCGAGCGCAGGTTACAGCAGTTGGCAGTAATTCTTGCACATGTCGTTATCTAGGGCAATGGTAGCGTCCATGACATAGCACATATTACAAGAAACGCATTCCACTCGACCGAACTGCCCTGCCAAGTCTTAAAGCTACATCACTTACATTAACTTTATTCTAGTTTGCATTGCATATATTAAATTATTTTATTATATTGGTCATAATTTTCCCTTATCCATGGTTCTTCTTACTTAAATCCAACCATTTATACTTGTTAAAGAATGAAAGACATTTTTTTTTAATTTACTGGCCACGTCCTACTTACCAAGGCCGTTGCACATATTTTTTGAGGAACGGTAGAAAAATAAAGGGGCACGTCCTCCCTTCACACCAAACTCCCTCAGTCACCAACCTCCAACTGAAGCATTCTACATTAACCAATTCTGCTCGCCAGTGCAGACAAAAGAGAGCACTATAAAAAATCTTACTTTTATTCTCTCTTAACCTGGCTGTCGAAAACCTCATTAGGCTGGTTATCTATTTATCTCGTTGCAGTTGCAAGCAGAGCCTGTATGCATATTTTAAGGCTGGACTAAAACTCATCTTTCGTTAATTGATCAATTATAGAAATACTACACTTTAGACATTATTTTACGCTTTATTTAACCCTTAAACCCACTCAGTCACCAAACTCCAACTGAAGCACTCTACTGCAGCAGAAAGCAGATCTCCAATGCCCATAAAATGTAATGTCCTGGGCAACACCCGACCTCTAACACTCGGCATCAAACCTCTCAATCATGTACCCCATGGTCATATGTCCCATTGGCCCCTTGCTCTTTCGTTTATGGATCTATATTTTAATTCCCTCACACTTTCCCAAAAGACAGGCCAGTCTGGCGAACATGTGGCTCCACGTCCACTGCCACCTTATAGAGCCTGACCTATGCCTTGAACCAGAGACCCTGGCACTTAGATGCTGATCAACATTGGCAATTATGAATGGGCAATGTACGCTCCACGTCCTAACAGCCACCATAAAATTGTGAAGGAATAAAACAAATGTTCCCATCGCTGCTTTTTGCTCTGACTGTCTCGAATGTTGTAAAACATATCTGAAGTCCTTTGACATGGTCTCTCTATGGTTTGGATTCGAGGATGACAAGAAATACTGAGACAACCCTCAACGGCCAGGTTAAACAGCAACGTCTTTATTGGGATTCATCGGAATGCAAGTTTGAAGTTTTGATCATTCCATTGACCATACGAGGCACATAATATTTGCTCAAGGATTACTCACCTAATCACCTGAATTGTAAGATTCGTTATGAGCAGTTTATTAGTCAATTTAATATGTAACGGGAATATGTAACTGATCGGCCAGCCGTAGCCATTCTGACAGCCTGATCAAAGTCTGAGATTCCTGCCGTAGTGAGCAACTCGGGATACGATACAACAACTCACGGCCAGTCTCTGTGGACAATGTGCAGGCCCTTCATTGCTGAGTTTCCAAATAACGTTATTTTCAATAGTTCAACACTGCAGGTCAGGATTTAATGATATGCTGAACGTAGGTTCTAATTGGTGCTTTGCTAATGAAACTTGCCTGTGTTCCAAATTCCCTTCTAAATGTTTTGATTGCAGCTGCCTTCATTAGACTCTCAGGCAGCAGGTGCCCGACCTCCCCCACTCACCTCTGGAAAAGAAAATGCTTTCCTCATGTCTTCGTTGCCTATTTTGCCTACAGGGATAAACACATCAAGGAGACATTCACTTCTATGCAATACCACGCACTCCACTATCTACCTGACGTCAGTCTAACACTTTCAGAAACGCGAAGAGTTAATGTTTTTTTCTGTTGATGCTATTTTGGTCAGAGAAACACTCACCTGTGATATATTTATTGTTGGATTTCAGGTGAAATTTTGAAGCACAAATCTCTGTTTGAAACTGCCAAAGCGTTTCGACGAGGTAGAGATTTCTATGTTTTAGCTGTATTATTTGGGTGATTACTTTTTGCAAGAACAAATGATCGACAATACTGGAGATATAATGTGATTCTGCCCGAGGCTTCGACAGAAGCTAACTTGAATTCAGTTTTCATTCGATTGCGGAGAACCCTTGAATCCTAACTCCTGATGAGATGCTTTATAAATCGTGCGAATAAAACTGGCTTCTTAGGCCCTCACCTCTTGCCCCTGGATCAGTTCTCATTCGGATCAGATGATCGTCATATTTGCAGGGAGGAAGGTGAAACTGGAAAATGTACGGCACTCATGAACGACTCCAAAATAGTCACACTCGCAGAATCAGGCCAGACAGCCAATTCCATAGAATCCTCTATCAGCATCCTTCGGTGTGTACTACACCACTGAATTAAGCGGCGGTAAGCGGTCATTTTACTGAACAAGCTTCCTAGAGGTCTGGAAAGTCCATGGAAAGACGTGTTCAAATCTTACAGAGAGAAGTTGTAGCATTTTAAATTTAGTTAATTATTTCAAGATGGGGCGATAAATCCACTTTCACTAGCGATGACGTCAAAACCACCGGATTTTCCTAAAAACTACATTTGATCAATAATAACCATTAAGTGAGGGAACCTGCCGTCCTCACCCTGCATTGCCTACAGATGTTTCCACATGCACAGCAATGTGGCTGACTCCAAAATGACACCTAAAATGGCAGAACAATGCACTGACATTTTCTGATGTCCTCTCGTTTCTGGCGGTAGAATGTGTGGGGGTGGGGGTGGTCTGGTAGTGGTTAAGAATCGTTAACATAGGTTTCGTAACAGTGGCCGTCGCACTTTCCAAATGGATACCAAACCCCGACAATGCACTTGGCACCCGCTCCAGGACGAAACATTGAAACCACATGTCGGGTGAGAGTAAGAGAAAGGAAGAGAAAAAAAAAAGAAATTATTGCCCGTATAAGGAACTTACAATGTCTCAGAAAAAAACAAAGAACTTTGAAGCCGATGGCGCACTGTTTCTGTGCTGAAATGCCTACAAGGAAGAAATGCAGAACACGGTGTTTGATCAGCAGATCCCTCCAACAGAATCGATTGAAGTAATCATGAAGAAAAAAAATGTAATGGAGGAAATGTTGTTGTTAACTGTGTTACGTGACCGGACAGAGGGTCTCAATTCCTGGTTGTCATGTCTCTTGGCCACCCATTGGTAAACCACGATTTCTGATGATCAAATGTTGAACATAGAATCATTTACTAGAACGTTTTTCACACAGGTAGAGGCCACTTGGCCCATCATGCTTGTGCCGGGCGAAAAAAAATGAACCACTCACCCTTATCCGTCTTGGCAGCATTTAGCACCGGGGCCTGCAGGTAACGGTGTTTGATGTGCATGGACAGATAACTGGACTCGGAATCTGGAAGCCAAGGTTGATGTTCTGGTGACGCGGATTCAAACCACACAGGGCAGCTGGTGGAAATTAATTGCAATTAATTATCTGAAATTGAGAAACATGTTGCAGTAATGGTGACAATGAAACCATTGTTAGTTGAGTCATGAAGACATTAGTGCCTATACAGTAACGTGAAATTATTTTAAAATTGAAATTGCAGTCGAGCCTGTGTCGATCTGTATGTTTATGTACCTGGCGTCATTGCATTAAAACCTGCTCATCTGGTTGTGTTGATGAAGAGTGATTTTGAGAGGTTATTTAGGTCAACGTAAGGAAGTTAAAAGTTAAAGTTCAACTGGCATTTTAAGTAAACCATGCAAAAGTAGGTGTAATATCCTGAAGGTACCTTGGAGAAGCCAATGGATGTGTTTATAGCACTAGTAAAATTGTTCTAATGAACTGATTATTGTTAGGAGAGGAATACGTTTATAAAATATCCTAGTAATACTGTGGAAAATTTAAAATCAAAGTGGAAGCGAGGTATAAACAGAAAGGAGTTTGTGTGTGTCAGTCAGAGTTATTCACATCTAACCAGCCTGTCAGCCCACAACTAAGTTTGCAAATAGGCCTCATTTTGAATTCGTAAGTTAAAATGTGATTTGCCTGGTTCTGCGTTAAGTTTATGGATAATTGTTGCCTTGGTGAAGATTTACCCCGGAGTGATTAATTTGGGGATTTATTTATAAGTTATTACCGGAGCAATTTGTCGACATGGGCATGCGCGTAATTTGTTGCTAAATAAAGAAAATTTTCTGTTGGTTTTATTTTAAAAAATATTCCCGAGGCTTTTGGTCTTATTCCTGAATTCAGAGCTGCATCTAAAACACACAAATTGTAAATAAAGGTTATGACAGTTGTTGTAGATTTCCTCTGGGATTTAAATAACTCAGCCATTACCAACTGCTGTGTCATAACAATTGCTGCACAAAGAAAAACAAATAAACGCATCAGGTTCACGAATGGCCTTTGGGGAAAGAAATCTGCCGTTCAAACCTGGTCTGGCCTATATGTTACACCAGATCCAGAGCAATGTGGTTGATTCTGAACTGCCCCATTCAATGGTGTGGCAAGCCAATCAGTTAAATTTAGTGAAATTTAGGATGAGCAACAAGTACTTGCCTTGCCAGTGTCGTCCAATTCCCATGGAAGAGTAAAGTAAAAAAATAGTATTAACCATTTGAATGTTGCTGATTCAACTACCATTTTAGGGAGTAGTTCTATGCACAAACAACAATCTGGGTGAAAACAAAACAAAGCTTTCCACAACCCGTGATTTGTAAAGGATGGTTCGATCATGCTTGTTCCTGATACGCATTTAAAATAAAGGACGTTTTATGCTTAATCTGGGGTGTCGAATCTGACCACCAGAGTACTGCTGAAGTAAGAATCGATATGCAGAACTTCGCGGGTCCTCAGGTTGTACGGGGCTGCTGGTATGAATGCAAGTGCGAAACACAAGATTATGGGAATTAATTATTTATTATTCCGGACACAGGGGAAAACTGAAACGGTTCAGTGATAATATTCAGCGATGACACTTCCTGTGTGTTTCGTTGCAAATTAAACCTCTTTTTTTTGGAAGAAAACTGGGCACCTGATGAATTTCAATTGGAACGTAAGGATAGGCTAAGAAGCCCATCGGACGCAGAAACATTCCTGAATCGTTAGTATTCCAGGTACGATATATTATCACCTGATAATATAACCGATGGATGCACTTCAGTTTAAAATGATATTGCCTGATCTTTCTCCAAAGCCAATCGGTACTTACGTTTGATCTTTCTGTTCCAGTACAATTTCAGAAATAACATGAAGTTACTTGGCAGCCTAATCCTATGAAGCACAGTTTACATGAATTTACCTAAGATTATCAATATCACATTCTGTCAGGTAGCCATTTGGTTATTTCGAAATAAAACATAGATATGTAAATTTTCCTAGACACAGTTATTGTTAAATGGACTGGAAGTTATGGGAGCAAGAAATTAATTCGGTGGATAAACATAACTGTATTTAGTTACATTTTTTGTGAACTTGTGCACATTGGGAAATATAGCTTTGCATTTTTTAACAGCCGTACAAATAGCGTGGTCAGTTCATGATGGACATACATGTGGCTTAATTTAGTTTATTGTCAAGGATTGCAAGATTAAGATGTCATCCCGTAAAGCTCAATTTGTGCCTTATAGGTTTTGAATAAGTACGTAAAATATGCTTATTATAATAATAATTGGAACTAACCACCCATGCACTTATCCAAAATCATTAAAAATGATTCTTCGAATAACATTCTTTGCAAGAGATCGATACTCACCAATGCCAAAAAAACAGCTGACAGAGTCATCATCCGCCAATGAGATGAAACATCTGTTTTCATATTTAGTTGTTTTCTAAAAAATTATTATTGTTCATCGAGGATTCTCTGTGGATATTAGATACGACAGGATTATAACTGCAGGAACATATAATACAGTACCAACATCAGCGGCTGTTCCATTACTAATTTTGGAATGGTGCGATAAAATTAGTCACCAAGTGACAAAAAACATTTCTTCTTCCTTCCCAGAAAGATTAAAGGATATTCTTGCTGAACCTATATGTGATATTCCAGTACATATCCATGCATGAGTCTGACTATAAATCATTGCGATGTGCTGCCTATTGTCCAGCTAAGATCATCATGTTATGTGTGGGATTAAGTTATTTCCGTTCATTTTAGGGAAAAATATCTATTAGCTCAATAGGCTTATGCGTTACATTATGGATTAAGCAGATTTTTCCTTTGCTTGAATACTTAATTCGCTGCTCACTTTTGTCAGTCAGTTTAAAGTTGAAGAGGAACATTTGATTAACAATGGTTATTTTGGTAATTCTATACCGCCATCGAAATATATACAACCCGACATTTTACAATTCTTTATCTCAGACATTGCAGCCTACTTCTCTTATTTTTCAGTACTACACTAAACAGTGCATTTTCTATCAAAATTACACCTCCCTTCAACTCAGCCTGCACTCGTGAAATGCGCAAGGCAACAGCTTTGAGCAGAGGTGTCGATTTATATTGGAAAAAAAGTTAAAAATAGGCATGACTGAATCATGCTTGTTCTCAGTGAACAGCCTTGCACAGATATATGATGAACGTATGTCTTCCATATGGTAGATCCCGTAATTTATGTCACCATTTATCCCAATGAAACCTTGCGATCTTTAATGTAAACCTGTACTGGTAGAGGGAAACTCGTTGTATTCTGTTTTCTTAATGGGAATTCCGTGCATGGCCGGTAATTGGGAGCCTTAGTTAAGTGATCGTTCCTTTGGATATAAGGGGAACTATAGGCAAGTAGATAGACAGACGGACAGGATAGATAGATAGATAGATAGATAGATAGATAGATAGATAGATAGATAGATAGATAGATAGATAGATAGATAGATAGATAGATAGATAGATAGATAGATAGATAGATAGATAGATAGATAGATAGATAGATAGATAGATAGATAGATAGATAGATAGATAGATAGATAGATAGATAGATAGATAGATAGATAGATAGATAGATAGATAGATAGATAGATAGATAGATAGATAGATAGATAGATAGATAGATAGATAGATAGATAGATAGATAGATAGATAGATAGAGAGATAGAGAGATAGACAGAGAGATAGATAGAGGCGTCCATAGATAGATAGATAGCGAGGATGACGGAAAGGCTGACAAATAGCCAGATGTGCAAGCACATGTATGTTCTCTGATTGCAGTGGAAACATTTGCTGATGAACTGCTCTGAACTATCAAACAGGCTTAAACTTTATTTACTCAAAGAAGAACATTGCCACAATCGCTTGTACCTACCCTAATAAAAGTTACGTACTCCTGGTAACATCTTTGCAAATATTTGCTTCGTCCAAGTCGACTTGTACCCGGATGTCAATTTTCCCATTAACAATGTCTGGAAGGAAAAGTAAGAACAGGGAAGAGGGAAGCGCCTGCAAAATTGTAAAGCCATGTTTCAGAGAAACTGCACGTTACCGGGAAGAGAGCAGCATATCGCAGTATCCTGGATGTGTGCAGGATAACAAAATGGTGAGAGAGAAAGATAGAGACAGACACACACACACACACACACACACACACACACAGAGAGAGAGAGAGAGAGAGGGAGGGAGAGAGTGAACGAGCGTGACATGCATTTCATGAAATGAACAGTACAAATTTGGCCATGACCGTTAAAACCAGGTCCCTAAGTTGCCAATCGCCCAATCCCTTCTAATATTAACGTGTTTTTTTGAACAGCACAGCGTGCTGTATAGAAGAGTTGTGTTTTTTTACGTACTTGTCCATCACTGTTTTGACAGAAGTGAACGAAAGTAAATTTACCAAGATGGAAATAATAAATAGTTCATTTACGTCATAAATAAGTCAATTCTTACCGTGAAGAGGCGCAGAAGAGAACATGGTCAACAAGGTTGGAGCGAGCAGCTTCTGCAAATATGGCTCATTACTGCGAAAGGGAAGCCACAGCGTTCGCGCTGCAAGTGCTTATTCAGTCCTTCCGGCTGTCACGCTATTGCACTAAGACTTGGTGCTTAACGTGGCTTAACGATCATTAAAAGCTTCATAATGTCGCGGTTGCTAATATACTGATGGGTGGACCGGAATTTTAAACACATCATAAAAATGTGCAGTACAGAAATTTAGAAATAGCAGCTAGCAATAAAACTTAGCCCTATTGGTAAATCAATGGAGTTCCTGACTTTGCCTGAACTTTTCCTGTATGACTCAAAGGGTTGCAGTGAAAGTAGTAAAGGGTTAATGCAGCCAACAAAATCTACCATTCGTGTCGGTTAACGCAGAGAATGCTGCCTTAGCAGCAAGAATTGGAAATTTTACATGAGATCCGGAGGACCCGTGGAGCACTGCTAATGTCCTTACCTCGATCCAGGATTCCTGGGGTCGAATCCAGCTTCAGGACTTGATGGCCACGGAATATGCGGTGATACCTTGGCCGAACTGCTTACCTATGCTTCTCTGAATCTTCCAATGTGTTCCAAGGCAGGCTATAAGAGCGGGAGGCATTCCTGCTGAGCCCTAGTTCAGAAAACAACGAAAAATCAGTGCAGCACATTGTCAGGAGCATTCATGGGAACGTCCAATGGAAGTCTGTGGGCACAAACTGCATTTTGGAGCATATTAGCCGCAAGAGCATATAAGGCCTATGATCAATCCTGCTTTTTGTCCTTTCGACCTTGAACCAAGCAGATTTGATGCACACTAACTTCATTAAAGCTCACAATTTAATAGCAGAGATGTTCTGGAAGAAAGGTTGAACATGGGATCATAAGGTGGCAATAGTTCAGCTCGAACGCCACCATGTGTTTAAGGTTGTAATTGAACATCCCTCACGGAAATACAGCTCACTCCACACAGAAAGAGATAAATAGGCCAATTGCGCCTCTAATAGATAGATCATTGAATATTAATTAATTAGTCCCTCTCATCTGATGTTTCATCATGGTGTCTAAGGATATATCCATTCTTTGTTTTAAATTAATTCATCCTGAATGCGCTTCCGTCGCCATCTGGTGCAGCTGTACTCCGCCTTGTAAAAGCACATCTGACTTTCTGTGTCCAGTTCTGATCTCCTTATTAGAAGAAAAATAAAGCTATAATTCCATTAGAAGCACTTCAGCTAATCTTCTCTCGACTCATTTTTGGGATGAGGGGCTTATTTTATGAAGGCTGAGGCGCTGGTATAGTAGTATCGTCATTGCACTGGTATTCCAGAGACGCAGAGTAATGCTCTGGGATACTCGGATTCGGCAGATGGTGAAATTTGAATTCAATAAAAACCTGGAGTTGACAGTCTGATGATGACCATGAAACCATTGTCGATTGTTCTAAAAACCCATCTGGTTCACTCTTGTCCTTTTGGGAAGTAAATATGCCATCCTTGCCCGGTCTGGCCTACATGCGACCCCCGAAATACAGGAATATGGTTGAATCTTAATTGCCCTCTGAACAACGACAATTAGAGATGGGAAATAAATGCTGGCATAGTCAACAATGCCCACACTCTGACAGGAGGTGGTCTCCCAGCACTTGCAATCTGTGTTTCCCTGGTTGAAACTTGTTTTTAATGTCCCTACTTTTGATTTCCCCCCGTTCCTCCTGACTGGAGATTCTCAAAGTAATTCGATACAGCGATGTAAGGAATAGTCAGCTAGCTGCTGTGGCACGGTTATGGAGTTTTACAAAATGTAGGAGACAGAGGTTCCGGGTCTTTTATTTTCCCTTTCACGCTAGGAGCTGATCCATTGCTCGATCCACACATAAGGCCTCACCACTTGATCAGGAGCTGATCAAAACGCTGTCGCTAGGGAGTTCCCTCTGTCACCACGTGTCCTTCCCATCACCATTCTATCCAAACTGGCACATACTGTTCCAGGAGATAATAACATTGTAGGTTATCTTCCTCCTGCTCCCTTGAACATCTCTGTCAAACTGCAACCATGCCAGATTTTTAAGCCACAGTCCAGTGTTAAAGCCACAGCCCAAGAGAAAAAAATACGTGTTTTTCAAATTCACTTTGAGTTTCCCTCTCAATGTTTCTCACATGTCCATTTCAGTACCAACTGTAGTTTCTGACTTTGTGGGTAGAAGTTCACCATGGGTTCATGTCCACGAGGATGGGCCAAAATGCGAACAAGCAGTTTCCCGGAGGCAGGTTAGCAGAGCAGTTTCCCAGAGATGGCCTCCTATGGGCAACTTCAACGGACCCCATCACATCAACGATACAAACAGTACCGTCCTCACTACAATGCTGTCAGCTGTACATCATTGGCTGCTCCAACGGAAGAGATGGGTTTTACTGAGACAACTCCCAAAACACAGGGCTGCACAACGTGAAGCAATGAAAAATGTTTCGAGGAGGGGAGGAGGCTGCCCCTTAATGCGGTGCTATAACATGTCATTTAGAACTTTGCTTCGACAGAGGGGTCATTTCCTGCTGCACTCTTTGGAGAAATAACTTCTCCGGCATTGCTGGACCACAAAATTGCCACAAGGGGGCAGCTTTCACACATCCGTAAAACATATTCGGGCGAAGTTGGACACCGCACCGCCGGAAAGTCACAATGGATGGGGGCCATAATTATGCAAATGAACTGCTCGACACGCTAATCCGAGCATCTAATCCTCATTCTCATTCATCCCCGGAAAAGTCGACACTGGCGGCATTTGGTGCCGTGTCCGGCCCAACGTAGCTTTCCGCCCTTTTCACAGTCCCACTCGTCTCCAAATCTGCCAATACTGGCAGATAAATTGCCACCGTCACATACACCTGTTAAATTAAGCTAGGCTCCTTCGACAGCGCTGTCTAAACACACGAGCATTATCATCTAGAAGGACAAGTTTAGCAGCCACATGGGAACACCACAACCTGTGAGTTTCCATCTACGTTACACAACACCCTAACTTAGCAATATTTCGGTAGTTCCTTCACTCTCACTCGGTCAAATTCCTGGAACTCCCTTCCTAGAATACCTGTGGGTGCACTTACATGCAGTCTGCAGTTCAAGAAGGCAGCCCAGCACCACTATCTCAAGGCCTTTCAGAGATCTACAATTAATGCTGGGCTAACCAGCAACGCATGCATCCTGTGAATGAACTGAGAACAAAACTAGTCCCTCTTTTGCGCAGATGGTGCAGCACCCATCTGCTTAAGGAAAAGATCGTTGGGGACACCTCTCCATATTTGGAGAAGGAACGATGGACCACCAATTTCCGAACTGAAAATGAAAATTGACCATGGAAGGGTTAGATTTACAAACGTAAGGTCCACAACATAAAATTGAGACATGAATCTATCTTAACTGGTGGCTAACTTATCTCTCACCATGTGCCTTGCTGGAACAATGAACCTGATAACGCTTCTGTTTTGCTTTCTGCCGTTGCTGAAGTGATATGGCCAACGAACAAAATAGAAACCTGCACACACCCAATCATTACACGGACGACATTTTGTGGTTACTATGACGAACCACGTTTGGAAACCCGAAAGCTGCCCTGCATCTACTCCACTGATCTTCCCGCCGCAGCCACCTCCCCTCTCCGCCCGCCCCTCCACACCCCACCGCCCCCCACCCCTCAAATTTTTAACTTTTAACTCAGGAATTACTATTTGAAAACATTCCTTAATTTATTTCTCAGCCGATACAAATTATACTAAGCAACTCAAATCCTACACATTTCTGCTGGGCAACCTTTTTCCGCGAGAAGGAATTTCCGTCAATTTAACATCCAAAATGTGGATGAAATCTGATGGTTACTGCATTGGGTACAGGGCAGCGAAAGTAGAATAGATATTCAATGGCTGGTCATGTTGTGCGCAAAATAAAACAATGCAAATAATTAGCAAAATTTTAAGTATGTTGGTAATTCCATTGGCTCCACAAAGTTTTTTCAGGAAACGACTGTGCCCCTAATGCAATATTGTATCACAGAATCAATCCCATATGCAGATCCGTACGGTTGATAGGAGAAAGGCTCAAGCAGTCTGTCTGACATAGTTGCAGCAACAAGATCACGGCTACCAATTAACATCCCAAGGCTCGCAATCGTTTTCATTGCAGCACATGTCGAATAAAATCCTTAGGTTATGCCAGTGTTCCATTGGCGAAAACCAAATGCCAGTTGAGTTCTCCATTGGAGATTTGTTGAGTCGACCTTGACACCAAGCCGGACAAATAGAGGTTGTTTTTTTTTAACCATCTTGTAAAAAGGATAAGGCTATCTGATGACCGATCAATGCCTTAATAATTATGAAAATAAATAAATAAAAGCTGCTTTCAGTTATGGCGAAGCCAAAACTATGAATCATCAATATAGGATATTCACGAATAAATCCAGTCGGGGGCTTCGGATGTAATTGTTTAGCTGGGGAGAGGTTAGATTGTCTAATCTGCTGGCACTATGTGAATTGCAGACGAATTGTGTAGATTCTTTGAAGCGGAAGTTGGGTAAACCTATGAGGACGAAAGTCATGTTGATATAGTTACATTAAGAGGGGTATTATGTTAACGTGTTAAGCACAAGCTTTGGGGCGAGTGACGCGTTATAAATGTTCTGCATTCAATATAATTCCCTGTGAGAAGGGCACTGGAGTGAAAGCTTGACGCGACATAGCTATATTTGGCCTATGCCTTCACTTTGCTACTTGCTCTACTACTATAACTGCTGAAGTTGGGAGATGGAATAGTTTATTTCGCTTTGCAATACCAATAATGTATGTTCACCTTCATCACTTATGATTTGATCATTGAATGCTGTCCATAATTCCCGTTACGATGTCTGACACAGACCCATTAGTATCAATGCCAAAATTGTGTAATTGTTTAGGGTTAGGGTTATCATCCGCAGCAGCCATTTTAGTAACTTTGCATTGCTGTTGGTGCACTGAGGCCGGAATCTGTGCCCAACACAAATTGCCATTGAACAGCTGGCGCTGAGCCACCGCTTGGGGCACTTGTATTCCCTGTGTTGTGGGTATATGAGCATGACAGATTGGCCTCTCCTGGGTGGAGTGGAAGGAGAGGCCGGTAGTGAGGGAATAAAAGATTGGAAATGGCTTAAAAAAAGATGATATAACTGCGGATAAATCAATGCAACTAAAAATGTAGCAAGTACCTACATATAAGTATTAACGTAGAAGAAAGGGGACAAACAGTTGGTGAAGATGGAGGAGAGAGTCCATGAATAGCTTGAGTAGCATGAATTTGTTGCTCTTTATTGCACGTGGTAAGGAATTGTTGCTTTCACTGCAGACGAATTTTTGAGATCACCTGGTTGCTACCGTGTTCTCCGTATTAAATGAAGATTAACGGTGCCTTCCAGCTGCTTCACTGAAGGTTCACGTCTTCGATTCCTGTGATCAGATGATGTTCATTTGGTGAGAGGTTGAGAAGTTAATGGCTATATTCTGTGTCGCTCAGAATAACGAGTGATGATGTCCTTTTAAGAGGAGAGGACTATGAAGAGAACTGCAAAAGCACATGCTGAGAGCGTGAAAGAGAGTTCCCCATAGACTGTGAGCATATAATTTATTCAACACGCGTGTTTTGAAACTTTGATATTCTCCAGCGCAGGTTCGGGTCTGGTAATCCGCCCAAGAGCACCTTCATTTCTGAAATGGATCGATTTTGCTCTCCATGGGAACCCAAGATTATAAGGAACAGCGGATAAAATGACTGGTGCCCCACGTTCAACCAATAATTGATTGCATATCAGAACACATGAAAGTAGTCTTCAGGTCTAATCTTGTATCTGTTTCGTTTTTGTTGATGTGCATCCGCAATCGTCCACAATTATTTATATAACAATTGTGGCAGCAAGGGCTGGAGAATGTTGCAATATTAGTAATGTCAAATGGTACATTGAGGATTAACCTGGCACATGGAGGCCTGGCAGGTCGCAGGTAAAGAAACATTTCTAAACGACGAACCATCAAATAATTGATGTTCGGGCGATGAAAACGGCACCAGTGATACTGACACAAACTGATTCGTTTGTAGAAACAGGTGAGGTGTTCTTTAATGGCTTATATTTCAGTCTGGGTGGAGGGAATTTTGGTGCCACGGGTTCATGGCCAACTTTCCATTTGCAAACGTCTGTTAAAACTAAGCAAAACTGTTATAATCTTCATTTGTTCATTGACAGACCAAGGGTATGGTCCAAGCAACAGATGGCAGACGAAAATAAATGCAGAGAAGTTTCATATTTCTAACGTTTAACGGTAAAATGAGTGAAGGCGATGTAACCCAAAATGTGAACATTCTTAGGGGGTAAAAGAAGAGGGAGATCTGGAGGTGCTAATAGAAGGAGGAAGGTAAAGGTTAAATAATGCACATAGAAACTCAGATCAGATTTATAAATAGAGGCGTAAAGCTAAAAAAATGAAAAATATGCTAAATCTACAGAAACATTGGAACTATCGCAGCTGGCATGTTTTGAAAACAACCAGCCTCCAAATGTTGGGAAAGACGAGAAGGATTTGGGGAATGTTACAGAAATGACTTCTTGCATTGGCTTCAGTCATAGAGGTCACAGTTAAAAGTACAGAACGGATAATCTGGAGTTGCTAACCTCAGCGCAGAGGAGGCTAAGATGGTATTTGACATTGATATTCAATTCACATCACTTTAGAGTATTTCAGCGGAACTGTTTTGATGTTTCTCAAAGATGGACAGCCTGACGGAATAGATACTGAATGGCAAAAGATTCTTGCATGACTTGATGATATTTGTTTTTAATATGCATGAAGTGGTTCGCATTTGAGATACATCACCCATAATAATAATGCTGCAAATGCTTTCTGGTTAAAATATTGCAGGATCATGTGGACAGACTGGGTGAGTGGGACGAAGTGAATTGTGCTTCGAAAGAGTCTCCACAGATTTAATGAGCCAAAAGGTATTTGTGTGTGTTTGTGTGTGTGTGAGAGAGAGAGTTTGTGTGTGTGCCTGTGTGAGGTTGTGTGTGTGTGTGTATGTGTGTGTGTGTGTATGGGCATTATTTTCAAAGAGATTGGAAATGAGTAGAAGGGGGCTCCCTCGCGGATCATTCCTTGGGCCAAACAGTTCACGATGCATATCGATCACTTTTGTGTAGATTTGAAAGCAATGGTGTTACAATCTGCTGGGGATGTCCAATTAGTAATTGTAATTAATATATTTGAAGATCGTATGTACCTACTATCGAAAAACTGCTAAAATGGGATTTGGCTTAAAGCTGACCGGATAAATCAAGTCTAGTAGTTGTGAGTTAGAAATACATTGTGAAATAAACGTATTGTTAATGCCTCTGCGGTGAAGCAGATGCACTGGGTATTTTCCTTCGCCAAATATTAAACACAAAACCACAATTTGACAAGGCAATCTTTGAAGTTAACTGAATTGTTACCACAATTCTACAAGTTGTAGGTAATCTTCTCAAGGGCAACAGTCCCCTCCCCCCACCCCTAACCTACCAAATCTAATATCTACGCCTCACACTCGAGCGATATATTCTTCGGTTGGTCGTCAGAGTTTTCAAATAGCACTGTCAATGTGTAATGTGCTATGTGACTTGAGAAATAAAAATAGGTTGTTTCCCTTTGTCTTCCTGATGTGTTCTTAAATTAAACTCACTTGTTCAACTGCAAGGCCCCTTTAAGCTATACTGTGCTATGCAGGCTGATTGTCATCATCCCGATTCTAATTCTGCTTCCATTGGAGAAATACACGTGACAGCTCGGCCTCGTCCAATGACACCCATGAGTTCTTCTTTGCGATTACGTGTGATGTTGCTTCAAGATGACAACTTCCAAAGTTCCAAACCTGTCAACAATCCAACAGAAAAATAACTGGCCTGCTACTCGGTTCAACAACTCAGATGTGCGCCCATTCCCAAAGTTATAGCCGTGATCGCCCGTATCTGGCAACAATTCAATTGGATATAGGCTTGTAGTCCTCTTCCACTGATTTAAAAATTCATATTTATTGCTCAGGCTGTAGCTGCAGGATCGATAATTCATTGGTCGGGATATGTTCATATCTAAAGTGAAGCTGAGAATCAATCACAATAACTAATCAAGAAAATTTATTAAGCGCAACAGTAAAATAAACTTTGCTTCCAGTAAAAGCTCCGAAAACACTTTAATTTGTTGACATTTATCCGATTTAAATGGCTCAATTGAAGAATATCCTTAAGTGATTCATTAAAACCAAGAGAAGCTATGGCCGTATTTCACACTTTCCCTGGAAATTCAGCTGTGAGACGAAATTTGTGCACCTTAGTACGTGTTTATAAGTTAGTTTTTTCCACAAATAATCCGAAATTGAAGTAACATATTTCAAAAAATGGAAACAAGAGCACTGTTAGCCGTTGAAACTGAAAGTGGGCGGATTTAACACAACGCACATTTAGAGACAATGACTATTTTCCATTATTTAAGAGTATTCAGTTTCAGTAACTTATAGATACACTATAGTCATGTAGAATAAAAATGATAATTCTGTGGATGGTGGATAATAACAGAACGTGGTGGAAATACTCGGCAGGTCAGGCAGCATAAGTGCAGAGGACAAAAGGGCTAAACATTTAAATCCCAATATAACTTCCTCAAAACTGAAGAGAGACAGGTATGTGATGGGTTTCATGCTGTTGAAAAAAGGGAGAGAGTGATTAAGGCATAAAGGGAAAGGTATGAGACAGGCTATGGAGTGGAGGAGATTAAATTACAAAGGTGTAATAGAACAAAATAGAGTAGCAATGTCACTAATGAAGAAATAAAGCGTTGGCACAGATTAGGCATTAATAGCAGAATAATTATGATGGTGATGGTAACGTGGGTGATGATTATGATGATGATGGTGATTTAGATATTTCAGATTATGGTGATGAGATTAATTCTGATGGTGTCGATGATGATGATGATGACGGTGCTATTGATGTTGAGGTTAATGGTGATGTTGATGATCATTATCGTGATGATGATGCTGATGATGGTGATGTTCGTGATGATAATGGTGATTCTGATAATGATAAATATGATGATGCTGATGTTAGCGATGATGAATATGATGATGATGGTGATTTCGATGGGAATATTGATGATAATGGTGATGTTAATGGTGATGTTTGTGGATTTTGGTGTTTATTTTGCTGCTAATGCTGACGATGTTAATGGTGATGGTGGTGTTGATGTTGATGATGTTGTTAATGATGATGATGAGGATGATGATGTTGGTGTTGACGTTAAAATGATTATGATGACAGTGGTGTTAATGTTGATGATGATGGTGATGATGATGATGACGATGATGGTGGCGTTGTTGATGTTAATGATTACGATGATGGTGGGGTTGATATTGATGTTGGTCACGATGTTGATGGTGATCTTGTTTTTGATGATGATGATTCGGGTGATGATGATTATGAGGATGATCATGATGATGGTGATAGTGCTGGTGATGATGGCTGTGATGATGTGGTGATGTTGATTGTGACCGTTATGTTCACGATGATGATATTGATGATCATCATCATGATGGTGATGATGATATTGTTGTTAACAAATACAACAAAACAATAACAACAATATTTTAGGGTAGTGCAGTTGTGAGGCAAGTATGAGTGCAATTAAGTAATCACTAGAGGATGCATGAAAGGGCTGTACATGATGTAAAAACAACACACTCCCATTTCCAGAAGGTATGGCTGCAAAATTGAAATTCCTTTAGAATTTTGTTCCAGACATGTATCTGTAAGGGAAGCCCAGGATGTCCATGATGTCACCGTGCCATGAGTTGTGGCTTGTGGCAAGGCGCTAAAAACATAATGAAGTTCACCTCTATGGTTTGTCTGATATATTGACTGAACAAATTTATGCCGATGACCGATCATTCTTGCATATAACATCAAACATTGAGGGCTATGTTCTGATGGATCGGAAGTCCTGATCAGTTCTTATTGATAGAATCCACAAATTATGTTACATTTTATCATTTATGCTTTTTCAATGTTGTTTTACATTGCAAGGCCCAACTCACAAAGTATAAATAAAAACTGATTATCACTTGACAAATATAGTTTCACTGTGTTTTAGGTCTCAGGATACGAAAAAAAATGTTGATTTTGCTTTCCACGTTTCTTCTCTGAATTCTTGGCCTTCAAAGTAGCGAAGTGCATAAGAAAGACAGTTGTTGATTTCTAACAATTCAACAAAATGATCCAATGTTGGCTTTAATAGTTGAGCGGCCGTTTGATTCTTCGTTGCTGGATTATTTGCAGCTTTGAATAATCAGCCCATAACTTATCCAGAGAAAAACATTTTGCTCTTATCATAAAGACTGAGTGAAACTTTCCCGCTCTCAATTCCAACATTTGCATTTATAGAACACATCGTGATGCAAACAGAGGCCGAGCTCAAATAAAGACACCTCGCGCCACGCGTTCATTTCAAAGCCCATTTTACAGAGCATGCTATTAAATGCATAGAACTTACAACATAGGAAACGTCAGTCGAACTAATGCCGTTGTTTTAGTTACAAGCATGATTTTTATTGGACCCCCAGCCACTGTCCCTGCATAGAAATCTAACACAATAAAGGTTCTATACTTCCAGTTTTTAAAAAAATCAAACTTCCCCTCATAGGGATCCTAGCAATTGTCCTTCAATCTAATTTGTGTTAGCACGCTCCACATTCTAAACAATCTCCAGGTGAACAATTGCATGCCAAATCCATGATTGGATTGATAGATGATTTTTCTTTAATATTGTTTAGATTTCTAACTCGCCCATATGTGGAAGCATATCATATTTGTTTCTCCTATCTAATTCTCTCAACATCACAAATGCTTTGGACAGTCATCACAAGGCCTTGACATTTGGAGAGGAACAAAGAAAAAGGCCTTCATCAGTCCGGGCATTTCTGATATTGGTAGCAACACCACGCCGCTGGATGATGCAAATGAGTTTCTTATGTAACGCAGCTTCGCCTATCCTGAGGATTGTCTTGCACATATGCAGTCACGATGACGGTAATGATCTTTGGCACGTGATGTATTATCTATGATTATTTTATTGCAGCACAGCAGGCTGTATTTGGGCAATTCTCATAATTTTGACAACAATATACATACGATATGCGAATTTATTCTGTGAGATGTATCCCATTCCCTGAAATTAATTCGGGGAACAAATATAATGTCCAACGTACCAAATATAACTACCATGCTTCAAATGTTGTTCATTGTTTTGTTTGTTGCATTTCTTATTTCCGCGCAGCGTGTCCAGCCATTGAATATTTATTCCGGATTAATGCTTAACACCCTCTCTCACTAACCGCCCTATCTCATCTTCATTCCAGATGTTAAACTGGCTGGGAAACCTTCCAATGAACAGCATTGTCGAACAGAAATAGATAATTTTGAGTTGTTTATTGATAGTCTTGACTGCTAAGAATTAGACATTTTCATTTAAGTTATGTTTTAGACGATGGTTTACAACAATGCATCCGGAGCGAAAAGTTAATTTAATTTTTTTTTTGGAAAAAAAAAAGCAATTTGTATTGAGTAGGTCAGCGGTCGGATTCCCAAGCATGCCTCGCGTAAATGATCACATAATGTCGTACATGGAGTGATTGAGTGTTTGCCTCGAGTTTTTGTTTGTTGGCTACATAATTCTAGCAGCGACAGGATGTAAAAGAGAAGCGTTATCATGTTGGTTGATCTAGAAAGGGATGTGCTGAGAGAGACGTTCGCCAGATGCCATGTTTTATTTAGGTCTCAACGTAATATCATGCCCTTTATGTTTGGACATTTAGACCTTCTCTTGGCCATTTTGATTTCACTGAGAACTTACTTGTTCCCTTGTTTCCAAACTTGCCAGAAACGTAGATGTTTCCTTAGCTAGCAATGTTTACACTGAACCGAATGGTGCTCTGCAGGTTGAACAACAGATAGGGTATTTAATTTAGCAGGCGTGCGTGGGTGCATTAGCTAAGTAATTACACAATCAACTTATCAATGAATACATACGTGATGAATGTATGGGCAGACGGACGGGGGGAGGGACGGATGGACGGAGTGAGGGGCGATCGGAATGAAGGAGGAACGGGTGGACGGGCAAAAGGGTGGACGGACGGACATTGGACAGCTCTCTGGGCGGACGGACGAACGAACGGACGGAGAAACGCCTGGAAGAAGGAACGAATGGACGAAGGGCCGAAAGGATAAATGGACGAAGGAACGAAAGGACGAATGGAAGAATGGATCGGGACTTGGAAACATCCGCTTCGAAATAAGTGTGTCCGCCCTGTATCGTACTTATATGGGCTCTTTCACAATGCGCTACTTTCCGGAATTATTGCATACAAGCTGAGCCTTCGCTGTCTACTCCTAGCCGACTTGGAGAAGGCCGGGCTTTACAAAGAGCTTGGGGCTGCATTGGGGCGGAACGCTGAACCCCGCCGTCGGCGACCTTCGCAGGGGCAAACAAGAATGTGGACTTGCAGCTGGGAATATGGTTGTGCCGCAGCTCATTTGCATAATGTATTGCTTCAAGTTAGTCGGATTGGCCGGCGGTGCCCTGTCCCAATGCGCGTGCATACGAACTCTGGATTGTTAAGGGCGGCCTGCTTGTGGCAAATTTAGGGAGCAGCAGAGCGAGAGGTAATTCTCCCCCAACAAATGAGCTGGATCGGTAATGGCTTCACTGTGGGCCCCAACATCCCAACTAAAAATATGTCTTCTCCCACTCAATTCGTCTTCCCTCACAAAATAGAACAAGTTTTATGCTTTGTACAGCTCTCAGGTTCTCAACTCTGGCTGTGTAGCGCTCACCACTTCTGCTGGGCCAGCCAGTGAACTACTGCTGTCAACACTGTAATTCGGATTAGAGTATCTGGAGCCCAACGCCTGCAATCGATGGGATGCTGATCGCTGAGGTACATAATTAGGAAGCTTGCGCAGTTTGGGGGAGGCGTTAGAATTGTGGTATTGCCACTGACTGATGTTTCTAAAGAAGCCCACCGTGACGGGTTCAAATCTCGCCATAGCCGATGGTAAAAAGTGATTTCAAAGTGAAATCGAGCGTTGAAAGTCTGCTAATGACCGGGGTGAAACCTAATATTGCTTGAGAGAAGAATTTTTCCGTCCATTACCTGCTCTGCCCTATGTGTGATTTTAACCCTTCAAATGCTCTCTGAGCAAGGACAACGAGAGATCGGGAATAAACGATGCTATCGCCAACGAAGATTTGTGCACTGATTTAGAAGTAATGAGTCCATTAAATCTTTTAGAGGTTTTTACATATAGGTTAAAACATTTATTAACAAAGTAATATATTTCAATTACAAACATAAGACTACAGTTACTTAACACTATAACAAATCTCTCACACATGTTTACATATTAGCATGTCAAATACGTTTTCGTCCTGAATTCCTTTGATAATTTCAACCTTGCACCCTATCTGACTTCAATTCAATCAAATCGCTCAGACAGAACCATACACATTCACAATCATAAACACACTTTAAAAAAACCACAATAATAGAATGAAAAATATGACAGGTTTATTACACAATTGATGAAAAAGCCAAAGATAGTTGAGCCTTGGACATTAACCTGATGCGCTCCTGCTGAGAGGTCCCGGAACTGATATGACTGACATCGAACAACCGCAACCATCTTCCGTTATGCTCGTTATGATTCCAACAATCAGAATGATTTCCACCTGATTGAAATTGACTTTGACTTTAGCTTTGCTAGAGCTCTTGATGCCATAATCAGTCAAATATTCGCTTGGTGTCCAAGGCAGTCAGTTCACTTCTTCAGCTTATATTCTTTGTCCTTAATTGAACCAAAGCTGCAAAAGTCAAAGGTTTAATGGACCTAACAGAACCCAATCTGAAAATAATTGAGCACGGTTTGATGAGTAAGTGCAGCTTGATAGCACTGTCTGCGACAGTTGCCGTTAACTTGCTGGTAATGAATTGTAGACTGATGGGGTAGTAAGTAGGCCAGATGTGTAACAGGTTGGATTCGTCCTTCTTTTTTTGTGTACAGGATATATCTGGGAAATGTTGCACATTGCCGGATAGACGCTAATGTTGAAATTGTACCGGAGCATCTTGTCTAAGGGCACGGTTAGTTGGGAGGACAAGTCTTATAGGACTATGCCTGGAATATTGGCATGCCCAGGAGCCTTCGAGGTATCCATTGCCTTCAACCGTTCCTTGATGTCACGTGTATTGCATCCAAATGGCTGAAGCCGGGCTGTTGTGATGCTAGGCACCTCACGAGTGGTCTAAGTGGATCATGCAATCGGCACTTCTGGCTGACGATGATTACAAACGCTTCCGCCTTGTCTTTTGATGATGGGGATTTCTGTGGAGCCTCCCCCTCCGGAAGGTTGTTTTATTGTCCAGCACCATTCACGGCTCGGTGTGTAAAGACTGCAGAGCTTAGATCTGATCCGTTGCTTGTGGTGTCGCTGATCTCAGTCTATCACATGCTACTTAAACTGTTTGGCATGCAAGACTTACTATGTTGTGGTTTGATGAATTTTGACAGGGGAGCCGATACCATAGTGGTATTGTCACTGGATTGGCTCTCTAGCGACCCAGGGGAATATTCCGGTGTTCCGGGTTCCAATCCTAATATGGCAGTTCGCAAGTATTGAATTCAATTTCAACCTGGGGTTAAAAGTTTGATGATGATCACGAAAACGCTTTCCTTTGTTGTATAACCCTATCTGATTCGGTAGTGCCCTTTAGGAAAGGAAATCAGCTGTCTTTCGCTGGTCTGGCTTATATGTGACTCCAGACCCACAGCAAGTGGTTTTATTATTAAAATGCTCCCTGGACAAGGTCAATTCGGGATGGCAAGTGAATTCTGGCCGAGCTAGCGACGCCCACACCCCATGAACAAATAAATAGGTGTGCTTGGCGTTGCTTCTGGCATGCCCTTGTGTATTCTTCGCTGATCCAGGGTTGACCTTCTACATTAAATTTAAGTAAGCTCTTGTCAGATTGTGTGCAACCCTGCTGATCTAATGGCCCACAGCGCCTCATGGTTGCCCAGTCTTGAGTTGCTAGGTCTGTTCCACTACGATCCCATCTAACACTATTGGCGGTGGCATACAACCCGGTGGAATGAATACTCAACGTAAAAAATGGGTCTCTCCATCTCAAACAAGGGTTGGTCATATTGAACAATGCAGCCATGCACTGATGCAATTCTTTAGATGCGTTGCTCAGGACGAGGTCAAGGATTTATTTTCCCCTCTTGTTGAATCCCTTGCCACTTGCCAAATACTCAGTCTAGCTACTATATAATACGAATTGGTCAGCTCGGTCAGTAGTGCTACTGAGCCAGTCTTGCTGATGGATATTGAAGTCATCCAGAGGACATTATGTATTCTTGCCACCCTCAGTGCTCCCTCAAAGTGGCGTGTAACATTGACGAGTACTGGTGCATAGGATGATGGGAACGGTAATTCGTAACCAGCGGACTATTACCTTGCCCACTTCTGGCTTGATGTCATGAGACTACATGGGGTTTGCAGTCGATGCTGGGAATCCCAGGGAAACTCCCTCCTCACTACATTCCAATGTGCAACCACCTCAGGGAAGTTGATGGTGGTACCGCAGATATTGTCTGTAAAATATATTTCCGTGACAATGGCTATGACAGGTTGTTAATGAATGTTCGGTGGGAGAGCTCTCCCAAAGTTTGCACAAAACACCAAATATGAGATATGAATTAGGGGCACTTTGAAAGTTCGACAGGGCAGGGTAAGCCGCTGTCATGTCCGCTGCCTAGTTCGATGCCGAGTGGTCCATACGGTTTCATTTCTTTGGCACTTTTTCTGGTTTTGAGGAAAATGAGTGGCGTGTGCATTTCATAGGGCACGTAACAGTCAAGCGTATTGCTGCGCATCTGGAGTCGCATGTAGGCCACAACGGGTAAAGTTAGCAGATTAAATCCCCTAATGGACAGAAGGTAACCAGATGCGTTTTTTTTTCCAGTAGGCTATATTTTCATACTCGCCATGAGGCCAACTCTTAATTTCGAGTTGATGCATTTAATTAAAATTCGATCAACTGCTGTGGTGGCTTTGGCGCTGGTTTCCCATGAGCATTAGCCTCAGCCTCTGAATTTCTAGTCCAGTGACGTCGCCACAACGCCACGGCGACTACATCATTGCAACGATTTACTTCGAACCCAACTCCCTTTGCACTTCCACGGCCCCTAGTTCCTCGGCGTTTGGTTATTTTTCCTCGTTATGTCACTTGTGAACAACGTGGAAGAGATCACTTTCCTTTTCACAGGATGTGAGCGTTGTTAGCAAGACCATGATTTGTTGCCCATCCTTAGGGCTAGAATATTACAGAGAACACATAAGAGCCAACCACATTGCTATGGGTCTGGAGTTACATGTTGGCCAGACCAGTTAATGGCAAATTTCCTTCCCTATAGGATATTAACACAACAGGAGAGTTTGTTTAAAAACAAAAAAACTGCGGATGCTGGAAATCCAAAACAAAAATAAAAATACCTGGAAAAACTCAGCACGTCTGACAGCATCTGCGGAGGGGAACACAGTTAACGTTACGAGTTCGTATGGCTCTTCAACAGAACTACGCAAAATTATAAAGAGGCGAAATGTAAGCTGTTTTAAGGGTGGGGGGTGGGGGGTGAGGGGGGTGAGGGGGGGGTGGGGGTGGGGGTGGGGGGGTGGGATAGTTAGAGCTGGATATAGGGCCAGTGATAGGTGGAGGTAGCCAAAAGATGTCAAAGACAAAATGACAAATGGTGCTTGTTTCACGTTTATCAAAAATATTTGCATGAGCACTATTACAAAGATTAGCTTCCAATTGCAAATTTATAGTAAATTCATTTCAAATTCCACGAACATTTGCCGGTGCTGCTGAATTACTAATCTAGCGACATTACCGCTACACCACAGCCTCCCGTGGACAGAATACCACATTCAAATTAGTAAAGCACATGTGTAAACTCAAAGAACCTGTCCATGTCACATTTTAATTTCATTCACTTGTATTGAATTGCAAGCTTAAAGAAGTCTGAAAAAAATAAATTAGAACGCTTTACCCTTTCATCTAAGCACCCAATTATTCACCCATCTATCTGTCTGTCCAACTATCTACATATATATCTATCTATCTCTCTGCCTCTCTACCTAAGTACAAAAAATATATCACTTACCCGACTAATGATTAAATTCAATACAACGAATACCCATTAATAAACAATATTATTTCACTAGTGCAGTTGCTGGTCTCTGGCAGTGCGGCTGAAAGGGTAGCAGGGGCAGAAACAATCAGCTGAATTACAATCTGCCTGGGTATTCACTCGTCTGTCGTAGCCTGCAAGGCGGCAGGTCAATAGTTGCAAAGTGTTATCTGGTTGGGGGTGTGAAGGGGAATGGGGGGCTCGGCTTTATTTTTCAGGCGCAGACACGATAGGCCCAGTGGCATTTCCAACGCTACAAACTACCTTTGATCCTCACAATTAGTCTGAGAACAGCCTCGTTTACTGTACTCCTTCAGAATGAAACCATAACCAAAACTATCTTAAATAGCAGCATTTATCGAAATAAAAGTAAGACGTTAGAGTTCTAATTCATGGAGACATATGATGCAACATTAAAACCAAGAAAATACACGGCAATTTCAGTGAAGTATCTGAAATACGGAATTATCCCATTTCACAATGATTTTAGTTCAGCATGTGAAATTCATCTACATTTGGCACATATTTTATTACAAAGAAAGTTTTATTTTAGGCGTGACCACAAGACGAGACTCTTTGCATGTACGTTTGACAATCACCGAAAGGGCTGCTTATTTATCAGATGTGCGCATCGGTGTCTAGTCCAGAATGTATTGCCTACCACTAATATACATTTAAGACCCACATTGTGTTGGGACTAGAGCCACATGTCGGAAAGACCAGCAGAATCCCTTCTCTAAGGGGCTCTAGTGATCCGGATGCGTTTTTTTAAACGATCATTTCAGATTTGTGTTGAATTCGAATTTTACCACCTGCTGTGGCTGGAATCGAACGCAGTTCATTGCATTGCGATTATTGGATTACTAGGCCAGCAACAGTACCACTACGCCAAAGCCTCCCATTAAGTTAAAAAAAAAAACACCGTATATCTTCCAGAAGGGAGTAGGTGGGGAAACTTACGTAACAGATTTGAAAGGAAACATTTATTTCGAACAAGACTAAGGTACAGTTAGTTACACTTGAGTAACGGTAAATTAGTGTTGGAACCTGTTGTTTTTTGTTGGTCACAAGCAGCCAGGTATATGTGTGATGGACAGCGGAGAAATGATCAGCAAGGCTGAATTATCATTTTATTTGAAGTCCAATTGGAACTGTGAAGCTCTGCATCCATACTTAGACAAGTTATGTGTGTTGGAATACACATGGCAGATGCATTATAACGTGTATACAGGTGAAGTTATACGCTTCAGCGTGAATAACACAAAAGTAGAGTATTATTTAAATGGTGATCTATTGGGAAAGTGAATGTGCAAATGGATCGTAGGGTGCTTGCACACCAGCCAATGAAAGTAAACAGGCAGGTACAGCAAGCAATTAGGAAGGCAAATTATATGTGGGCCTTCATTTCAAGAGCATTTGAATTCAGAAGTAGGCATGTCTTACTGCAGTTATACAGGGCCTTCGTGAGGCCAAACCTGGAGTACTGATGAACTTTTGGTCTCCATACCTTAGAAAGGATATACCTGGCATAGCGGTTTTGGAGTGAAGGTTTACTAGGCTGATATCGGGGATGTCAGGACTGTCATACCAGGATAGCTTAGTTCGCCTGCGCCTATGTTAACCAGAGCTTAGAAGAATGAGAGAGGCTATGATTGAAACTAATACAATTCTAAAAGGGCTAGGCAGACTGGATGCAGGGAGGATGTTTCCCCTGCTTGGCATGTCTCGAACCAGGGGCCACAGTCTCAGGTTACGGGTCAGGGCATTTAGGGCTGAGACGAGGTAAAATGTATTCAGTCAGAGGGTGGTCAACTTGTGGAATTTTCTACCACTGAATGTTGTACATGACGCCTCACTGAATATAATCAAGAAACAAATTGATATATTTTCGATTTTAGGGGCATCAAGGAATATGGAGGGAAAGCGGGAATATGACGTTGAGATAGAGGATAAGCCATGATCTTATTGAATGGCGAGGCGGTTTCGAAGGGCAGAATGTCTTACTCCAAGTTACGTAGTAGCAGGGGCGTGTTCGATCCTCGCTGACTTAAATTTGAAGGTGTGTGTCCAAGTCCATGTTTCACCCAAACGGGTACACTGGCGAAGCGAAGCTTTAGTAGTTTTGTGACTTCAAACTGACCACAGCGAACAATACCCACAGCCAATGCTACCTGTCAGGAGCGACAGGCAATATTTTCAAGTGAGATGCAACACCGATTTCAAATTGATTTGCTGCCTCTGTCTCTCACATTCCCCTGAGCTGAACAAAAGCAGAAAGTGAAAATTGCGAGCATGCTCACTGCCATTGAACAGGGATGATCAAGAATGCGTCGCTCTTCATGTAAATTTAGCATCATATACATTCAGTGAGGCTATTCAGCCTCTCATATCTGATCCCTCGTATATTGTCTTTCACTATGAAACACTCTACTATCCCTTTTCTCAAAAATGCTTTGCCTTTTAAAATTAAGATTATAATTGCTTTTAGCAAATTGTGACTGTATTTCTTTGCAGTACTGGTTGCGGCAGTGCATTCCAGTTTCTATTTTTTTAATGATTGAGTGAAAGAAAGAAATGCTGTTATTTCTGCCCTTGGCCCATTGTTAATTAACTTTATTAATTTATGTACCCCGTGCATGTGAATTCAAATAAATTTATTGATCCTGCAACCTCTGTATAACAAAAGCGTTTTTAGTTTAAATTGCCTCTCCACATCTTTCCTTCCATGTTTCTAAACTATAAATACTATCTGCGTGGCTCCTGCACGTTTCAACAGTCTGACAGTGCCCTCCTGAAACCTGGTGCGATTCTCCTCAAGGCTTCAAATATTTCCGAATTTAGTGTCAGCTCTCAATCAAAGATTTATGCAATATAACGTCATATATCAATAAAAATATTGGCCTTTAAACCTTCTCCTGAGCCCAATAAAATATACGTCACCGTGTTCTGAAAAAAAATAAAAGGCTGGTTGTTTCAGAAACTGTCGGAAAATTTAACACGCATTTAGATATGCAGTTGTGTTGACATAGCCTCTAGGACTATAGGCCAAGCAGTGGAAAATGGGATTAACGTGGCCAGATCCTTGTAGACCGGTGCGGACATGATGGGCCAAATGGCCTCCTTCTGTGCTGTAAAGCCTATGAGTCTACAACGTTTACAATAACAGCAGAATTTTAAATGAAAGGGTTAAGAGTTATATGTAAAAACAAGCACAAGGTGAAAAAAAAAGTCGAGTTTCCGGTAATATATCTCCTTGCCAGTGAGTCAAACAGCACTCTCCTATTTGCAGCATTCAACCTTATCATGTTTGCCTTTCATTTCCTGCTGCTGGTGAAGATATCTGGCTATTGAGGCTGCAGGCCTTTTAGGCCTGAGAGGAGGTAAAATGTATTCATCAGAGGGTGGTCAACTTGTGGAATTTTCTACCACTGAAGGCTGTGCATGTCGCTTCACTGACTATAATCAAGAAACAAATTGATGTTTTTTTTCGATTTTAGGGACATCAAGGAATATAGAGGGAAAGCAGGATTATGACTTTGAGATAGAGGATCAGCCATGATCTTATTGAATGGCTGGGCGGATTCGAAGGGCCGAATGTCCTACGCCTAGTTACTTTGTTTCCCACAGCAGGGACGTGTTCGTTCCTCGCTCACTTAAATTTGAAGGTGTGTGTCCAAGTTCATGTTTCACTCAAACGGATGCACTGGCGAAGTGAAGCTTCAGTAGTTTCGTGACTTCAATACTTGCCTCAGCGAACAATATCCACAGCCAATGCTGCCTGTCAGGAGCGACAGACAATTTCAAATGAGATGCAACACCGATTTCAAATGGATTTGCTGCCTCTGTCTCTCACATTCCCTTGAGCTTAAGAACAACAGAAAGTGAAAACTGCGAGCATGCTCACTGTCATTGAACAGGGATGATCAAGAATGCGTCGCTCATCATGTAAATTTAGCATCATATACCGTCAGTGAGGCCATTCAGCCTCTCATATCTGTTCCCTCGTACCGTCTTTCACTGTGAGACACTCTACTATCCCTTTTCAAATATGCTTTGCCTTTTAAAAATGAAGATTTTACTTGCTTTATGCAAATTGTGATTTTATGTCTTTGCAGTACTGGTTGCTGCATTGTATTCCAGTTTCTATTCTTTTAATGATTGAGTGAAGGAAAGAAATGCTGTTATTTCTGGCCTTCACCCATTGTCAATTAACTTTATTAATTTATCTACCCCGTCCATGTGAAGTCACATAAATTTATTGTTTCCTGCAGTCTCTTTATAACGAAAGCTTTTCGTTTAAATTGCCTCTCCACATCTTTCCTTCCATATTTCTAAACTATAAATAATAACTGCACGGTCCCTGCACGTTTCAACAGTTTGACCGTGCGCTCTTGAAGCCTGGTGCGATTCTCCTGAACGCTTCATATATTTGCGAATTTCGTGTCAGCTCGAAATCAAATAGTTATGCAAAAAACCGTCATATATCAATAAAAATATTGGCCTTTAGACCTTCTCCTTTAGCCAGCAAAGTATACGTCACCGTGTCCTGAAAAAAAAAACAAAAGGCTGGTTGAGTCAGAAACTCTCGTAAAATTTAACAAGCATTTCGATATTCAGTTGCGTTGACATAACCTTCAGGACTATAGGCCAAGCGCTGGAAAACGGGATTAGTGTGGCCAGATCCTTGTAGACCGGTGCGGACATGATGGGCCGAATGGGCTCCTTCTGTGCTGTAAACGCCTATGAGTCTAGAACGTTTACAATAATAGCAGAATTGTCAATGAAAGGGTTATATGTAAAAACAAGCGCAAGGTGAAAGAAAATCGAGTTTCCTGTAATATATCTCCTTGCCAGTGAGTCTAACAGCACTCTCCTATCTGCAGCATTCAACCTGATCACGTTTCCCTTTCATTTCCTGCTGCTCGTGAAGATATCTGGCTATTGAGGCTGCAGGCCTGCACTAAATCATTTCACAGAGGACAATTTCTGATAACTGCGATTATGATTCAGAAACTAACATACGCAAGCTCTCTTCGAGCTGGAAATCTTTTTTTCACCTACTTTAACTTAGCCTTCGGCGAAACGGAATTTCTGTTTGACTAATTTATCCGAAGGCAAGTGTGTTCAATGTCCTCGTTAGGAATGACATTACAAACTTTATTCGTGAATGGAAAAATTAATCTCAGGTTAAAGGCTTTTCTCAGTAATAGTTGCCATTAGAACCAACATCGAATGTTTTTGAAACAAAAACACATCTTCTTCATGGTTCCCCTTACAGGAATGGAACATGCCGATATTACCCCCGTGTGGACTACTTATGCCCCGGAAACAACAAATGTCTTTGAGTTTTAATTGCCCCTCAGCACTGGCCGTGCAAACCACTCAACTCAAGGGAAATTATGGATGTGCAATTAAGTGTGCCCACTTTCCATGAAAGAATAAAGAATACAACGTTTCCCGCTTGCTGTATCATTCCTTTCTCGAATAACGGAATTGCATCCTATCTATTCAGCTGAGTCGTTTCCAGAATCTAGACACTTTTTTCGGAAACTTAAAGCCAATTCTCCATTTCCGCAGCCGTCCCTTCTTTTGAGGCCCTAGGATGAATTCCATTAGGACGTGGGGAATTCCGCGGTTTTAGTTCTCTAAAATTTCTCAGTCATCATTCCCTGGATAATTGCAATTGCATTAAATCCATGCCTCTCTATCCCCGCTTGGTGCACAATTATTTACTTGCTGCAAATTTTGCGGGGCCGGTGGCATAGTGGTCGTCTCACTGGAGCAATACTTCAGAAATCCAGAACAATGCTCTGAGGGACGCCGGTTTGAAACCCGCCGCGGCAGACTTGAATTAATAAATTCCTGTGGGGAATATAAAAATGTCTGATGTTGACCATTAAATCATTGCCGATTATCATAAAAACCTATCTGGTTCACTAATGCCCTTTAGGGATGAAAAATTACCGTCCATACCTGCTCTGGCCTACATGTGCTTATAGACGAACAGCAATGTGGCTGACTCTTATAAATGTCTTCTAGATTGGTAATGAAATGCTGGCCTAGCCAGTGTTGGCAGCATCAAATTAACGCATAAAAAAAAATTTTCTCTTCATGACATTCCATTGTTTCACATGGACAATTATTTTTAACCAATTTTCACTTTCAAATTCCTTGCCTTTTCCTTGTTACAATTAATAGTAAAAAAAAAAGATACATTATCCATTGAATTTCGGTGATGCTGTCGCCTTTCACGATATTGCAGTGACAGAAAAATTCCGATTTGCAGAAGTGGAAATGATTACCATAGAAACATAGAACCTTAGGAAAGTTACAGCACAGAAAGAGGCCATTCGATCCATCTTGTCCATGCCAACCCGAGATCATCCAGGTGCACTTTCTAATCCCACTTTCCTGCACCCAGTACGTAGCCCTGCAGTTTAAAGCACATGAGGTTCAGAGGCAGGTTCTTTTTAAAAGACTTTAAAGTTACTGCCTCTACCAACAACTTGGTCAGCGCATTACAGACACCTCAAAAATGTCTTCCTCATATGCTCCCTACACCTTCTTTCGCTTAGCTTTTATGTATGTCTCTGGTTGTAGAATTGTCCATCAATTAAAACAATTTTATTCTGTCCACTCTATCTATTCCCCTCGTAATTTTGTACACTTCAATCAAGTCACCTCACAGCCTTCTTTGTTCGAAGGAAAATGACACCAACCTATCCAATCTCTCCTCGTAGCTACACTTTTCTAAACTTGGCAATATTTTTGTAAATCTCCTCTGCACTCTCTCCAGAGCTATTACGTCCTTCCTGTAATGTGATAACCAGAACTGCACACAATACTACAGTTGTGGCCTCACCATTATTTATACAATTCCAAAATTATTTCCTTACTTTTATATTCTATACCACTTCCAATGAAGGAGAACATTCAGGATGCCTTCTTTACAAACCTGACTACTTGAACTGCTGCATTCAGGGACCTGTGCACTTTTACGCCAAGTACTCACACTTCATCTACCTCACTTCCTATGTTCCCATTCATTTTGTAATCTCTTTAAAAGTGTGTCCACCCTAAATGTATGACCTCACACTTCTCCATGTTAAAATCCATCTACCACGTTTCCGCCCATCCACCAACCCATCTATATCGTTTTGATGATTATGGCTCCTCTACACTATCCACTATTCGGCCAATCTTCGTGTCATCTGCAAATTCACCAATCGTTCCCCCGCCGTTCAGGTCCAAATCGTTAATATATAACACAAACAGCAAGGGTCACAAAACTGAGCACTGTGAAACGCTACTTGAGACATCGTTCCATTCGCTAGGGCATCAATCGACGATTAGCCTTCGTTTCCTGTAACAATGCCAACATTGTATGCAGTTTGCAACATTACCCTGAATGGCTTTTTCTTTCCTCACCAATCTGCCATCTGGGACTTTGTCGAACTACACGACCCTTTATTGCACTGTAGGAACAACCTAGAGGTTAGGCCCAACAGCTGGCCAGTTGTTGAGTCATTAATCAACCATAATTAACAGAACACCATAACTGTGTTCTAAATTCCATGTTTACATGACTTTATGCACGGAGGACATCCACCCCCATCCATTATTGTCACAGACAATGGATGCCATGTTCGCACTGGGGTAGAAAGAAGAAAGAACAACAAAGAAAAGTACAGCACAGGAACAGGCCCTTCGGCCGTCCAAGCCTGCGCCGATCATATTGCCTGTCAAACTAAAAGCTTTGCACTTCTAGGGTCCGTATCTCTCTATTCCCATTCTATTTATGTATTTGTCAAGCTGCCTCTTAAACACCACAATCGTCCGTGCTTACAACACCTCCTGTTGCATCGCATTCCAGACAGTTGCTACCTTCTGAGTAAAAACCCCCCTTATGTATCACGTATAGTTGCTTTCAATGAGTTATAGTTATGACGAATCTTCCCAGGTTTCTCCAACTTCCGGCATACAGAGGTCGAGTGCCAGCCTCATGCAATGTCGAAACGTAGTTCATCCGCTCGGGAAAGCACGCACGTTGCAGATCCCTACATAAATCGCAGATGCAGGTCGGTTTTGGAGCAATGTCAAACATTGTCGAGAAGTTCCTATGGGCAACACGTGCCAGTCGCATGCAAAGAAGTGAGAGCACAGAATGAGCGCTGAACGCCGAAACATAAAACTGTCAGAGTGCCGAACGTTGGCATTCGTGGGGAATGGAGAGTTTTCCATCAGATTCCATGTTTACATAACTTTTATGCACGGAGGTCATCCACCTCCATCCATTATTGTCCCAGACAATACATGCCATGTTCGCACTGGGATAGAAATAAGAAAGAACAACAAAGAAAAGTACAGAACAGGAAAGCATGTCTTGTAGGCAGGTTTCGGGCAAGGAGGAAGTGAGCTGCTCGCAGCTGGGCACCCAGCCTCGGACCTGCTCGGGTGAACACAGTAGTTGTATTGCTGGTCCAGTTCGGTTTTCAATCAATGCTAACACAAACGATGTTGATTCTGGGTCATAGGGCGATGGTCATGCTATTGAATATCAAGTTTAAGTGTTTGGATACTCTATTGTTGGAGATCGAGATTGGCTGTCAATTGTGTGGCGCATAAGTCACTTGCAATTTATCAGCCCAAGCCTGAATGTTGTCCACGCCTTGCTTCATATGGACCCCGACTGCTTCAGCATCTGAGGATAATGAAACTGAACATAGTGGAAGCATCAGGCAACATCCCCATTTCAGGCATTATAATGGAGGATAACTGATGAAGCCACTGAAAATGATTGGGCCTCGGGCTCTACTGCAGGAACTCCTGCAGCGAAATCTCGGGACTATGATGATTGGCCTCAAACAAACACAGTCATCTCCCTTTTGCTCTTGGGCTTCGCTATAACTGCTTTAAAGTTAAGTCTAGTCCCCCTCGCTTCAGATCGTCTGTTCATCTCATTGATCCAGGTTTCGCGAAAGGCTGTAATGAGGTTAGGAGCCGAATGTAAACGGCAGAACTAAAGGTATGCATCATTGAGCAGGCCATTGCTCACTAAGTGCCGCTTGAAAGCACTGTCGACGATGCGAGCCATCACTTTAATCATGATGGAACGAACGCTGATGGGACAGAAATTTTCTCGGTTGCATTTCTCCTTTTATTTTTAGGGCAGTACATATCTAAATAATTTTCAACAAAGTTACTGTTGTGGCTGTACTCAACAGCAGAGCGAAATGAGCAGCTAATTCTGGAGCACAAGCTTTCAGATGCATTGCAAGGATTCCGTCAGTGTCCATAGTCTTTGCAGCATCCGGCACTTCAGCCGTTTATTTATATCACCTGGAGTGAAAAATGTCACCTGTGATGTTAGCTACCTTTGGAAGACGCCGAACTGTATCATTCACTCTGCACTTCTGGCTGAAGATGGTTGCAGATTTTTCAGCCCTTGTATTTTGCACAAATTTGATGGGCACCTAATCAATGATGATGGGGCTTTTGTGAAGATTCCTCCTCCTGCAACGTGTTTGATTGCCTTCTCTCCACCTCCGCCCTTCCCACCCTAGCATTCGCGACTGGATGTGGAAGCACTTCACATCTCATCTAATTGCTCCGTCAGCTGATTGACATGCAAGTTGTCCTGTGCTGTAGCTTCACCAGGCTGACAGATTACTTTGTTGCTTTTTTCAGTTACGCCTGTTTCTACCCCTGTCATGCACCCAAGAAATCTTATTTGAGCCATGGTTGATCGCTGGCTTAATGGCAATGGTAGACTGGGTGAGAAGCTGGGCCATGAACAGATGGTGGGTGGATTCAATTATCCTGCTGCTGCTGAGGCAAAGCGGCTCATGAATACCAATTTTTCAGCTACTTGCTTTTTTTCTGAACCTTTACTATTTCGCACGGTGATTGTGTGTAAAATTAAGCAGTGGTGCGCTTGCTCAGCCTGAAAATCGGTGTTTTGTTTCTTCACAAGAGCTTGTCTATATTGTCATTGAAGGATGTAACTGTGACACATGGAGTGGTGAAGACAAAGCCTCGTGCCGGCTCCCCATTTGTTATCGTCACCACCAGAAGCAGGCCTAGTGTGACAGATATGTCCTTCAGCACTTGTTCATGACACGCATGGTCTGCAGTATTACTGCCCATCCACAACTGCTGATGGTGTTGAGGTCTCCCACGTGGACTACATGTTATGCCATTCCCACCATCAGTCATTTCTCAAAGTTGGGTTGAACATGGAGGAGTTCTTATGCATTAGCTGAGATGTTGGGGGAGGGAGTGGGGGTAGTAATTAGTTGTAGATTCCCGTATCCGCGGTTTACCTGACACGATGAAACCACATTGGATTTGGTTTCAGCGTTTATGGCTTCCAGGGAAACTCTCCCCGGATGTTATGCGCCGGTGCTGAGGCTTGTCTTTGACCTGCCCTGTCAGGCCGAGAGGGCATATACAGGGCTGATACTAATGATGAAGTTTTCTGCAAAAGTGTAAAGTATGATTCTGTGAGACTGATTATGTCAGACCTTTGTTTGAATGCTCTGCAGTACAGCTCTCCCAAATCTGTCACAGGGGCGCAGATGTTAGCAAGGAGAACGTTGAATGGTCGACATGGCTGGGTTTGCCATTTTCGAATCCACTGCCTACGCTGATCTGGTGGCCGTCCACTTTTCTTTCTATTTTTGACTTTTCTGCGTTGTTTTGCTACGAGTGGGAGTCTTGTTAACGCATAGTCTGAGCGTTGATACCAATTCAATGCATTGCAGTGGGCCCTTTGTCACATGCATGTCAGAACTGTAAGAAGAGCAGGTTCCCTTGCCCAAAGAGCATTAGTGAGCAAGATGTTATTTACTTCCGAAAATCAACGATAGTCTCATGGCATCCTTATTCATATTAGTTCGCAATAAGACATTTGGAGAAATGTCATCCATAAGACGGCTGTAAATCCTTTGTATCTTCTGAACCAGAAGGCTGTGAATACTAATTCCACGATTACATAAGTGACTACCATTATGTTCTATTCGTGTCCTTCTCCATCTAACCCCAACTTCAACGTTGTTGATCTTTCCCCTATGTTCCTGACGTGATTCCCCATTAATGGGCCTATACTATCCATCGGAACTCGTCCTTGTTGTAGCGAGTTGAACATTCTAACCCCTCCCTGTGCAAAGATGGTGACGCTGCTTTCGCTGTGCAATGCATATTTAACGAGCTTTATTTATGCCCCTTCTGTTTCGGTCTTACCTCCAAAATTTATACCTTGTAAAATACCTTTGCCATATCAGATTTGCCAATTTAAGGAACAACTTGGAACACTTATTCTCATTTTTCATTCTTTTTAACAAGGATTCTATTCATTTTTCCACCTGTGCACCAAGTCGATAGGCCCTGACATTAGACTGAATCTAAAATTCTATAGTTTGCAGAAAGGCTTTTTCAATTATAAACAGATTAATTCCATTGCATTAACCTTATGTGCCCTTGCTGTTACACCTTAAGAATATTCATTTAGGTCAACCACGCATTACGTTCCATTTTATATTGCCATATGACACAACAGTTGGTAAAGGCCGAGTTGTTTCAACCACAAGGGGAAACGTGAACATCTCTCATAACCTACATCTTCAAATGATATGTTTGAGATGCAATTCTGAATTCTGCAATAATGTCACCGAACCTCGAAGTACTCTTTTATATAAAACTAAAGTAAACATTTATTAATTAAACAAAAAATTAAAAACACACAAATATCTGAAAATTACTAAATATATATTTAAATTCCCAAATTAAATCTTCACCAAGGCAACAACAACCTAAAGACTTTAAACAGACACCAGGCAAATCACATTTAACCTTACAAATTCAAAATGAGGTTCAGTTCAAGTTGATTCCTTTGCACGCACCTTTGTAGGCTCATTGTTTGATTATGTCTTAAACGCCTCTGTCTTATGCACACAAACTCCTTTCTGGTTATTCCTATCCTTTCCTCTGTCTGTAAATTTTCCATTGTATTACCAGTTTTTTAAAAAAGTTTTTCCTCTCCTAACAATAATCCTTTAAGTGTACCAATTTCATAATACATGTAAATACTTACGTTAGCGTCTCCCAGGTAGGTGCAAGGTTTTACCCATTCTATTGAATGGTTTATTCAACAAATGTACATTTACACTTTACCTTCTCTGCCGTAAATGTATATCATTAACATCTGAAATTATCAAACATCAAAGCACCCAGACTAGCTGGCTTTAATCCAGTTATGAAGCACATAAACACTCACATAGGCGAAGGCCCTACTACAGTTTAAATTTAACAATAATATTCAATAACGTTATAAACATTAATATCTCCACTTTCTAACGTTTCCTTTCTTATATTTTTTCAAGCAACGATCCGAATTCCTTGACTACCGCTGTCCCTACGTTACCTTATGAATGCAATGCCGTCAATTCAATTATATCCGTCCGAGATTTGACTAGACTGAATCTTAGTTTGTTTCTAATATTCGGATGACCATATCATCTCAACGCCTAGGAACAGGAGTCGGCCTTACCACCCCATGAACATGAATAAAACGCCAACGATCATCTCCAAAATCAACCTCATCTCCATTTACCTGCCATACGTATGTGCCCACATAGTCATTTAGAGTTCAAAAAGTGTTGTTTTATGTTTTGTTGTTGTTTAATATATGCTCAATTCCTGAGTATCCATAGCTCCCTTCGATAATAATTAGGAAATTCCTTATAATCTGTGAGAAGTATTTTTCCTCACCTTTGCTCTGATTTGTCGACTCCTTAATCAACGGTTATGACATTCTAGTTCATGGCAACCGTGCCAACAATGACGCATACATTCAGATTCTACGGTTCCAACTCGCAAACAATTATGCACATTTCAATTCTAACACGTGCCATTCTTCCAAACTCAAGAGAATATTAACCCAACCAGCTTAATCTCCTGTTATTGAAGAACAATCTCATTACATGGATCAATCAAATGAACTCTCGTTGCACTCTGATGAAGAGTCATCCGGACTCGAAACGTTAACTGTGTTCCTTTCCACAGATGCTGTCCGACCTGCTGAGTTGTTCCAGCTACTTTTGTTTTTGTTTCAGATTTCCAGCATCGCAGTATTTTTCTTTTGATCTCATTAAACTCCCTCGAAAGTAATTAACATTTCCTGTGGCACTGTCACCTAGACTGCAAATGCCAATCCCCAAATATTTGCAGCAAAGAATCTTTACAGATATAAGGCAAGTCCATTGAACCAAAAATGGACATGCAATTTGCTTCCCAATTCCTTTCTATTCGTGTGTGTCAAGTGCCCGTGTTTTGTGTGTAAGAACAAGCAAATTCCAGTTTATTATTTTAAGTCGTTTGATCCTACATTCTCCTGTAAAATTTCACTCTTGTCTGCATGTGTATATGTTATTCAGATCTTATCTCCAGTATTATAATCAATCATTTATTCGCAAGGCTGTGAGCTGTTTAATATTTCGCGTCGTTTCCCTGTAATTAAGTTAGTTTTTTCGCATGTATCCCAGAGCGATTTCTATTATTTACTGTTTTTCCTTATGTTGAATACGGACCAATCAGCTGTTCATTCTGTGTATCTTAAAATCTTAAGTTTGTTATTTATTTAAGCGTTTCCCTTAGTTTCAACGTATTTCCTGCCCTTCTCCTCTTCCCATTTTTTTGCTTTCCTTTCGTGATTTTGTGCTGAATGCAACAGCATAAAAGTTGTTTTTTGTTTGAAATTTACCTTTCCTGTGTCAATACTGACTGCGTTTATTCCTGTTGGTTTTTGTCAATCTATTATTTCCAGAGGACAGGATTCTCCTGGACTCCATTGATCGCTGAAATTCTTCTTTCCTACTGCATTTTTGTGCCAGTATGCTGCTTCAGTATATTTTCCTTAATACGTTTTGTTCGCTTAAGACCAAATATTTTGATTTTGTTTTTCAAAGCATGTATCACTTGGTTATATGTTTTATGTATTTACTTATCAAATTTTACCTTAAATCGCTCCATTGTTTGGATGTTCTCCTAAATTGAATAACTTTTTTTCTGATCTGGCTCATTTTACATGACGGAACACCTCGGCACTCTGCATTCCTTCGGCATTTTCTATAATGCGTAAGGATTTCTGCACATTGACAAACTCCATTCCATATAATGCAATAACTATCCATTTTTTCCAAGTTTATTTCTGGAAATTGAAATCTGACATTATTATTCTTCGATTTGTTTCACCCAGTACACATAGTTACTGAAAAACTTCTGACTGAACACGCTTTCGACCCTTCCACCATTCTTGCTATTCAGCGCACCAGTATTAATAGAAGTAAATCCATTTCATACATTTTAATTGGAGTCACGTGACTTCTATTTTTAAACTATAGTTAGTTATGTCTCTTTAAAACACGTGAGTTGGTAAGGATTTTCCAGTAGTTTCTTAACATCCAAATGTTCTTAATGTATACCAGATATGAAGACAAATATCAGACACAATAGGGCCACTGTGGGGAATTACAGCGGATGAATGTCAAACATATGAACGTAATGGAAAACAGATATAGGTAGCAGCAGCGAAGAGATTAGCTGCGGGGATGCAAGTGAGTTCGTGAGCAATTCTCATAAGGATTTGTCACAACACAATTGAATTATGCGTTTTTATTGGTTCTTTGAATGTCGGAGGATTTGGCATGTGGTCATTTGAGAAGCATAATTTTAATCATTCATGGGATGTGGTCTTCACTGGCTGGGCCAGCATTTATTGTCAATCCCTACTTGCCTTTGAGGAGGCAGCGGTGAGCTTACTTCTTGAACCGCTGCAGTCCATGTGGTGCAAACAGACCCACAGTGCTGTTCGGGAGATAGTTCCAGGATTTTGTCCCTTTAGTGTAGGTACACCCACAGCGCTGTTACGGAGGGAGTTCCAGGCTTTTGGCCCAGCGATAATGAAGGAATATCGAAATATTCCAAGTCAGGATGGTAAATGGTTCGGAGGGGAACTTCCAGGAGGTGGACTTCCCATCTGTCTGCTGCCCTTGTCCTTGTAGTTCTTCGTGGTTGTGGGTCTGGAAGGTTTTCTGTAAGCAACCGTATTAAGTTGTAGAGGGACTGAATGTTTTATTGATGGGGTGCCAATCAACCGGAGTGTTTTGTCCTGGATGGTGTAAACCTTCTTGAGTGTTGTTGGAACTACATTCATCCAGGCAAGTGGGGAGTAGTCCATAAAACTCATGGCTTGTGCATTGCAGAATTTAGACAGGCTTCGGTGCTTTGGAAGTGAGTTACACGTTTCAGGACCCTAGCCACTGATCTACTCTTGTAGACACAACATTTATATGGCGCGTCCAGTTCAGTTTCTGGTCAATGAGAACCCGCAGGACGTTAAAATTGGTAATTCAGTGATGTTAATACCATTGAACATCAACAGGCGATGCTTATATTGACTCTCATTGGTGATGGCCATTTCCTGGCACTTTTGTGGTACTTGCTACTTGTCAGCCCATGCATCCATATTGTCTAGGGCTTGTTGCATTTGGACATGGACTGCGTCGTGTCTGAGAAATCTTGAATGGTGCTAAATATTGTGCAATCATCAGCGAACAACACCAATCCTGACCTTATGATGGGAGGAATGTCTTTGATGAAACAGATGAAAGACCGCCAACAACCACGATCATCCTCCTTCGTGCTAGGCACATGGAGAGTTCCGCCCCAAATCAGCCAAGCACGCCCCTCCCCCCACCCCCCCGCCCCAAATCCCATGCCCTTGATTCCTATTGTTAGGCTAAATGCTGTGATGCTGTTTCCCTCTGGGAGATTCTAGAGCCAGAGGGGAAAATATCAGAGCACGGGGTCGCTCATTCAATACAGAGATGAGTGGGGATTTGTTCTCTCAGAGGATAGTCAATCTGTGGAATTCTTTACCGCAGGGGGCTGCAGAGGCTGGGCCGCTAAGTATATTCAATGCTGAGATAGACTGATTTGTAATCAATAAGGGAATCAAGGGTAATGGAGAAAAGGCAGGAAATTGGATTTGAGCCTTATCAGAACAGCCATGATCTCATTAAATGGCGGAGCAGACTCGATGGGCCCAATGAATTACTTCTGCTCCTATTACTTATGGTCTTAACGTCATTTGGACACCAGTTTTGCCTTGGCTCCTTGATGGCGCACTCGGTCAAAGGCAGCCTTGATGTCAAGGGCAGTCACTCTCACTTCACCTCGGGAGTTCAGCTCCTTTGTCCATATTTGACCCAAGGCTGTAATGAGGTCAGGAGCTGAGTGGCCCTGGCGGAATTCAAACTGGACATCTGTGAACAGATTATTGGTGAAGCAAGTGTTGCTTGACCGCACTATTGGTAACACCGCCGATTGCTTTACTGATGATCGAGAGTAGACTGATGGGGCAGTAATTGGCTGGATTGTATTTGTATACTGTTTGCATACAGGGGTTACCTAGGCAACGTTCCACATAGCAGGATAGATACCAGTATTGCAGCTGTGCTGGAACAGCTTGGCTGGAAGAGCGGCAAGTTCTGGAGCACAGGTCTGCCGCACTATTGCCGGAATACTGTCAGGGCTCGTAGCTCTTGCATTATCCTGTGCCTTCAGCTGTTCCTTGATATCATGCGGATTGAATCGAATTGGCTGAGGACTTGCATCAGTGAGGATAGGGACTTCCGAAGTAGTGGGAGATGAATCATCCACTCGACACGTCTGGCTGAACATTGTAGCAAATGCTTCAGCCTTACATTTTGCACTGATGTGCTGGGCTCCCCCATCAATGTTGATGGAGACATTTGTGGACCGTCTTCCTCCAGTGAGTTATTTAATTGTTAACCGTCATTGACGGCAGTATGTGGCAGGGCTGCAGAGCATAAATCTGCTCTGGTGGTTGTGGGATCACTTCGCCCTGTCTATAACTTGTTGCTTATGCTGTTTGGCAAGCAAGCAGTCCTGTGTTATAGCTTCACCAGGTTGATGCCTCATTCTTAGGTCTGCCTGGTGCTGCTCCTGACAGGCCCTCCGGAAGTCTTCAATGAATTACGGTAAATTCTTGTCTTGGTGGTAATGGTAGAGTGGGCGATATGCCTGTCCATGAGGGTAAAGATTGCGATTGAGTACAATTCTACTGTTGCTGATGGCACACAGCGCCCCATGGATGCCCAGACTTCAGTAGCTAGATCTGTTTGTAATATATCCCATTTAGCACGGGGGTACCGCCACGCAACACAATGGACAGTGTCCTAAATGTGAAGGCTGGTCTTCGGCTCCACAACGACTGTGCGATGGTCACTCCTACTGGTATTTTCATGGACAGATGCATCTGCGGCAGGCAGGTTGGTGAGGATGAGGTCAAGTTATTGTTCCTTCTATTTGGTTCTGTCACCACCTGCTGCAGTCCCAGTCTAGCAGATAGGTCATTTAGGACTTGGCCAGATTGGTCACTAGTGGTGCTACCGAGCCAGTCTTGGCGATAGACATTGGAGTCGCAAACCCAAAGTGCATACTGCCCCATTGCCAGTGGTGTTCAACATGGAGAAGCACTGATTCTTCAGCGTAGGGGGATGGGGGTGTGTCGGTGTGGTATGTAGTCATCAACAGGAGATACCCTTTCCCATATTTGATCAGATGCCAAGCGATTTCATGCTGTCCGAAGCCGATGCTGAGGACGCCCTCGACGACTCCCCGTCAACTGTATACCACCCTGCCGCCACCACTGTTGGTCCAGTCCTGACCGTGGGAGATGACAAACCCAGGGATTGTGATGGTGGTGTCTGACACATTGTCTGTTAGATATGTTCTGTGAGGGGGACTATGTCAGGCTTTTGCTTGCAATGTCTGTGAGACAACACTCCAGAATTTGACAATAGCCTCCATACATTAGTAAGGAGGACATTGACGCGTCGACAGGGCTGTGTTTACTGTTGTCATTTCTGGTGCCTAGGTCGATGCCTGGTGGTCCGTCCTGTTTCATTTCTTTTGCCGCAGTTTGGTACAACTGAGAGCTCGCAAGGATATTTCAAAGGGCATCTAAGAATCACCCACGTTGCAATCATATGCTCTCAGGAGGTCGTGCTGGGCGTTCTCTTTGAAGCGCTGGAACCTTTCTGTTGTTCGTGATGCCTGTGTGATATCTGGAATATACTTCCAGGGTACTTAATCAGTGGTGTTGAAGACACCGAAATTGACATCTCTGGTTCCCATGAAGTCTCATGGCACCAGGTCAAACATGGGCAAGGGGAGCTCCTGCTGATTTCCACTGCCCCCCCGACATCAGCTAATGAATCAGTGCTCCTTCATGTTGAACATCATTTGGAGGAAGTACTGAGGGCGGAGGAGGCGCTGAATGTAATCTGATTGCGGGATGTCAATGACCATCACCAAATCTGGCTCGGTAGCACCACTACTGAACGAGCTGGACGAGTCCTAAATGATATAGCTGCTGGATTGTGTCAGTGGTATGTGGTGAAGGAATCAACAAGAAGCGTGATGTGAGTCATTCTCGGGACCGACCGAACCACGCATGGGAAAATTTAGGACCGCATATCAGACCATGAAGGCACTTGAAAACAGGCAGGTGACAGAACATAGTTCTTCAGTGTTAATTGTTTAAAATTTGGAGTAGAAAGAGGACAGAATATACCTCACAGATGGCCTCCCGCAGACAATAGCAAGATGAACTCATAGAAATAGAAAGGAAACAACGCCAAAAATTGAGTTAAATTTGGGAAAGCAATGGCAAAGTAGACCGAAGAGATAAGTACAATAATATTTTTGATCAAGGAGAAATAAATTGTTTTCAGCAGTAAATCTAAATGTCAGTGATGTCCCCTGTCCCGTGCGATGTCGAAATACCGATAGGTTATTTCTGTTCAATTGGAATGTCATGTGCAATGTGCCTGATTCTCAATTCATCATAACGAACGCGATCCAACAGGAACAGAAATAAGGAAGTACATTACCACTAAAACCCTTTTCCTCAGCCTTCATTTCATGATGGTCATGAACGATAAACTGTAGGTCAGCCAACAAAGCAGAAAGTTTTCACCTGGCTCTCTAGCTAATGCACGCTGTTTCAGATTATGAGGCCTCATGATGTTTCGTTTTAGGTGAAGGATTATCAGGATTAAAATGTAAGCATTTAATCCCCGGCAGGATAAAAGTTAGAAATAGCGCCCCTATCAGGGAGGCGGTGCCGTAGTGGTATTGTCACTTGACCGATAACCCAGAAACACAGGCGTAATCCGTAAGGGATTGGAGTTCGATTCCCACCACAGTAGATAGTTGAATATAAATCAAATATAATGAGGTATTGAAAGCCCAATTTTGGCCGTGAAACCATGGCCGATTGTAGTTAAACGAGATCTGGTTCTATAATGCAATGAAGGGGATGGAATCTGCCGTCCATATCGGCTCTGGCCTACATGTGACTCCAGGCCCACGGCAATGTGATTGACACTTAAATGTCCTTTGAACAATTGGCGATCGCCATTAACTGCTGGCCTAGCCAGTGACATCCACGTCTCAAAAACGAATTAAGAATAGTGCCATCTCTATTTTCCAGCTCCAATCAATAAGACAAAACACTTCACGATACAAGAAAAAACCCAAAGCAAAAGGGATGCATTATTGTGATTAATTTTATTGGTCAGGGCACCATGATTTTTTCCCCTTAGTTTCACTTCTTAATGGGGCTGGAGAAGCGCTGTTAAACCCACCATATCCTTCCCTTTCCTTCTTAGTCATTCATAGATTGTATTTTTCGCTGGCTAGGACATCACTAATTATCCCTTGAGCAGGTGGTGGTGAGCTGCCTTCATGACTGGCTGCAGTCCTTGTGATATAGCTACAGCCACAGGGCTCTTAGAAAGCGAGTTGAAGGGTATTGACCCATCGACAGTGAGGGAACAGCGATATAGCGCCAAAGAATTCGGCTGCGTTCCTTTGGAGTAGAACATGCCGATGGTGCTGTTCCTATGCTTCTGCTACTCCTTCCCTTCTATGTGTCAGAGGTCAAGCTTTTTTTGACAGTGCTGGCCTTAACAATGCAAAATTGAGCTTCTTCTTGAACAGTTGCACTGTAGGTGGATTTGCAGGTACAGTGTTGCTGAGTTTGGGAATTCTTAGAATTGAGCCAACAATAGGGAAGAAAAGGCAACAAGTTGCCAAGTAAGGATGGTTTGTGTCTAGGTAGGTCACTTACAGACTTTGATTTTTCCATATGTCTGCTTCCCTTCGCCCTGGTAGTAACCGTCACAGCTTTTAAACAAAATAAAAGCAAAATGCAGCTGATGGTGGAAATCTGAATTCAAAGCAGAGCGTCCAAGAAATTCTCAGCATGTGTGGCAGAATCTGTGGAGGGAGAAACAGTGTGAATGTGTCCAATCCGAATCAGAGCTGAAGAATGGTAGAAATGTGATGGATTTAACACAGTTGACGAGAAGAGACGGAGCAGATGGGTCATTTTGAAGGTAGGGACAGGTTTGAGTTCAGAGGAGGTTTGACAATTGTATCATAGGCACAAGATAAAGTGATTGGAAATGACTGTGTTAAAGAATAAAACAGGTGTCAACAGTGGCCTAAAGCTGAGATTGCAGAGCGTGTTAATAGCAGGATAAGCGGCAGCACCCTCTGACAGCATAGCACAACAGCAAATTGCAGACTGGCCCTACGCAGGGAGCGGGGTAGGGAAAAACATACATATCGAAATGAAGGACAGAGTTCATGGCATGAAGTTGTGGTAATCAATGTTAAGTCCAGAATTGTGTAAAGTGCCTAATCGGAAGAATAAGGTGCTGTTTCTTCGGTCTGTGCTGGGCTTGAATGGAATATTGCAGCCGGCCAAGGGCCAACATGTGGGAAGGAGAGCAAGATGGCGAACTGAAATAGCAAGAGACAGGAAAGTCAGGGTCTTGCTTTCAGACTGCGCAATTGTGTTCTGCAAAACAGACACCCTTACCGTATTTAGCGTCCCAAGAGCAGGGGAGACCACTGGTGTGAGTCGCGAACAGAGTAGGCTTTTTTGAAACAAGTGCAAGTGAATCGCTTCTTCACATTGAAGGTGTCATTTGAGCCTTGGGCAATGAATTGGGAGGAGGACCATCAGCTCCAGCGATTGCATGGGGAGATGCCATGGGAAGGGGGTGACTTGTTAGCAGTCATAGACGAGTTTTTAAAGGTGCTGTGCAAGTAGACATGTCGATTTTTTACAGAGCGCTTTGTAATTATTTTTATTCATTCGTAGGATGTGGGCATCGCTCGATAAGCCTGTATTTACTGCCCATCCCTAATTGCCCTTTAGAAGGTGGTGGTGAGCTACCCTCTCGAACCCTTGCAGTCCCTGTGGTGTTGGTACACTTACAGTGCTCATAGGGAGGGGATTACAGGATTTTGACCCAGCGATAGTGAAGGCATGATGATATATTTCAAAGTCTGGATGGTGAGTGGCTTGGAGAGGAATTTGCAGGTGGTAGAGATCCCATGCACGTACCGCCCTTCTACTTCTAGATGTTAGTGGTTCTGGGTTTGGAAAGAGTTGTCTAAGGAGGCTTGTTGAGTTTCTTCTGCATTTCTTCTAGATGGTAGATGTTGCCACTGTGCGTCGTTGGTGAAAGAGGGGATTTATTCTGGATACCGCTCTAATCATGTGGGCTGTTTAGTCGTGTATGGTGTCATCTTCTTGACTATTATGGAAGCTGTACTCATTCATACAGATGGTGTATTCCATTACATTCCTGATCTGTGCCTTGTAATGACATTGAATGTCAAGGAGGGAGGGTTGGATTCACCCTTGCTGGAGCTGATCATTGTTTCAGTGCTCTTTGGTGGGAATGTCACTTGCCAATTGTCAGTCAGAATCGTAATGCTTTCCAGCTCGGGCTACATGTAGACACCGACTTCTTCAGTAGCTCGGCAGCTAAGAATGTTCTTGATTGGTAAGGGGATCAAAGGTTACGGGGAGAAGACGGGAGAATGGGGTTGAGAAACTTATAAGCCATGACTGAATGGCGGAGCTAACACTATTGGCCGAATGGCCTATTTTCTGCTCCTATGTCTTATGGTCTTATGGTCTAATATTACATAAAACATTCAGTGAACTTTCCCTTCTCTGACGTGATGTTGAAGGGAGTCCCAATTGTTCAAGCAACTGAATAATTTGAAACACTCACCTGAGGAACTTCAGCAGTAATGACGTTGGACTGAGATGATCGGCATCTAATAATCAGGTCGATCTTATTATGTTTAGTGTATGGTGTCAAAATATTCAATGTTTACCGAATGAAAGCAGAAATAGCTGGAAAAAAAAACAAAACTCTGCAAGATCAGCAACATCTATTTTGAGATCAGCTCATTGTTTCAATTTCAACATGAATCTTGATCGAAACTGAAAAGAAGCTGAAATCTCTTCGTCTTTGTGTTGTTGGAAGTTGGATGTGGCGGTGAGAGGGGCAGTTTGAGTATTTAAAAAAGATACATTTCGTGGTAGGTTACACTGCGGGGTAGATGCAATTTTAATGATGTTGTGGAATAAAAGGCAATGAGAATGAGATTGTTAGTAGAGAAGGACAAATCATTGTTCCAGAATAGGTGTTATAGCAAAATAAACGTCAGTGGTATCTGAAAGCAAAGATTGAGAACAAGGCCCAGATTTGCCCGAGGGGAAGCAGAAAAATGTGAAGCCTAGAGAATTTCAAGCATCACGCCCTTGTTCAGAATAAGCCCAGCAATTACAGACCAGTTTGTTCAACCTCAGTGGTGGACAGGATTCTACAAACAATTTTGTAGGTACAGTTAGTAGTCACGTGGAAAAATATGGGTTGATAAGGAGGATTTCTTAGGTGTAATTTTTTAGGATTAATAATTTGCTAGGATTATTTGAAGAGGAAACAGATGAGCTTCATGAGGTTAATGCCATTAATGTGGTGTACATGGGCTTTCAAAAGGCATTTGATACAGTGCCACACAACAGATTTGTGAGAAAAGTCATTGCTCATGGAATTAAAAGGACAATATCAATGTGGAAATAAAATTGTCTGTGAAATAGGAAAAATAGAGTAGTGGTGAATGTTTTTTTTCGGCTGGAGGAAGGTGTTTCGGGGAGATCCCCAGGCATCGGTAGTGGGACCCTTGCTTTTTCTGACAAATATTAATGATCAAGATCTTTGAGGGCAGGGGACAATTCCAAGATTTTCGGATGATACTAAGCCTTGGAGGGTTGTAAACCACGAGGACGGCAGTATGTAACTTCAAAAAGACATATACAAGTTGGTGCTGTGGGAAGATAGTTGGCAGATGAAATTTAATGCAGTGAAGTGTGAGGTGATGTATTTTGGTAGGAAGGACATGGCTCGTCAATATAAAATAAGGGGTAAAATTTTGAAGGGTGTTCAGGAGCAGAAAGAACTGGATGTATATATGCATTGCCCATTGAAGGTGGTCCGACGGGAAGAGAGGGTAGTAAATGAAGCTTCTAGCATCTTGGGCTTTATTAACAGCTGCATTGAGTAAAAGGGCAAGTAGGTTATGCTGAATTTACATGAGAGAATCGTTAGACTCAGCTAGAACTCTGTGTTCAGTTCAGGGCGTCATACAATAGGAAGGATGCGAACACATTGGAGAGAGTGCAGAATCGGTTTACAAGAATACTTTCAGGGATGAGGAACATTATTTCTAAGGGTTAATTGGAGAGGTTGGGACTTTTCTCCTTGGGGACAAGAAGGTTGAGAGGAGGTTTGATAGAGATATTAAACATCATGAGGGGGTTTGGCAGAGTAAATAGGGAGAAACAGTTCCCACTCGTTAAATGATCAGGAACGAGAGGGAACCGATTTAAAGTGATTTGCAAAATAAGCAAATGTGACCTGAGAAAAAGTTTTTTCATACAGCGAGTGGTTGTGGTCTGGGATGCACTGCCTGGGTGTGTGGTGGAGGCAGGTTTATTTGAGTCATTGAAGAAGATATTAGATGATTATATGAATAGGAACAATGTGCAGGTGTGCGGGGAAAAGACAGGGGAATGATACTGGGTCATACTGCTCATTTGGAGAACTGATGCAGGCACGATAGGCAGAATGACCTCCTTCGCTGTCATTAACCATTATGAGATAATGTAATGGCCTGATGTTGATGGACTGAATGTTGTGTCCAGACTTCAACAAATGGTATGCTTGCCCCAGAGTTATAATCGACATCAGCTTTGCACTGGCTTATTAATACCACAGATAGTCAAACGCTACCTTTAGTTCAAGGAAATGCACCTCTAGAATTCAGTTTCCATTTCCTTTTTTAAGGCCAATGATGTCATGAGGTTTACGCCTGACAGACCTGGAGAAACAAGGTTAAACCTGGGAAAGCAGTCAATTTCAGTTGTAAACTTACAGTAGGACAATGTTTGATAAAACGTGCATCATTTTATCGACGATTGATATTGGGAAAATTCAGCGGAACTTATTTGGGCTGGATTTTTCCCATTTCTATTGCATACTGGGCAAACTTCAGAAACTTTTCACACAGCCGGGCTAATGCCAGGGCTGCAGATCTTCCCAATTACATTTTCTGGTGACATAAAAGAAACAAAGCCTCTTGAGTGGAACGTTAAAAACATCATTTGACACTAAGGGTTCATTGAGACATAAGGGCCAAGTGCATATAAGAGTTTGCAGAACAGCGAATCCGTGAATTAGTGCATCACTATCAACAGGATTATATGATGGGCAGTGTATGGCATTTGTTCAAACGGTGAATTCTGAGCAGGAGATGATTAATATCCTTTTTATAAATATAATTTACCTGATTTGTGTTTTTATTTTCTTCCTAAGCTAGGAAATTGTAACTAGCAGCTGCGTTTCCTTATTGAAGTAGTACCTAAGTAACTGTTCAAGTAAATTATTACGTATGGATGGAATAACATGGCAGAACATTTTCTGCCCCAGAAATATAGGATATGGCAGACTATGGAGAGAACTGAGGGCCCGGACAACCAAACTTGCAGCAACTGTCTGCACCTTAAGGAATATCTGTGCGGAGTTGTGTGGAGTCCATCAGCAGACATTGTTGGCTATCAGAGGTAATGATTTAAACACATTTCGCCAAGAAACAGCAACAACACTTGCATATTAAGACGTCAGGTCGGTGCAGTAGATTCCTGATATCTGATGTCTCACGTTGTATACAATGCGTGAAGGTAACTACCAGGCACAATCTGAGCTTGATAGGGAATTAGAGCGGAGAAATGACTACCAGCAGGATGGGATTGGGCAAAGGAACGAGATAGAGGCAGAGAAGAGGTTTCCAGCTGGGAGTTCTCGTGTGTTGGTAATCGATAGTCATCGGGTCCTGCCACAGCAGAAATAAGTTAGACGATAACGTGGCTTCCTGGAAGGATTTGGCATTAGAAAGTGATCATCACTGTGTGGTCATTCGAATGTGGGGGTGGAAGCTGCCCTTGAAATTCTGGAACCTTCGTTGAGATCGTGTTTCCTTTGTGGGGTTTAGAATGTGATTACAGGATACTAAACCAAACGAAGATACATCCCCATCCCAGGATGATGTGTGTCGTCATCAAGAGCAAGGACCTTATGGAAGATAAGGACTCTGTATCAGGTCAATGAGGAACGTGAGAACAACTGAGGTTAGCATTTATAATTATTTGGTGCTCATGCATTAAAAAATTAAATTGAAGAATAGAAGACCAGACTATAGGTCGTGGATGCTTATCTGGAGAGAATATCAAAAATTCATGGTGCAAAAATAGGCAAGATGCAATGCCTAAATAGTGTTATTTCCGTTTATTTAAAATTTTAGAAAGCATTGGGCAAAAAGACATATAGGACAAAAAATGTATTTTTGGTCAGAAGAAAACAAAAGCATTTTGGCAGAAAATGTAAATGTCATCGAGTTCATCTGTCATCTTAGATGTCGAAATGGAGCGAGGTTATTTCTGTCCAATTGCAATGTCGTGTGCAACACTTTTTTTTTGCTCCTGTCATCAGAACCGCAGGCGACCCAACAGGATCCGAAATGAGGATGTGAATCCTCACGAGATCCCATACCCACTGCGCTGATTTGGCAACTACCAGGCATACGTCACACCGGAGAAGCTGTAGGACCACCTCCAAAGTTTAAATTTTCCATCCCGGTAAAAAAAATGTTCCTTGTTGTGAGGGAAGAGCAGTTGCTGGTGCACCAATTTAGGAAAGGCTTCAGTATAGTTCATTTCTCATATGATATAGGTAAGAAATAATTTCCATTCATCTATCTATTTCGAAGCTCTAATATGGATTTGCATCACTCCTGAATTAAATTAGACCCAACACGTCATGGAACAAAGACAAAATAAGGGCTCATAAAGGGAAGCGCATTGATTTGAGACATTGGCAGGGCACATTGAGATTGTTATATTTTGTACACGTAACCTGTTAATGGGACCTGTACACCTCTGGTAAAGATACTGCTTTACTCATTTTTTTTAGATATGGACTTCGCTGGATAGGACAGCATACATTACCCATTCCTAATTGCCCTTGTTCAGTGGGCATATTAGAGTCTAAACATATCATAGCTATGAGTCTGCAGTAACATGTAGGCAAGGACAGCAGATTCCCCTCCCTGAAGGGGCACTAGTGAACGAGATAGGATTTTACAACAATGGTTTTATGGTCATCATTAGACTTTTAATTCTCGGTTGTTTTATAATTTTGAAGTCGAAGTACAACATCTGTCGTGGTAGGATTCGAACCCGGGATTACAGTACAAATATGCCACCGCCTACCCCATTCGCCCTTCCCACTGCCTATTTAAAAAAGTTTGTTTTATTTATTTTTTCAACTCACTTTATGAGCTGCTGGCGTCGCTGGCTAGGTCAGCACTTATTACTCATCCTTAATTGCCATTAAGAAGAGTGCGGTGAGGTGCCTTCTTCGACTGCTGCAGCCCACGTCGTGCACGTACACCCACGCGGCAATTCGTCAGCGAGCTCCAGGAAATTGACCCAGCGACTGTGAAGCAGCAGGTGTGAGTTTCAAGTCAGGATGGCGCGTTTCTTGGACGGGAACTTGCCGGGCTTTGCATACAGCCTTCAAACAAGGTACTGTTCATGGCTCTTGAAACTTCAGTCCTCATCAATGCGGTGCTGAGCTGCCTTCTTGAATAGTTGCAGTTCAGGCAGTCCGTTTACAGCTGCAGTGTTTTGTTGAGCTGGAGGACCTCCAGGACATTGAGGCAGCAACCGTGGATAAAGGGCAATTTAAGGACATATTCCGACGCTGTTCGGAGGGGACCTGGCAGGCGGTGCTGTTCCAATACGCTGAACGGTAGTAAATTTCGTATGTTTTCAACGTGCTCTTCAAGACTTAGAGAGTAGGCTCAGAGAGTTTTGTGAAGCATAACCAATGTAGGCGGTATGAGCAAGAGGCTCGCAGATGAAACAATAATTGATAGGGTGGTAAATACTGAGGAGTATAGCCGTAAAGTGCAGGAGGATATTAATGGACTGGTCAGGTGGGCGCAGTAGTGGCAGATGGAATTCGGCGGGGTAAAGTGTGTGTAATGCACTTGGGGAGCGCTAACAAGGCAACGAATTACCCGATGAATGGTAGGACCCTGGAATATACTGAAGATCAGAGGGACCTTGGTGTGTATAACCAGAGAGCCCTGATGGCAGTAGGGCAGGTAGATAAGGTGATGGATAAGGCATATGGGATACTTGTGCTTATTAGCTGAGGCATGGAATACAATATCAGGGAAGTTGTGTTGGAAGCTTATAAAACGCTGGTGTGGCCACAGCTGGAGTAGTGCGTGCAGTTCTGGTCACCACATTATAGGAAGGATGTGATTGCACTGGAGAGGGTGCAGAGGATAATTACCTGGATGCTGCCTGAGCTGGTGTGCCTCAGCTAGGAGGAATGATTGCATAGGCTGGGGTTGTTTTCCTTGGAATGGCGAAGGGTGATAGGGCACCTGAGAGAGGTGTATAAGATTATGAGGAGCTTAGGTAGGCTGGATAAGAAGACTTTTTCTTCCCCCAATAGTAGAGGGTTCAATAACCAGGGGGCAAAGGATTAAGGTAAGATGTAGAAGGATGAGAGGGGTTTTGAGGAGATTTTTTTTTTCACCCAGACCGTGATAGGAGTCTGGAACTCATTGTCTGAAAGGGGTGGAGTCGGAAAACCTCTCAACGTTTAAGGAGCATTTGGATCATCACTTGCACTGCCACAGCCTCCAGGGCTATGATCCAGGGTCTGGAAAATGGGATTAGTGCAGTCAGCTGTTTGTTTACCAGCACAGACACGATGGGCAGAGTCGTCTCATGCTGTACTCTAAACGCCTATGTCTGTACTCAGCTATTATGCGTTGCTCGTGGAGGAAGCGATTGATTCATGTTGTGGTTGCGGTGATGAAGGTGACCATTGTATCCAGGGCTGCGCCGAGCGTTTTAAGTTTTGCTGGAGTCGCACTAATCCAAGATGGAGTTTTCAATCACACTCCTGATTTGGGCCTGGTCGATGGTGCGCAGGCATTTCGGAGTGGAAAATGAGGGATTTGCGGAATTCCTGGTGCCTGAGCTCCTCTATAACCATGGTATTTTTGGGGGTGGTCCAGTTACTTTTCTGCACAATAATGACCCCCGGGGTGATGATTGTACTGAGATAAGAGATGTAAATGTCAGGTAATGTCAAAGGGCGGATTGGTTAGTTTATCCCTTCTTTGAAATGGTCATTGCCTGAAACTTTCCACCGGAGGTGCTATTTGCCAATTCTCAGCCCGAATCTGAATGATGCCCAGCTCTTGCTCTGTGCAGAAAGTGAGTGCTTCAGAAATAATGAAGCCACTGTACATTGATCAGAGGACATCCCCACTTCTGGCGTGATGTCGGTGGAAGTGTCATTGATGAAACAAATGAAGTTGGCTGGGCTCGTGGCACTAACCCGCAGCATTGTCATTGTACTGAGATAACTGGGATCTCACAACGATCTGCTTACGTGCAAGGTATGATTCCACGAAGTGGAAGGATTTCCGAAAGAGACGTTTGGAAGTGTTGGGAAAATTCCACATATCTGCCTGCATCTGTGGAGAGAGAAACAATTTTAACGTGTAAATTTCATTGGAGCTGAATAGGGGCAGCAATATGATTGCGCGCAAGCTGCCTAAAATGAGAGGGGCCTTAGGGCACAGGTACGTTAGGGAGCAGAAAAGATTAGAGATCATCTTACAGAAATAGATAGGATCGTGAGGGGGCGTGACAGTGTTATTGCTTCCCTCTATGGGAGAGACTAGGAATAGGGGACACGGTTTTTAATATAGCTGATCTTTATTTAAGGCGAAGGTGAGGAGATTATTTTACATTCTTTCAGAATAGACTTTGGAATTGTTTCTGGCAGAGAACAGTTACTGAAGGGCCATTTTTAAAAAAAAAAACATGCTTTATATAGATTCTTGTTTTACGACTGCTCAAAGGATAAAGAGAGTAAACAGGAAATCGGAGTTGAAATCAGGCACATTTTTTATTTGAAATCGCTTGATAGTACAGACCTTGGGTACTGCTGTAAAAAAAAAACACATGTCGAACCTTTTCCTCTTGCACTCATCAGGACACTTGCAAAAATAACAATATGAGGGGGAAACAACAATTTATACTGCATGCGAAGATAGGGCTGATTGGTTGGTAAGTGGTGTTGCCATGGGGAATGCACAAGTGATTGTGAGTGGCAGTTAAATGCCAAGCATTGTTTGAAATTTAACCAGGCAGCTTGACCCAGATTGGCCAAGACATTGTGCTGAGGAAAGAGTCAGTGAATGGCTGTTTTTTTTGTTTAGCTGGAACCGGAGCCATGTTTGTCCGTGCTATTACTGTCTGGAAAGAACAGGGCCCTGCGTATTCATGTTTGTAACTCCCAATAAACACTAATGCAACACATTGTGAGCCCCACTGACAAACCTAAATAGGATACCAGCATAATTGTTAAAACATTGAGGAGTATTTAGCAAATGTTGCACAAACGCAGAATGACATCTAACATTCGACACTATGGAGTTTTGCAAGCACAGGCTGGTTGATTCCGGTCTGCACCTTGCCCATTCCGAATAGCGGATGGGACATGCTGTTTGATACGATCCGCCAGTCTTTGGGAAGTTTAGCCTACATACCTAGCATCACACTCGCACTGAAATCCATACACCGCATTAATCATTGTGTGATTGGTAGAACGTGTTTTTAGGTTGGCGGCAGCCCCCCGTTGGAGGCGAATGCCACTCGTGTTGCTACTGCATATGAGCAGCCTCAAACAGCTAGCTTCACCTGTTGCTCCAACTCTTGAAATATCTTTTCCATCCTGTGTAATCTGAGGTAAGATGTCATGTAATATTAACCACAGGATGCATGATTACACAATATATGTTAATGACTTAGATTGAAACACTGAATGTACTATCGCCAAATTTGCCGATGATATAATAATAGATGGCAAGGCAAGTGGTGCGCATGACACAAAGAGTCTACAGAGGGATATAGACGGTTTAAGTGAGTGGGCAAAACGAGTGGCTGATGGAATATAATGTGGGAAGATGTGAGGTTATGCACTTTGGCAGAACAAATAGAGGAAATGAATATTATTTAAATGGAGAAAGACTGCAGAAAGCTGCAGCACATAGGGATTTGACCGTCCTCGTGCATAAAGCCTAAACAGGTTAACGTACATGTTTAGCAAGTGATAGGGAAGACAAATTGAATGTTGGCCTTTATTTCAAAGAGAATGGAGTTTTATAAAAAGGGAAGCCTTGTTAAAACTATACGAGGCACTAATTAGGCCACACCTAGAATACTGTCAACAGTTTTTGTCGCCTTATCTAAGGAAACATATACTCGCATTGAAGGAGTCCAGGGAAGGTTCACTACGTTAATCGCTGGAGTGGAGGCATTTTCTTATGAGGGGAGTTTGAGTAGCTTGGGACTCTACTCACTGGAGTTTAGAAGACTGAACGTCGAGTGCGTTTCGTGCACAGAGATTGGAATATATGGGAAACGGAATAAAGAAGTTTGAATAGAATTCCACGTCACATTTTTTTTAGGAAACGTCCTAGCATTGTCAACATCTTCAGCCTCATTATCTGAGGACTAACACATTGAAAGGGAATCAACCACATCACCATTTCCTGCGATAAGCAGCTTGCTCTGTGGTGACAGTCTATCACCCTGAGGTGCAAAGAGAATGAGTGTTTATTTAATTCAAGCATATGAAATTCTTAATGATTTTGGCGATTTAAATGTTATAAAAAATAGAAGTTCCTCTTGCTCCAGAAACAAGGTCCAGGAGACGCTTTCACTAATTTGTCAATGCATTTCCACGCCCTCCACCACCCCCAAAGCCCCCGCTCACTCTGAGCTCCATTTCTTCTGCATAAATGGTCTGCCTTCCCCTTACAGATTTACTGTGATACGGGGGAAAACACAGGGAGAATTATATCCCAAGAACGCACATTTACAAAATTAACATTCGTAGCATGTTACTGTATAGAAATAAATAATTCATACTAGTGCACGTATAATATTCGAAGCATTTTTTGTACCTTTATTTTTCTTGAACGTCTTCTTATCACACAACTATACTAAAGATATATTTTATCATGATACATAAGCCATTACATGTTGGAGAATATACACCATTTTGGGAGTATCCAGAAAACAGTTACATCGTGATGTTTTGGCAATCTGTTCCCGGGCCGCACAAATAGAATAGTACCCTATACCCCTCTCTGTTCGCTCCTCAACCGTTCCCCCACGCCCCACCACCCGCAACTATGGTTGAATTAATCCCCTCTGCACTCCATGTCCTTTACCCTTAATCAAAATGATTACATTCCCTCACCATTAATTAATAACCCCTTGCACGATAGCGCATTATCTATGAATTCGAACGGAAATGACCTGAAATGACAGGGAAGTATATAACAAAGCAAAATACCGCAGGTGCTGAACCTCTGAAATCAATGCCAACAAAAAGGCTGGAGTTGCTCAGTCGCCATGACTTGATTACCTAATGAGAAACATAGATTTGTGAGGCCGATGCTCTTTTATGAGACAGTGAGAGAGAGAGAGAGAGAGAGAGAGGGAGAGAGAAGAAAAGCAACGTTCCCTAGGATTTCATTGTTGCGAGACCTAGAGAAAAGAATTATGCTTCTCAGTGTAATTGATTAGTTTTTGATGCATTATTTCCCTCAAGTAGTCCTTGAAAAGTCACTGCCACCTCTGGGAGTATTAGCTTGCAACGGTTTCTATAGGTTATAAGTAATGAACGCCTTAGTGCATGAAAAGAGGGTATATTTCCGTAATTTTAATTAATGATATTTAGGTAACCATTACATATATATGTTTGGCATGTTAGCTTCATGCACTTATTATAATCACAGAGAGTGGCTTATCCTCCAAAGGTGACGAACGGGGATGAAACAAAAGTATATATGTTTTAATAAAAGTAAATGTTTAATCGTCTCTCTGTATAAGCGACAAGAACAGAAGTGGGAAGAAATAAATGCTTGTTCAATATGCAGGCCTTGATTAGAACATCGAGAACTTTCAACAGTTCTTTGCGACACTCTTTGTGAATATATTGTCTTTAGAGGAAGTGCAGTTTATATACGCCAGAATGATTGCTGGACTCCAAATTCGAACATATTCGGGGGAGAAAAATTTACAGAAAGGGGGTGCATCCCCAGCAATTATGAGAAAAATCTATGATGTGTGCAGCGAATACTTTTAAAGGGTTTCAGGGGGCAGTCATAGAATCATGGTGCCATATTATGCTTACAGCACAGAAGGAGGGCTTTCGGCTGGCAGTGCGCTTGCCAGCAATTCGCGAGAGCAACTCATCCCGTCGCTACTGCTCAGCCCTCTCCCCACAGCCTCGCCAGATCCGGCGTTCTTTGAGACCTATTATTGCAAATGCCTCACCTCAATCGCAGGCAGTGCCTCCCAGGTGCTATCTTTCCAAGGAAGTGAATTCGATTACACTACCCTTAAGTGCTAGCTGCATAGTGGTATTGTCGTTGGATGAATAATTTCAGAGATCAAGACCAATGCTCCGGCGATGCGGGTTCATATCCCATCACGAAGATGGTGGGACTTGATTCAATTCTTAAAAAAAACTGGAATTAAGAATCTAATTTTTAACATGCAACCACTGTAAAAACTCAACCCCTGAAGAAGATTCATACGGAGTCGAAACGTTAACCCTGCTGCTCTCTCCACTGATGCTGCCAGACCTGCTGAGCTTTCCAGCATTTTCTGTTTATCTTTCCGCTTTCCGGCATCCACTTTTATATTATTGTAAGACAAACCCATTTGGTTCACTAATGTCATCGAGGGAAGAAAATCTACCGCCCATACCTGCTCTGGCCTGTATATGATCCCATCCTATGAGCAGGGGCAATTAAGGGTAGGCAATAAACGCTGGCCTAGCAGTGACGCCCACATCCACGTCAGAAACTTTTCTTTTCTGCGTGTTGTTTTTTTGGGTTTCATCTCTTCTCTCTTGCATGCTAGCAAATTATTCACATCAACGGACATTTGGGATGGGTAACAAATTCTGGGCTTGCCAAAGATGTCCACACCCCATGAAAGAATAATAAAAAAGAAAGTTCGCTGGTCAGTGAGTCAACTGGTCGGTGCCACACTCAAACCAACAATCGAGACCGAACATTCACGGTTAAACATTAGAAAAAACTTCGACTTGATTCCTTTCAGATTTCATTCAACAGCTCGCAATTCAAGCTCAATAAATTGGAAATTTTAAAACGGTAACTGTTGGATATGTGCCTTGGATATTTCACCACACTCGAAGCAGCGGCTGGCAGATGGGCCCTGACACGATAAACAGCCCTTTTATGTTTTAGGTTGCGTGCTGGGCTCCTGTTACACTCGTTTTTCCTCTCCTTGCCCTGCCTCGCTTATATATTCTCCTACCGGGATACCTGCACTCATGGTCTGTGACTGTCGTCTGTGGCTTGCTCGCGGTTTCTTTTTTAATCAGTCATGGGATGTGGGCGGCAAAAGGCTCGGCGAGTATTCATTGCCCCGCCACGCTTCAGAGGGCATTTTCGGAGTCAACAACACTGCTAATGGTCTGGATCACATGTAGGCCAGAAACAAGACCAGGTAAAGACGGCATATTTTATTCTCTAAGTGCACCCAGAGACTAGAGAGTGTATGGACACGGCGGGGAAAGTTAAAGGACATTAGTGAGCCGGATGGGTGTTTTACAATTGCTTTTAATTCTGGATTTGTAATGAATTCAATTTCCACCACCTGCCATGGCAGGATACGAAACCCACAGAATCACCCTTAATCTCTGGATTATTCGTCGAGCCCAGTCAATGCCATCATGCCACTGCCTCACACATCAACAGCAACTCTTCTGCAGCTGCTTTGTTACGCCCGTCATCCCGATCCTTTTTCGTCTGCCCTTCATTTTGCATCTGGAAGAGAACTCTGCAACATTTCAGCACGGATCAAATAACCTAGAGGCTAATATTTTATTTCTTTCATGTCGTTTTTTGATTTTTTTTCCCTCTTGAATCTCCAAAAAACCCCTTCATTTGTCTTTTGGTCTGATTGTGGCATTTTAGGCTTGCGTCCTACCAAACTCATTCCGAAGGTCCCCATGTATTTCCTTACATCATTCCTGCATGTCTCAGAAAACGGGTCATGTCAGTAAACTGGATAGAATGTAACATCATATTGAATTTTATTCCTTCTTACAATTTACACTTCTCTTATTGATTAACACGACCTGCATCTTCATGGAATTATCTCTATCCTTCTTCAATCATCTTCTGGTATTATTTACTCTCAGTAAACGTCTGAAGAGCAATGAACAAATAACAGTACAGCACAGGAACAGGCCCTTCGGCCCTCAAAGCTTGCGCTTTCATCTTGCTTGTCAAACTAAAACATTTTGCACTTCCGGGGTCCGTATCCAACCATTCTCACCGTATTCATGTATTTGTCAAGCTGAATCTTAAACATCACTATCATACCTGCTTCCACGACCTCCTCTGGCAGCGAATTCCAGACACTCACTACCCTCTGCGTAAAAAAAAGTGCTCTAAAGTTTTCTCCTCTAACCATAATATTATGTCCCTGGGAAATAGACTACTCCATCCTGGGAAAAAGATTCTGACTATCTACTCTGTCCATGCCACTTATAATTTTGTAAACTTCTACCAAGTCGCCCCTCAATCTCCGTCGCTCTAGTGGGAACGATCTGAGTTTATCCAACCTCTCCTCATAGCTATTATCCTCCAGGCCAGTCAGCATCCTGGTACACATCCTCTGCACCCTCTCCAAAGCCTCCATATCCTTCTGGTAATGTGGCGACCAGAATTGCACGCATCATTCCAAGTATAGCCTAACCAAGGTTCTATACAGCTACAGCATGGCTTCCCAGCGTTAATATTCAATACCACTGCCAATGAAGGCAAGCATGGCATATGCCTTCCTGACTACCTTATCCACCTGCGTTGCCACTTTCAATGACCTGTGGACCTGTACACCCAGGACCCTCTGTCCGTCGATGTACTTAGGGAATCTGCCATTTACTGTATAATTCCTACCACCATTAGTGCTACTCAAATGCATTATCTTGCATTTGTCCGGATTAAACTCCACCTGCTATTTCTCCGATCATGTCTTCAAACGATCTATATCCCGTTGTACCCTTTGACAATCCTCTTCACTATCTGAAACCCCTCCAAACTTAGTGTCGTCGGAAAACTTACTAATTAACCCAGTTACATTTTCCTCCAAATCATTTATGCGTACTACAAACAGCAAAGGTACCAAGATTGATCCCTGCGGAACACCACTAGTCAAAGCTCACCATTCAGAACCGCACCCTTCCAATGCTACCCGCTGTCTTCTATGACCAATCCAATTCTGTATCCATCCTGCCAGCTCACCTCTGATCTCGAACGGCTTTACCTTCTGTGCCAGTCTTTCATGAGGGTCCTTGTCAAAGGCCTTACTGAAATCCGTGTAGATAACATCCACTGCCCTTCCATCGTCGATCATCTTATTCACTTCCTCGAAAAACTCGATCAAGTTAGTCTGCTGTCATTACTTCCTGGGATGCGGGCGTTCTTGCCCTCTCCTAATTGCAGAGTTTGCTAGCACATTTCAGTGGGAAGTGTAAAGTGAAACACATTACTGCGGACCTGCAGCCCCATATCGGTCAGACAACATCAGGATGGGAGTCTTCTGTCCCTAAAGGACATCAGTGGAACAGATGGCTCTCTACAAAAATCGCCATGGTCACCAACTCTGAAAGAGGTTTATTTTACAAATTTGTTAACTAAATTATTTTTACTCCACCAGCCACCGTGGTGGCATTTTAACCGTGTTTCCTGAGCGTCAGCTTGTGCCTCTGGGCTCTCAGTCCAGTGACATTACAATGACACCAACGGCTCACACTGCCACCTCATATTCGGAGTAATCCGGAGCTTGCTACGTTGAACATCCTGAATTGTAGATTCTTCCATAGCTACACACTTCAACCAGGATCTCATTACTTCGTTTATGCCTATGTCATTCGAAACAATGTTGATTTACTTTCGGGGGTGGGGCACTGGGAGGCATTGCCCTGCGGATGGAACAAGAAAAGGGAACGTGCCAATTACAGCCCCCACCTAAATTCGAATCTGGTTGATTTCCACATAACAAGGGCAATTGATCGCGAGGTAAAAGGAGCAGCCGTTTCACGACTAGCTGCTGACCACACACCATTTCATATCTAGATTACCTCTTCCAGCTGTGATATTATCGTCTGTTGGGGATGATATTACTTAACAGCAACCTGAACCCTCACACAACTGACTATCGCTGCCTACGTCATTTTCTTTTCCGAATTTGATAACCCGTTTTATTGCACGGAAGGGTATCTCGACCTGAAACTCGACGATGTTTGTCTGCACAGGTGATGCGTAAGTTGCAAAGGATTTGAGCGGTTTTATTCCTTTATGGTTTTGTTTTATCTTGTAGATTTCCAGTGTCCTAGTATTTTGCTTTCTCCTTGCCCTCATATGTTCTGCTCAAGAACCAGCTTTATTAACTTCAATTCAACTGAATGTCGGATTATGCCTTTAACTTGGGTTTTATTCAACAAAGATGAATTAAATTGTGGAGAAAGTATAAAATGGACAATGCAGAATTGGTACAAATTATATGATCCCCCTGATTACCCATTCGATTCATTTCAATGTGGTTTAATGCAGGTCAGTTTAATGCATTCCCAAATTTTATAACGCCACCTCCGGGCACAATCGAGTCTGTTGGCATCAAGTCAAAGATAAGCAAATAATTATCCAGCCGATTAACACCTGCCGTCCGCGACTTCCCCACCCCCATCCCCCACCCTTCCATCCCCACCCTCCGCTCCCCATTAGCCCCATCCCCCCGCCAAGTCCGTGCTCAGGAGATGAATCTTTGGTCCTCCATATTGAGCACCACTTGCAGGAATCAATGAGAATGGCAAGGGTACAGAATATACCCTGGTTGGGGGACGAAAATGTCATTCTCCAGGATTGGCTCGGGAGAACGGCCGCTTACCGAGCTGGCCGAGTTATAAAGTACATAGCCGCTAGACTATGTCTGTGGCAGATGGCTAGAGAGGCGAAAGCATTTGATATTCACACCACAAATGTGTCAGTAGCTGATGCATCTGACCATGACACTACTGGTACCAGTGATCATTGCACAGTCCTTGTGGATGCGAAACACCAGTGCCAGGCAATGAACATCTCCAACAAGAAGGGATCTAAAACTATCTCCCATTGACACGCAATGACATTACCATCGTTGAACCACCCCCACCCGCGGCAACGCCCTCCAACCATCAAACACCCCACCCCTTCCAACTATCATCCTCCCCCGCAGCCACACCCTACTTTCAACATCCTAGAAGTTACTATTGAACAGAAACTGAGCTGGACCAGCCTTATAAATACTGTGGCTACAATAGCAGGTCGGAGGCTGTGAATATAGAGGCGCGTAACCTACCAATTGAGTCCTCAAACGTTGTCCACCATGTGAAACGCACAGGTCAGGCGTGTGATGTAATTCTCTCTATTTGCCTGGATCAGCGCAACTCCAACAACACTTATGAAGATTTGCACCGTCCAGGACAAGGCACCCCGTTGGAGTGGTACCCCATCCAGCACCTTGAGCACCCGCTCACACCACCACCGACACACAGTGGCAGCAGCGGGCAGCAGGATGCACTACATAGACACACCAAGGCCCATTCAACTGCATCTTCGCAATCAGTGACCTTTGCCCCCTAGAAGGGCAAGGTTAGATGATAGTTAGAACAGCACCGTCTGCAATTTCCCCTCTAAGCCTCTCACCATCCTGGCTTGGAAACATGTCACCGTTCCTTCACTGTTACCTGGTCAATTCCTGAATCACCCTCCCTAACAGCACTGCAGGTGCACCTACACCACAAGGACTGCCGCAGTTCAAGAAGGCAACTCAACACCATATTCTCTAGGGCAACTGGAGATAGGCAATAAAAATGCTGCCCAGGCCCCTTGAAATAATAATATTAAAAAAATAACCAATATATTGAATACTCCATTTCATTTCAACTGTGCCTTTTATGATAGATGTTCTATCTTATTTCAGGAACAAAGTGAATTTCAAAGGTGAAAGAGGCTGGAAGTAAAAAGCAAGGAAGCTGCTGGCAAAATATTCCCCGTTCTGCCACCCTGGCATCACAATGATTTTCTCATCGTTGCTGGCCGGTACACGTTTCATAAATTCATTTTAAAATCATTCACTTCTTTATCCAGCAGTTTGTTACCTTGTATTTCTCCCAATGAAGCAACAATTTACACTCTGCATTGAAGTGAGCACTTACCACTGATGTTAATGCTCCACACAAATTCTCTATTTTTATCTCACTGTCTGCAATTAACTATTATTAATACTATTATATAATCCATTTTTGATGATGATGATGAATATATTAATAGTAAATATTATTATTATTACAATTATAAGAATAAGAAACATGAAAAATGTTTCCATGACGATTATATAATGCGAAACTTCATTGGCCAATAGCTCGCCTTATAATTATGATTTAATAACATTTTATTTGTCTTATAGTTCAGATCGTGTTTCTGTGGAATCTCATATCTACAGGTACTACACTATTATGTTTTAAACTATATATGTGCACCTAGTACCATTGTAATGAATATGGATGTGCATATGCCATTTTATCTTCTGTTTGATGTTAGTAATATTAATGAAAATATCAACAACAGTGCAGCCGTTTTAATTGCGGGCAGATTAAAAGAAATGGTTGTTACATGTTCAGGAGTTTTGTTTAATGGAAGTGGAACCTACTATTTCTGTGTGATGGGTGGCGAATCTGATACCACCGATGTTAGCAGAATATCACTCCTAAAAATATGACAAATCATGTGCCTGAACTATGTTCCGGTTTGCACATGAAACATCAGTAACAAAATGTATTTTTACCTCCCGTTGTTAACGTCAGAATTTCACAGGAGCGTCATAAAATGGAGTTGGTGAGATATTAAGACAGTGACCAAATCGTGTTAAAATACTCATGTTCACGGGGGCACGGTGAAAGGGGTAGAGAGGCAGAGAGGCTTAGGGGATGAATTGCATATATTCAAGTGAATGCAGCAAAAGGTGTTTTGCGTAATGGTGTGAAGTTTGGAAATTGTGGTTGTGCATGAGTCTACAACGTAAGGGGTACTGACGAATTATTCTATTTTTTAAATGCATTCGATCACCTTGATAGAGGGGGACAAGGCCATGAATTGGTTGAGAGCAACGATGAATGGGGGCATTGTAGCATCAACTGGAAACATAAGACAAGGAGCGTAGTGATGAGGGGGGAATGAGATTTGGTTTTCGCATTAACACAGCTAGCAGGGCTGTGGTGCATCCCTGAAACACAGCCCGTGCCAGGCCAGCCTGAGGAATACTCGGGCCTAAAAACAGCTGAGGCACGTTGAACAGTTCAGCAAGATGATGCGCCGAAAAGGTAAATCTGTCTGGAGAATATTGGGTTGTCACAATACCTGGTGAAACCTTGAAATTGTTATTCTTCATAAACGTTTCAATAGAAGGCACTGAGGGGAGTTTTAATTGAGCTGTGGGAAATTATAACCAGACTAAGGATAACGACAAAGAATTTGAAAGTGCAATGTTGCTCGTCCCCCCTCGTCTATAATAAATCAACATGATGTTTTATTAAAACAAAATTAAACAATGGCCTAATAGCATGAATATGGGAATAATTCAGCCAGGCAATGAATCAGCCAGTGAACACAGACCGATACATAACATTATATAATATTTAAGTGAATGTTAATTGAGGCATTAACGGCAGCATTTCCTGATGGAATTTCCTGCTCTTTCCTAGTTTTAATACAGATGCAAGACAAAGTAGCCAGCTACTCTGATCTGCTTGACTTGGGCAATGTGCAAGTACCTGGTGTTGAAAGGCAAATATGAATGCTCATAAGTTTGCCACAATCAGATGATAAATAATTAGCTCAAAGTGGCAACTATAATGTTGAAACAGTCAAAAGGAGCTGAAGGAAACAGTTTGGTCATGACATTCTGTATCAGTCATTCTCTGTTCAATAGACAATCATTATCTGTATATCAGTAGTGCCGTGTAAGAGTTGCAGATTCCGATGTTCCCTGATTGGAATAGCTGCACAAGTCCAAATTCAGGTTCATTTATTCCGGAACTTATTTTCACCTTCTGCTTCGGCTTTTCCTCCTGATTTTGCTTCTGTAAAACCCAGGTTAATTTTGCTCCCAGAAATTTGGTCAAACTTACTTTCTCTTGCATTCCTTAGAACAATTCCCAGTCAGACTCGTGGATGGCGAGGGCACGTGTGCAGGGAGAGTGGAGGTCTACCACAATAACACGTGGGGGACAGTTTGTGATGACGATTGGGACATATCTGACGCTGACGTTGTCTGCACAGAGCTGAACTGCGGCTTTGCTCAATCGGCACCCTGGGAAGCCAGGTTTGGACAAGGGAACTCATCGATCTGGCTGGACTCTGTTCAATGCAATGGTTCCGAGTCCTACCTGTGGCAGTGTCAGTCAAATGCCTTGGGTCAGCACAACTGTAATCACTATGAGGATGCGTCTGTCGTTTGCTCAGGTACAGAATCATTTTATTTTCGACAACATGTGAAATACATCAACGATATTATTCTATAGAGAAGCAAAGAGCTCAGACAAAAACGAAAGATTCAGAGGCAGAAGATAACATACGATGATTGCTACTTGTTTCAAAACACATGTCAAATATTTTTTGCTAAAACAGTGCATGGATTTCTGTCTCTGTGCACTTAATTTGAAAACAAATTTCCTTAACCATACTGACGGAATCCAATCTATGTGAGGTTTATGAATTTGTAGCTCCGCCACATTTTGCTGAAGTTTGTTTAGGGATCTGTTTGGGCACAAATCAGGAGTGTGATGGAATACTCCACAAATGAGTGGATGAGTGCAGCTCATACAGCACTGAAGGAGCTGAACACTATCCAGAGCAAAGCAGTCTGCTTGATTGGTGCCACATCCGCAATCATTCACTCTCTCCACCACCGACGCACAGTAGCAGCAGTGAGTGCCATCTACAAGATACACTGCAGGAATTCACCATTTCTCCTTAGACAGCGCATTCCAAATCCATGACGATCTGGAAGGACAAGGGCAGCAGATAGGTTGGAAGACATCCAGCAGGAGGTTCCACTCCAAGTCACACACTATCCTGACTTGGAAATCTATCGCCGTTCCTTCACTGTCACTGGGTCGAAATCCTGTAGCGCCCTTCCTAACTGGACTGTGGGTGTAACTACACCACAAGAGCTGCAGCGGTTCAAGATGGCAGCTCACCACCACGTTCTCAAGGGCAACTAGCGATGGGCAATAAATGCTGGCCCAGCCAGCGATGTCCACATCCAGTGCAGGAATAATAATAATAATAATAGAAATAATAATAAGAAAAATAATAACCTGCCAAGCAGGGCGGAGGGACAAATTCACTATTTTGACCATTAGAGTGAAATCTTCAGCGTCCAGTAGGTAAGCAGGCAAAGGGAGACACTTGCAGGAATTTTGGGATTATTGCGCTTGGTAAATTATGAGGAGATGGTTAATTCAGGAAAGACAGTGCAGCTTCCATAGCCAATCACAATATAGGTGGTATTGAAAAGGCTCGTTAAGGTATTCCATACCATGACCCGATATAAGCATAGCGACCCGTTTCACCTACAATTCAAATTGACCAGCTCACCAGTTCTGTACTGCAGCCTTTGTCGATGGCACCTCAAACAGCCTATTGGGGAAACACCGAGGAATAGTGATCATGTGAACCAGATTGCCAAGCTCGCGGGTCATACTCTGTTGTGAATGGAGGGATGGTGGGCATGAGCTCCATTGGGCAATAGACAACGCCAGATTCGCTCTGCTTGAAAGCTGCGCTTAAAGAATTGTCTTTTAATTCTGAAACTCAGCATGCCACTTGCAACTGAAATTCCCTAGCACATTATGGCTTTTAACAAGCCGAGGTGGACATGTTGAGGCATAAAATGAAGGAGCTAAAATGAAAATGAAGATGATCCGACAAAAAATTCAATGCACTGAGAATTCGGAAGTACTGCTTCTGCGGGCAGGCAGAACTAAGACCGGTGCTCAAGACATAGACGGCAATAGTCCGTCAATGGGGGTCCAAGTGGCCACTATTCCTCATGGAGAACACTGTACATATAGTTCCTGATGCATTGACCGTGCTAGTGCTTAAGCGAGGCGAAATAGATAGGCTAAACTGTAATTATATATTTCGCAGATTATGCAATAGATAAAGTTAAATCTTTTCGTACCCCATTCAGTGATCTTTAGTTTCTGCTCGTTCACCCTCTTTGAACTGGAGATAATGTGAGTTATTTAAATGTTTGATTGCAGACCGCCCACCAAAGCCCACCCTCTCTCTGGAAAGGAAACATGGCTTGTTCATGACAGGAGAGGCCGTAACGTTGAATTGCACGGCTTTGAGTCGATACGTAGGGAGCACGTTTTATTTCATGAAAGCTGGTGACGTTGATCCCATTGCCTCCGAAACTGCTCCGGATGGAGTTTACAGCATTCAATTTTCCATTCAGGGTGCAGATTCGAGTGTGAGTGGGACCTACATGTGTCACTACCAAACAAACAAATCCGGAAAACTTGCAACATCAGGGAGCAGCGACCCTGTGACGCTATTGGTAACAGGTAAGTCTGAACGAATCAGCAGGGCCTGTGGTTAATGCGTGGCAGCCGAATGCATTTTGCCTGAATCAGAACCTAACGGACTGTACTCAGTTGGTAGCGCTTTTAATTCCCTATTACAATCCAGTAGATTGAAACATTAGGCCACAAGTTTGAGAGGAACAACGGTTACCCCATACCTCGGGTGGGCTGCAGTCATTCAATTGCCCATTTGCATGCGAGGTTTTTTTCAGAATAAAAACAATGTATAGGTTATTAACTGCTCTCTAAACCTGCATTGCCACCTTCAATGGTCCATGCACATACGCAACCATGTCTTTCTCCTCTCTTCAACATTTCACCCCTACATTTGAAAACATACTGTTGTCACAACACAAAAAGGAAACACCACCGATTCTGCAAGCCTTGACATCAGAACAAAAAAATAATCATTCAGCAAGTCGGCCAGGCATCTGTGGAGAGAAAGATGGTTAACCTTTCAGGTTGATGACAATTCGTCATCACTGAAGGCACATAGGCAGTAGGAGCCTTTGAAGTCATGGAATGATACGCGACTGGAAGAAGAAGGGGGAGATCGGTGATAGGGAGGAGGTTGGGGAGGTTAAGTAACAAAATTTTCCAATGCACAACGACAAAGGCACTTGTTATGGAGATAATGAAGAAACAAAAGCTGTGTCCAAATGATGCTGCATAATGCGGAAAAAAATCCTGAATGTAACACGAGGAGATAGATAGGTACAAGACTAAGACTGACCCAGCAAAAGGAGGAGGTGATGATAAAGAAAACATATGGAACTAGATTGAGGCGGATGCTCAGGTCCAAAATGTTTGAACTCAGTTTTGAATCCATAACGCTTAGAGAGCCGGTTTGAAAGACAAGGGGCAACTGCACGAGTCTGTACTGAGCTCAACTTCAACGCCAGCAGGGTCGCAGGCAGCAAAGTCAGTGAGGGCAGCAAGGTACATCATCAACTGGGGAACGGTGTCAATGCTCGGGGGAAGCTTTGCACCCTTGGTTATCAGTCGGGTATATCATTGCATTTTAATTAGAAGAGAGAACAAGTCTGATAAAATAGCCCAATGGAGGTCCTGGAAAAGGAGTGAGTTAATATTCGCACTTGAACTAAAAGCCCTGTCACAGCGGAGGATGGCTGCTGGATGAGGAAGTTGGGGGGGGTAGGGGCGGGGGGCGGAGTGGGGTGGGGGGGTGGGGGGGAATGGGACTGAGGTCAATCTTCTGAGGTCAAATCCCATTCAATGCATTTGCCACCCTGGGCATACTATACATCGAAACGTGACCAGTCCCAGCCAAGGATCCTCCAACGATTAAACTAGTGAAACTAACTAATTATGGACCATTAATTATACGAGCTTTTTAACTCTATGTGCTGGCCTCAAGTACTTAAAGCAGAAACGTATCTCTGGCCTCTATTTCACACTTCCCAAGTTAGGTAAACATGCGGTTTGTTTGTGGGTAGTGCGAGGGCGCATCGCTGCCGCTCTTTTCGTCCGATCATTGGAACTTTTTTTCAATTTTCCTTACAACTCTAGCCGCATGGACCGAATTGCTGTCAATTCCCATTGATAGAGAGATCTGAGTTTCTAATTATGTTGAGCTGCAGTTCACATGTCAGTAATCCCTTGGCAAACAATTAGTTGCTCCACATTGCAGGCCCAATAGGCCAGAGATGGAGATGGAAATTGACGCCCTAAACACACACAAAAAAATCTTTTCGACAAAGAAAAAACTGATTTAGAAATCAGAAGGAGCCACTGCTGTTAGGGTGAAGCCCCCGGAAGAGAGATCCAGGGGCCGAGGTTCATGCTCTGGGAACACGTGTCCAAATCCCACCAAGGCAGCTGACGGCCATTGATTTCAATGGATAAAGCTGAAATGTCAAGCTAATCTCAGCAGTAGTGACCATGACATCTCGTCATCGATTGCCGTTAAAACCTCTTTGCTGATGTGGCATAGGGAAGGTAATCTGCTGCCCTCTCTCGGTCTGGCCTACATGTGCTTCCTGGCGTCATGCAACGCGGACAGTCCTAAGCTGCCCTCTGATTAATGGCCCAGCCAGGCACCAATTGAGGGGTGGGCAACAAATGGAGGTCTTGCAAAAGGCTGCCCGCACCCCCGGAGAGAATGAAGCAGAAACAGATGAGGCGAGAATGCTCAGGGTAATCTTTCGCAGGAGGACCAGCGCTTACATTCTACCATCGCCCCTGCTTTAGCGCCGGCCACAATGAGATTGCTCGGTGGGAGTGACACTTGGTCCGGGACAGTGGAGGTATGTTACAATAACATATGGGGGTCGGTTTGCGATGACAATTAGGGCATGATCGATGCGAATGTTGCCTGTAAGCAGATCGGCTGTGGCCCCGCCAAATGAGCTCCTTGCAGTCCTCACTTTGGACAAGTAATGCGTCCATTCTGGTTGGATGACGGAAGCTACACAGGATCTGAGTCCAATTTATTCCATTGCCAAGCAAGACCACTGGGAGTACACAACTGCGCAGATGGTGAGACAGCGTCGGTCATTTGTTCTGGCAAAGCTGGATTTTTCAGAAAATTCAGTGAAGGCATCACATATGACTTGCAATATGTCACCAGTAAACGCCATGATGTACCACTGGCTCACCTAACAAGATGTTCTTCCGCTGTAGAACCCGTTATTGAAGACAGCCTTCTAGTTGACATGCAAAACAAAATGAAGCAAATACTGAACAGCAGGCAAGATTACAAGACTGCGGTCTCACATTGAAACAATTAATAGTCACAGGCAAAAACAGGTTGTTTTATTTTAAATAGACGTGCTGTGTGAAATATAAATGGCGGTTTATTTAAGGAGCTTTCTGTAGATTCATAACTTTCATAGCAATGCGAGGAACAGTAGCCGGCTATTCTTATCTGCTTGACTTGTACAGCCCTTCAGGCAATGGTATTGACGTTTGATTGGGAAAATTTCACACTTGCCCAAAGTACACTCCATTCGCCACGTTTTCTTTTTTCCCCCACTCTATCTGTATCCTATTCTAGCCTCCTTGTGTTCTCTTTGTAACTTACTATGGAGTCTATCTCTACAAACGTAGCAGATGCACTTCCCCAAATTCATCCGAGTTACCTATGTAAATGGTAAACAGTTGAATCCCCAGCACACGTCCCTGTGGCACGCCACTTGTTATCTCTTGTCAACCAGGGAAAAATGACGCCATCATGACCTCTGCTTCCTATAGGCGAGGAAATGTTCTATCCACCCCAATAGGTTAACCCTAACACCAGCAGGGTCTTGCTTTCACAATAACGTTTGACCTTGCGTCTCATCAAATTCGTTTTGGAAATCTAATGACAGTAGGCCCATCTCTCCCCATCGATCCGCAGCCGTTGTTGCAGATTTCAGGAACTCCAATAAATTGGCGATTTATGATTTCCCTTACACAAAACCATGTTGACTCCGCCTGATTATGCTCAATTTTTCCATGTGCCCTGCCATAGCCTCTTTAATCACAGCTTCTAACATTTGCCGCTATGACAGACGTTTATCTCATTGCCTGTAGATTCCCATATTGTGTCTCCCCGCTTTTTTGAATAAACGGGTTACATTCACTAATTTACAAACAAGGAACATTAACCCAACGCTTCAGCTATTTCATTAGACACTTATTTAAGACCCGAAAGGAGGATTAATCTCATGAGGACACGGGGACTTAGTCAGCACACAGCTCCACCAGCTTTCTCCCACTTCCTTTGTGCTTATAATTTTCCATTCCACATTCAGATTAAAATCCGCCATGATTATTGCCCTCCCTTTCTGAGAAGGTCCCATTATTCCTCTCTTTATACTCGTCTGCTGTATGGTTACATCATTAATTAATGGAACCAACCCTCCACTTCTGCCTAGCTTACTTCCCTTCCTCAATATCACTTAACCTTCAATATTGAGCTGCCAATCTATGTTTCCGTGCAGCCAAGTCTGTAATGCCTATCATATCATATTTATGTATTTATATCTGTGGTCTCAGTTAATCTGATATTTTCCTTCGAATGCTATGTGCATTTGGATACATCACCTTTAGTTTTCAATCCGTTTCTTATTAATGAATCTACTAACCTCATTTGCAGATGTAATGTAACATTTCTACTGCTGCACTCTCTGTCCCTCCCTGTCACCGTCTACTAATCGTTTCCCGATTAATGTGCATCTCTCTTCTCTATTCACTACACTTTAATTTATCACATCTTTGGAAAGTTGATTTCTTGCCCCCACTATTAAGTTCAAACCTTCCCTATTTCCCTCATTCTGTGACTCACTGGAATACTGTTGCCAGCACGGTTCAGTTGTAGGAAGCCCCAATGGAACCTCCCAAACTGACCCCAATACCGGCGTCAGTGTCCCGCACATCGGAACGCACTTCTCCCACTCGAGACTATGAGCTACATGTCCCTCAATCGAATGTCATGTACACGATGTCAATTTACCCGTAGCTCGGGTAATAATCCAGATGTGGTTAACTTTGCTGAACTTCTTTTGAATTTAGTGCCTAGCTCCGCATGCCCTCTATGGAGTAGCCCTTTCCTAGATCTACCTCTGTCATTGGTTATCTGCATGGAGTACGACAACTGGTTCCTCCACCTTCCACTTCAATTTCCTCTCCAGGGCCGATCGCATGTCCCAGCCCCAGAACCGGATGGTTGCCACATCCTTCCGGACTCATGCACTTTACTGCAGAGAATAGTGTCAATCCCGTTCACTATACTGTCCCATGCTCCCACTATAATCATTTGTGCTTCCTCAACTTGAAAGTCTTCCTATACCAAGGTTCTTTGGTTAGTCTGTTCAACTGCCCTGCAGCCCTTACTCTCATGCGAACAGCCTGCAAAAACCTCAACCATATTGGAATGCTGCAAAGGCTGAAGTTCTTCTGCACATCTGTCCTCTTAGTCCCTCTATCTGCCTCAGTCACAGCCACACTCTCCTGTTCCTGACCAAATCAGGAGGTAAGACCTTTGCGGGGTGTGACTGCCTTCTGCTGCAAAGCATCCGGGTAACTTTTGCGTCCATGATGTATCTCATCGTCCGCAGCGTCTCTTGCTCCCAGAAGCTACGTACATTGATAGGCAAGTGCCCACTCTATACAAACGAACGAATATGTTCAAGGCTTGCACTACTGTTTTTTTCTCCTGTTTTTAATTAGGCTGCAGCAGGTGCAGCCTTAGTTAACCTTTGCTCCCTCCATGACAACACATTTACTAGTACAAAAATTTGTAACCTTTCACCATTTTGGCATCTTTTAATGTGTCCTCAAAAACACGGCTAAAGGCCTGCGCAAGGAAACGATTTTTATCCAGATGTATGTTGGAACCTGAATTCTCCCATCCAGTAGTTTTCGTCGATTAATTTTAGTGAAACTATATAGACAGGGATCAGTAATTAGGGTGAGTAATTTCAACTCGCAGTCATGGCGTTAGTGAGTAGAGAAAATATAAGAAAAATAAAACGGTGTGAGGTAAATGGATGACCGCTCTGTTACCGTCTATTTAGTCCTCTTAAAATTAGTCAGATTTGCACTTTCGGCTCGTTAGGGTGGGCAAGAGGGTGCACCGTTTAAGCTCTGTCCTTTCACCCATTGAAAATATTAAATTTAAATAACAGCTCAGATAATAACAAATGAATGGCGCACTTGTTATAGTTTTCTATATTCACACTTATACATTCGCAAATTTGTGCATGAATGTTTCTGAGTGTGACTACAGAATAACAGGATTGCATGGGCTTTATTAACGTCTGTATCAGCTTGTTTTGCCACGTTGAACGATCAATGCACATATAAACCGAGGTATGTCTGCTCCTACACCCCGTTCAAAATTTCAAACCTTTGCTGCATATTGGCGGTCCATGGTATTCCTACCAAAATGCATAATCTAACACTTGTGCTTGCGCTCAAAGAATCATGAACAAATTTCAAAATAGCCGTCAGGTGCCAGTATCGAATAAAAACCGTAAATGACGATGAGACTTACGCATCGCAATAAGTGGCAAATGGGGTAGTAGGGTACGCACGCAACTGGATAATGGAACTGAGTGAATTCAAGTTGGAGGGTCAGTATTTGAACCTCAAAACTTGGTAATAGGTGACAGCGAGAGGCTCTGTACACGAAGCAAAACAGTTCTAACGGGTTTAATGGGACAGAGAGTCCTGGACATGAATGTGCCAACATCGATGAAATTATAAAGCGGAATTGAGAGCATATTTGGCAGATGTTGTAATGTTGCCTCCTCGGGAAGCAATTTGCCCATTCAGCGGGAACACAGCATTGAGCAAAACGAGGCGGGGGAGGGATGGAGATTGGAAATGTTGACGTTGTGAGTATATACTTATATGGGTTAGAGCGCCGAGAGGCGGAGGAGGGCGACGAAGCACTTGAGGCATTTCCATCCATAGCTTGTTTGACTCGGAGCAGGTGCGTCACTTGAAGCCAGGTAGAAAATATCAGGCGCGTTCTCCGCACCAGGCATGGCTAAAAATGAATTTCTCATCTCTTATCGCTTGCAATAGCCATAATGGCAGCATTACAAAATTATAGTCAATCTGGTTGGCCCCGTGACATTTATCCTCTGCTCGTGGATTGAGTTTCGTAGCCGGAGCTTCACAAATGCCAACACGCACTCGGCTCACTGCATCATAAGACGTCCAGAATGTGCATGTATTTCAAGAGACGATGCAGATTTACTTTGTTTATTCTGTCTTCCCTTCCTTTAGATGAGATTCCAGTGCGGTTGATCAATGGGACAACCTCATGTTCTGGAAGAGTGGAGATACATTATAATGAGACTTGGGGAGCAGTTTGTGATGATGGCTGGGACATGCTTGCTGCGAAAGTTGTATGTAAGGAAGTAGGCTGCGGAGCGGTCAAATCAGCGCCTCACGATGCCCATTTCGCTTCAGCTCCTGGTTCCTTTTGGCTGGATGATGTCAAGTGCAAAGGTCATGAGTCGAGCCTTGTGCAATGTCAAGCCAACGCCTTGGGAGAACACAACTGCAGCCCTGGCGAGGCAGCGTCGGTCATATGTTCAGGTAAAAATGGATTTGTTTCCACATCCCGCGGAGAAATAAATTAATTTTAAAATAGCATGTTGTTCTGGTGGTTTCTAGGCACTGAACACAGGAGACTCAGTCAGAGGTTAACAATCGTTTGGTTCAGACGAACGCAGGAAGAGTCTGCCTTAGACTAGCTAAAACAAATCTCTAACGATTACAGGAAATATATCTTCTTTATGTACAACTAATAACGAACAAAATGTTGTAACGTATTTCCATATTGTCAGCACATAGTCACATGATAGGCAGGTGTCACCAGGCGCGGACACAGTTTGTCCTTTACCATTATCTGTTTCTGCTCATCGCACTTCAGCCTCCAATCCAGATAATCGCTAATGACCCCCAATGTGCTGATGGAGAGTTCTGATGTCCTTTGGTTTCAAATGAAAAATGATATCCGCGTTTAACACTTACCATGTTAAAGATATTCCGAATCATGTGTCCTTAGCGACTGGCTTCTGTTGCATGGATCACGTGTTCGGGACTGAACATTCTACTTTCCAAAGGCTCTTTGTAATTCAAACCCTCATTATATTGGTACAGGCTTTGAACTGTCCCTGAGAGTGACTCTATTGACATGGTAAAAATCCAGTAGAGGGAAGGAGTTTTACATCTTTAAAGCCATAGAGAAATTACTATCAGGTGTCGTGTTTCCAGACTTCAATGTCATATAGGAGACCGTTTCCCTCCAGGTCAAATTTTCACCCTCCCACTCGAATAATTGTGGCTCCAACCAGGTGAAGTTATGCATGGTTAACGGACAGAAAATCCCGTGAAACGATTTACGCTGCTGCACGATTGGCTTTTCTGTCATTCGACCACTTTCCAGGTTTTGATCAGAGATTTTTAGAAACAATACGCCTTTTCGGAAGTGAGGCTGCTTCCCGAGCCTCTTTGCTGCTCTACTGATAATTGACATGGAAGCTCCAGGTTCCCGTTGAAGACAAATTATCAAGGGATCTGAGTGTCCTCGTGCATGAATCGCTGACAGCTAGTATGCAGGTTTAGCAGTTTACAAGGAAGGAAAAATTATTTTTGGCATTTATTGCTAAAGGAATAGAGTACAAAAATAGGGAAGTGCTTTTTTAACTGTACAAGGCATTGTTGGGACCGCACCTGGAGTACTGCGCACAGTTTTGCTCCGCTAAATTGAGGAAGGATGAAGTTGGACTGAAGGCGGTTCAGGGGATGTTCACTAGATTGATCCCAGAGGTGCGGGGCTTGTCATATGATGAGAGGTTGAGCAATCGCTAGAGTTCAGAAGCATGAGATGAGATGTAATTGAAGGTTATACAAGATACTAAAGGAGATAGACGAAGTAGATGTGGAGTGGATGTTGCTACTTCTGGGGTATTCTAGAACGTGAGGCCATAGTTTTGGGAAAAGGGGTGGTAGATTTAAATCAGAGATGAGAATGAATACATTTTCCAAAGGGTCGTGAGACTGTGGAATTCACGACCTCAGAGAGCAGTGGATGCAGGGACGCTGAATAAGTTTAAGGATGAGATGGACAGCTTTTTAATTTGAAATGGGTTGAATAGCTACGGGGAAAGGGCGGGAAGTTGGAGTTCAGGCCGAAAGGAGTTGAGTACTGAGCGTAATTATTGTCGGGCCAGTCTCGAGGGGCTGAATTGCCTACTCCTGCTCTAACGTCTTGCGTTCTTATGTACTTATGGACGATTGCCCAGGTCTTGGGTCATGCGACCGCCATTCTTCGTAACGTCTTCAAATATGAAATTTATTACGCGGATGGGATTGACCTTTATTTCAGTTCTGAAAATGCCCGTGTCATTATTTGTTAACAGGGTTGACAAATGTGTTCATGGTTTGGCATTTATGCGATCATAGTCTCAGCAGGTCAACTAAATCCAGTATAAATGTGGGCTTCTCAAATGCAAATGAAATCTCCTTGATTACATTTGAAATTTTTGTGAACATTGCCAGGTGTCATCTGACTCTCTTAGTAGATCGCTGGCAAAACGAGGTGTGAAATTCCGCAACAAAACGCAACAAATACAACGTTATTGAAGCTGCTGGAGTTACATGCCAGACAGAAGGCCAACCTGTGATCAGGTGGAGTGGAGCAGCCACCTTACCATCCTTTGCTGAGCAGAAAATGTTGAGTTTAAAAAAATAATTCCAATAAGAATGAAGGGATTTCTTTGTTTTTAATATCCATTGTTGTCTTTCAATTCAGTGCCTTAGCAACCCAACAGCACGTAGGCATAAGGCTACCAACTTGTCGCTCTGGCAACCACCACGTTGAAGTTTTAAATCCTTATCACATCTCAGGAACTTACCCAGAAACTCGAATTGTTCCAAAGCCTCCAGCAATTATTTAAATCAAACTAAAAAAAATATTTAGTAATTTAGCAACAAATTAAGCACATACACATGCCAATAAATTACTAGTGTTAACACTGTTAAACAAATCCGCTAATTAATCGCTCCCATCTAAATCTTCACCAATGCAACAGTAACCCGTATACTTTAAACAGTCAGCAGACAAAGTGCATTTGAACTTCCGAATTCAAAATGGGACTCCTTGCAATCTGGTTCGTTGGCAGACACAATCCTAGGCTTACAGGCTTGCTAAAAATTCATTACCTCTCCCTCTAAAGCGGAAACACATTTCGTTTGTGCAGGCCAAAAAAAAAAGCAACGTTAAGGTTCAGAAGAATACATCAAAACACAAGAGAAAATAACACTGTTGAATTCACTTTGTTCTCGAGAAGTAAATTTCGCTTGAAGATTTTCTAAACCTTCTGTTTTCTGGCTCCCTTTAGAATTGATTAAAATTCGATTGATGGATGGGAGTGATTCTTGCTCCGGCAGAGTGGAAGTGTATTACAACAACACCTGGGGATCAGTCTGTGATGATAGCTGGGACATGCTGGATGCACATGTTGCTTGTAAGGAACTGGGTTGCGGACCCGCCATATCAGCCCCTGGAAGTGCTCATTTTGGAGCTGCAACGAGTTCCTCCTGGTTGGATGATGTCAACTGCAATGGAACAGAGTCTGAGCTATTCGAGTGTCAGTCCAATTCTATCGGAGAACACCACTGCAGCCCTGGCGAGGCAGCGTCTGTTATATGTTCAGGTAAAGACCTTGCCTTTCTTCATTTTCTAAGTTGTTTAATATAGTTGTCAGACCTAATTTCAAATTATACCATACAGTGAAGCACAACTGTGCAGAATTTGATAGTTTCAAAGCAGAACCCCACGAATTCCTGCTGAAACTAAGGCTGATGGTCTGGAGAGATAAATCGGGGTAATGGGGCCGGTTTTAATACTCAAAAGGCAGTTGACACGGAATTGACCTGTCAAGTATCCTCATTTTAGCTGTAATGAATTTACAACTCGACGAATCCACGACACGCTGATGCATCATCTCGCAACCGTGACGCGGTTTGTGCATGAACATGATTTGTAACAGGATGAGAAGATATTTTTAGAAAAAAATAATTTCAAATATTGTGTTGGCCTCACGTTGTACGACTTATCCGCTAACGACTTTCCCGATATTCAGATGCACTGAGGCCAATTTTAATCGACTTTGGTACTGGGCGCACCAAAGGCGGCCGATGAATTTAGCCCAGGCTAACAATATCGCACGAACCGTGTATTTAAACTCCGCGTTACACAGAACAACTGTTATAATGATGTAACCTCGGCAAGTAATATCCTCCTGCAGCAGAAAAATATCAATGAGGAAACCGAGTCATGCGAATTGTGAAATTTGACGATGCATTTTCAGATCTATATGGGATTGTCCGCTGTTATGGCACAGCAGTTGATAAAGGCTGTGTTATGTAAATCACAGAGGGAATGTCGAACTAATGTCATAACATAGGCCATAGGAAAATTAAGCTCACATAACGGGAGTTCCAGAATTCAAAGCCAGAAGAGAGAGGGTTTCCTATGTGTTGGGGCTCCGTCCAGATGTGTTTATGCCTGGTTAAAGGGAACAATAACACTTGGGATGAATGGCCCCGCTGCAAGATTGGCTTTTCTGTCAGTAAACCATTTGGCATGTTGTTGATCAGGGATTTCGATAATCAATCCGGTTTTGTGCGGTTAAGGCTACTTCCCCAGCCTCTTTTCTGCTCTCCGGCCCAGTTAACGTGAAAGCTCCAGTCTGCCCGCGTACACAAAATATATCAGACCAAAAAATCTATGGCCCGGGGTTTTCATCATGTGACCTTCCGTCTCCACAATGAATTAAAATGTTACATTTATCAAGCTTCTGGAATTGATTTTCATTTCAGCTCTGAAAATCCCTCTGTGATTACTAATTAACATGGGTGCAAACTATGTTCAGGGTCTGGCATTTATGGAGTCCTAGTCTGATCAGATCCACTGGATCCAGTATCAATGTGGGCTAATCGAAAGCAAATGCAATCTCCTGATTTCCTTCTGAAATTTGCATGAAATTTACATTCCCAGATGTGATCTGAGCCTCCTGGTAGATCCCTGGCCAACGATCTGTGAAATTCCAGAACAGAAATCTATAATTGCATTGTCCACGAAACGGCTGGTGATACCTTGCAGGCAGAAGGCCAAGGTGTGATCAGGTGGTGTGGAACAGCCAACTTACTTCACTTTATTGAGCTGAAAATGTTGACTTTGGAAAAAAAATTGCAAAAAGAATGAGGTGTTTCTTTTTTTTCAATATCGAATATTGACTTTCATTTTAGCGCCTTTGACACCCAACAGTACGTAGATACAAGGGTGCCCGCTATGGTCCTGTTAAACAACATGTTGAATTTAAACTTCTGATCACATCTCAGGAATTTACGAAGAATACTGCATTGTTGCACATGTTCACCTGCTTAGTAAAGGAATCGAAAAGTCTGCATATTTTGGGTTGAGGTCCTCCTGCGACCCTTCCCACTACAGACATTGAACTTGATCTTCATTTTCGGATCAGCAGAAAGGCCATTCAGATGATAATCGATACCCTACACTGCAATGCTATTGTGCAGGCGCAAAAACCAAATTTAAAATGCGGAAGGAAACATGAATACACAGGAGACAATAATATTGTTGACTTCACTTTGATTCTGCTCAAGTGAATTTAGCTTTAAGATGTTGATAACCTTCTGTTTCCTTCCTTCCATTAGATTCCATTAACATTCGATTGATGGATGGGATTGGTTCCTGCTCCGGCAGAGTGGAAGTGTATTACAACAACGCCTGGGGATCAGTCTGTGATGATAGTTGGGACATGCTTGATGCGCAAGTTGCTTGTCAAGAGTTGGGTTGCGGACCCACCAAATCAGCCCCCAGAAATGCTTATTTTGGGACTGCAACGAGTTCCTTCTTGTTGGATGAAGTCAACTGCAACGGAACTGAGTCTGAGCTATTACAGTGCCAGTCCAATTCTATCGGAGAACACAACTGCAGCCCTAACGAGGCAGCGTCCGTTATATGTTCAGGTACACATCTTGCCTTTCATTATTTTCTAAGTAGTTTAATAAAGTTGTCTAACCTAATTTGTAATTACACCTTAAAGTGAAGCACCGTCGTGCACCATGTGATTTTTTCAAAGCACAATGGCATGTACTCCTGCTGAAACTGAACTTCGTGGACCAGAGAGAAACTTTGGGGAAATTGGGCCGTTTCTAATATTCAGCAGAGTGTGGCCGTGTAATAGATCTTTCGACTCTCCTTATTTGCTGCAATGACTCTATAACTCTCTGAACCCAAGACATTGTGATGCATTATTTAGCAACCGTGACCGTGTTAGACAGCATAGAATTCCAGATTCTGCATGGTCAAGATTTGTAGCAGTATGAGTTGACATTTTTTGGAGGAAACAAGTTACAAATATTTTGTTGACCTCACGTTATACGACTTACCCGCTAACGAGGTAACTGATATTCAGATGCACTGAGCCCCATTAGAGAAGACTATCGTAAAACACGGCCGATCAATTAAGGCCAGACTAAAAATATCGCCCGGACGGCGTATCTAACCCGCAAATTGCACAGAGCTACTGTTATAATGAAGTAACCTGGGCAAGTGACATCCTCCCAAAGCAGAAACTTAGGAATGAGGAGCACGGGTGACGAGAAGGCAGGAGTTGGGAAATTTGACGGCGTATTTTTAGCCGCACGTGGGATGGTCCGCTGTTGCGACACAGCAGTTGATAAAGGCTGAGTTATTTAGAACACAAAAGGAAACTTAAACAATTGTCATAGCCTATGTTTTTAATTGGTATATATGAGATGCAGCTCTGAATTCAGGAATAAGGCCACCAATCCGGAGAACGAATTGATAAAAAGCTAAACTAAACATTTCCCAAATTATCAACAAATTAAAAACAGACACATGTATACAAATTACTATCTGAATGACTTTTGAACGAAACCGCAAATTTATCACTCCCAGATAAGTCTTCTCCAAGAATTTAAGCAGATACTTGACAAAGCACGTTTGAACATACGAATTGAAATCGAGGCTCCTTGCAATTTGTTACCTGTGCAGACACAGTCCTAGTTTTACAGGATGGTGAGATTTTAACTGCTTATTCCTCACACACACAAAACCATTTTGGTTTACACATAGCTTTCCATTTTAAAGTATATTTTCCCTTCTTTTACTGGTTTGATATAAATTTACCGCTCCCAACAATAATCCTGTCATTCCATCAACCTGATTTGTAACTTCAACACGTTGATTTTTATCTCCTAACTATGTGCAAGATATTCCCAATTCTTTTAATGCAAATGTGACAGTAACATTTCCCTTCTTTCCTTACGTACATTTAATTAACATCTCAAACTACTGTACATGAATGAAGCCAAATGAGCTGGATTTAATCCAAATAAACCACACATGGACGAACACATAGACAGAGACACTACATCCAGCCCAATTTAAATATTATTTCCATTAACATGATAAAGATTAATATCTCTTCATGACACATGCCTGGAGGCTGTTGAGATATTCGTTAACGTTTGATTTCATGGATTGTTTTACTTGGAGCAGGTCCACCGCCGGATGCCAAGTACGCCAGATGTTAGGGAAAATCCCCATCGAGCTGAGCAAACAATGAGGCTCTCGTCTCTTAACGTTTCCAAGCTGTATTGGAATGTTTGACAGGATTGGAATCAACATGTTAGCCCCCATCAGTAATGTGCCATCCCTGTTGCTCGGGTCCTGGATTGCGCATTGAAGCCACATCTTCCAAATCAGAGACATGGAGGCGAATCAATCCACGACCCGAGCTGCTCAGTGTGTATTTCAATACAACGTAAAGTTAAATTATTTCATTCACTCCTCAATCCTTTAGATGAGATCCCAATGCGATTGAGCAATGGGTCAAACTCCTGTTCTGGAAGAGTGAAGATACATTATAATGAGATTTGGGGAGCAGTCTGTGATGGTGACTGGGACATACTTGATGCAAAATTTGCAAGTGAAGAATTGGTCTGTGGGGCGGTCAAATCAGCCCCTCATGGTGCCCATTTTGGTGAAGCTCCTGGTTCCTTTTGCCTGGATAATGTTAAATGCAAAGGCAATGAATCGAACTTAGTGCTATGTCTAGCCGACGGGTTGGGAGATCACAACTGCAGCCCTGGTGAGGCAGCGTCTGTTATATGTGCAGACAAAAAAACGATTTGTTTTAATTATTGTCGGACAAAAAATAAGCACAGATTTGAAAAACCATAAACTCATGGCTACTTCCAAGAATCGACCACAGGCAACTGAGAAAGAAGTTAGAGATCGTTTTATTCATGCAAATGCAGGGAGAGTCTTCCCGAGACTAGCTAAAATAAAACTCTACCGATTAAAGGAGAATCGTCTTTTTAGACAGAACTAATCAGCTCAATATTGCATTTTTTAGATTCTAAACTCATCATTACACAGTCACGTGAGAATCACGTGTCTCCAGCCCGTGGGACTGTTTGTCTTCAGCCTTAGCTGTTTATCCTCATTACCCCCCTGGCTCTCCAAACCGCTTAATCCCGTATGACCCACCAAAGCCTATCTGGATAGTTCTGCTGAACTGTGGTTTCAATTAAAACATACCATTCCGTGCTAAAACATCGCAGTCATAAAGATTTTTAGAATGATGTATCCTTAGCTACTTGCCTGTGCTGACTGGTTATCATGCTCCGGCTTCGAAATTCTACTTACCGATCATAACATTGTAGCTGAAACCCGCTATAGACCGGTACAGCCTTGGATCAGATCTTGCGGGGGCTGTATTCACCCAGTAAAAATCGGGTATAGGGAACGAGATTTGCAGCATGAAGGACATTGGAAAATTATCATCAGATGTAGGGAGTTCCAGACATCAAAGTCAGAAGGCACAGGGTTTCCTTCCTAATGGGGCTCCATGACCGTGAGTTCATGCTTGATTATCAGATTCAGAAACCCTGGAACCGATAGATGCGGCTGCAGAATTGGCTTTCCTGTGATTTAAATACTTGGCAGGTGTTGATCAGTGATTTGTGGAATCGCGCCAGCATTGCGCGGCTGAGACTGCTTCCCTAGCCTGGTTGCTGCTCTCCTGCCCTGTTGATGTTTAAGGCCATGTCTGAATATGAAGACAAAGCATATAGGACTGAAATGACCAATGGCCCGAGGGAGTTGGGCCATGTGGCCTTCCCTTGCCACAATTAATTCAAATGTGGCACTTATCAAGCGCATGGAATTGACTGTGATTTCAGCTCTGATAATTCATCTGTCATTAGTTGTTAACAGGGGTGGCAACTATTTTGAGGGTCAGGTATTTATGTAGCCGCAGTCTCAGCTGATCCACGTAACCATGTATCAATGTAGGCTCGTCAGAAGCAAATTAAATAGCCTGAACTACTTTTGAAATTCGCCTGCAATGTCCCAGGTGTGATGTGAGTCTGTTAGTAGTTCTCTGGGCTTTAGGAGGTGTGAAATTCCAGCTAATACATGTGCAATTACAATGTATTTAAAACTACTGGATCCACCTTACAGACAGGAGACCAAGCTGGGACATGGTGGTGTGGAGCAGCCACCTTACGTCCCTTTGTAGAGCAGAAAATGTGGCATTTAAAAAATAATTGCCAAAAGATTGAATTATTTACATTTTAAAAGTATCCAGTGGTGAGATTCAGTTCAATACCCTTGGAAACAAATAGTGCGTGTTCACAAGCGCGGCAACTTGTGGCTCTGTCAACCAACACATTTGAGTTATTCAATTCGTTTCACATCTCAGAAACTTCACCGGAGCTTCGAATTTTTCGAACTGTCCTCTCGTTAGGTGAAGGAGTCGATGTTTCTGCATACTGTGGCCTATAGTCTTTCTCAAAACCTCCCATTCTCAGACTATGAATTTGATCCTCATAATAGGCGCAGCGGCGGATTCATTTACATGAAAATCGATTCCCTGCACTGCAATGTTTTGTTGCAGAACAAAAGAAACAAGTTAATTATCCAAAATAGTACATGGAAACAGCCGAGACAATAATATTGTTGACTTCACTTTGTTTCTGGTCAAGCAAGTTTCGCTTGAAGAGTTTCTGAGCCTTTTCTTTTATTCCTCCCTTTAGAATTAATTAAAATTCGATTAATGGATGGGATCGATTCTTGCTCCGGCAGAGTGGAAGTTTATTACAACAACAACTGGAGATCAGTCTGTGATGATAGTTGGGACATGTTTGATGCACAAGTTGCTTGTAAGGAACTAGGTTGCGGACCCGCCATATCAGCTCCTGGAAATGCACATTTTGGAGCTGCCACGAGTTCCTTCTGGTTGGATAAAGTCAACTGCAATGGAACAGAGTTTAAATTATTGCAGTGCGAATCCAATTCTATCGGAGTACATAACTGCAACCCTCGCGAGGCAGCGTCGGTTATATGTTCAGGTAATGATGTTGTCTGTTGTTTTAGTAGCGGTTTAAAAAACGTATCAGTCCTAATTTGAATTAATGCATGACAGTGAAGCTTAATTGTACACCATTAGGTAGATTCAAAGCAGAATCGCATCAACTCCTGCTGAAACTATTCTTGGTGGCCTAGAAAGATAAATCTGGGAAATGGGACAGGTTTTATTACTCAACAGAGAGTCGATACGCAATCGATCTTGCGAATATGCTTCTCATTAGCTGTAATGACTCTATTACTATATGCACCCATGACTCTATAATGCATCGTCTTGCACTCTTGATCGGGATATTCAGCACAAACCTCCAGATAATGAACGGGCATGAATTGAAAGAGAAGGAAAATTCATATTTAGGGGAAAATAAATCTCCAATATCATGTTGTACGATTTACTCAATAGCGACATATCCGATATTCAGATGCACTGAGGGCCATCGGAAATGAATATTGCACAGGGAGCGCTAACCACGGCCGATGAATTCAGGCCTGAATTAAATTTCGCCAGAACGGAACATCTACGTTTCACGATGCACAATAAGCTCTTAAAATGATGTAACCGGGCCAAGTGATAGCCTCATGTAGCAGAAACGTAGCAATGAGGAAAATGAGTCATACGAAGTCAGCAGGTGCGAAATTTCACCGCGAATTTTCAGACGTATGTGGCATTGCCCGCTGTTATGACACAGCAGGTTGCTAAAGGCTGAGTTATTTAAGTCACAGACGGAAAGTTGAACAACTGTCATTCGCTACTTATTCAATTGGTATGTTTGAGATGCAGCTCAGAATTCAGGAATAAGGCCACCAAGCCTCCGGGGATCATTTAAGTCAAACTAAAATAAGGATTTCCTAATTTAATAACAAAATTAACACATACACATGTCTACAAATTACTAGTATAATTGCTGTTAAATAATTCCGCAAATTAATCACTCCCAGGTAAACTTTCACCAAGGCAAAAGTAGCCCATAGACTTTGTGCAGACACCAGGAAAAGCACATTTGAGCTTAAGAGTTTAAAATGAGGTCCCTATCAATTTGGTTCTGTTGCAGACACAGGCCTATGTTTACAGGCTGCTAAGATGTTAAAAGCCTCTGCTTTACACACACAAGGTCCATTCGTTATATATCTGCATTAACCATTCAATCATTTTTTTCATTGTATTACTAGTGTGCTTTAATTTTACTCCTCCTAACAATAATCAATTAATTCCACCATTTATTTTCGGAATATAAACACATTGCTTTGCGTCTCCTAGCTAGGTGCACGATTTTTAACTTTACCCTTCATTGCGAACAGAACAAAGAAGAAAGAGAACAAAGAACATTACAGCACAGGAACAGGCCCTTCGGCCCTCCAAGCCTTCGCCGATCATATTGCCAGTCAACTAAAACATTTTGCACTTCCGGAGTCCGAATCCCTCTATTCCCATCTTATTCATGTGTTTGTCAAGCTGTCTCTTAAACATCACTATCGTACCTGCTTCCACCACCTCCTCTGGCAGCGAATTCCAGATACTCACTACCCTCTGCGTAAAAGACTTGCCCCGCACATCTCCTTTATAGTTTTCTCCTCTCACCTTAAATCTATGCCCCCTAGTAATTGACTTTTCCACCCTGGGAAAAAAATTCTGACTATCTGTTCTGTCAATGCCACTCATATTTTGTAAACATCTATCAAGTCGCCCCTCAATCTCCGTAGCTCCATTGAGAACAATCAGAGTTTCTCCAACCTGTCATCCTAACTAATAACCTCCAGACCAGGCAGCATCCAGGTAAACCTCATCTACACCCTCTCCAACGCCTCCATATCATTGTGGTAATCTTTACATTCTACATTTACACGTACCTAATTAACAACTGAAACAATTATACATAAGAGCACCCAGGATAGCTGGCTTTAATCCTATTAAGTCACACACACAACTCATGCAAACACACACCCACAAACACACACACACAACTCACACAAATATACAGGCACAAACCCTACTTGAATCCTAATTTGAAAATTATTTCCAATAACATTATAGAGATTAATGCCTCCTCATGACAAACGCCTGGATGTGGATGAGGCTAACGAAACATTCGTTCACATTTGATTCCTTGGCTTGTTTTACTTGGGGCAGGTCCGCCTCCTGAAGCCAGATATACGAACGGCTGAACCCACTCTCCATCAAACTGAGTAACCGGTGAGGATCTCGTCTCTTAACGCTTGCAGCAGCCGTATTGCAATGTGTGACAGGAGTAGAATCAACATGCTAGACCCCGTTAGAAATGTCCCATCCCTTTTCCTCTGCTTGTGGGTTGCGTCTCGAAGCCGCATCTACCTTCTCAGAGGAACGGAGAGGACTCATTCAGCCAACTGGCCTGTTCAACCTATGATTTCAACACAATGTTAAGTTAATTTATTTCTTTCAGCCCTCACTCCATGAGACGACATCCCAGGGCGATTGATAAATGGAACAGACTTTTCTTCTGGAAGAGTGGAGCTACATTATAATGACACTTGGGGAGCAGTCCGTGCTGATGACTGGGGCACATTTGATGCAAAGGTTGTATTTGAGGAAGTGGGCTGGGGAGCGGTCAAAACAGCCCCTCGTGGTGCCCATTTCAGTGCCACTCCTGGTTCATTTTGGCTGGATGATGTTAAGTGCAAAGGCTATGAATCGAGCCTACAGCAATGTCAAGTCAAGGCCTTGGGAGAACACAACTGCCGCCCTGGCGATGCAGCGGCTGTCATATGTTCAGGAAAATTTTGATTTGTTCCAATTATTTTCTGACATTAAATAAGCACTGATTTGAAATATCATATTGTCGTGGTATCTTCCAACAATCGAGCACAGGAGACTTAGGTAGAGGTTAACGACGGCTTTATTCAAGCAAATACAGGCAAAGCCTGCCTAAGACGAGCTAACATAAAACTCTTTGGGTCACAGGAGAACCATCTTTTTATACACAACTAGTCAGTTCAGCATTGCATTATTCATATTCTAATCTCATTGCTACACAGCCACATGATAAGCAGATGTCTTCAGTCCCTAGCAATTCTTGTCTTTACCCTTATCTGTTTATCCTCATTTCCCCCCTCGGTCTCAAAACCAGCTAAAATCTTATGAAACGCCAAGGTCCATCTGGATAGTTCTGCTGAATTTTGGTTTCAATAAAAACATAGAAATCTGTGCTAAAAACTTGCAGTCATAAAGATTTTCAGAATGATGTACGCTTAGTTACTTGCCTGTGCTGAATTGTTATCGTGCTCCGGCTTCGAAATTCTACTTACCGATCATAACTTTATAGTTCAAACTCTCATTACATCCGTATAGCCTTGGATCAGATCTTCAGGATGCCTCTATTCACACAGTGAAAATCTGGTAGAGGGAAATAGTTTTTCAGCGTGAAATTTATCGGAAAATTAATATCAGATTTCGGGATTTGCAGGGTTCAAAGTCAGAAGGCGGTAGGTTTCCATCCTATTGGGGCTCCATCAAGGTGAGTTCATGCCTGGCTATATGGTACAGACACCCTGGAAACGAACGATGCCGCCACACAGTTGGCTTTTCTCTGATTAGAACTCTTGCCATGTGTTGATACGAGATTTGTGGAATCACGCCAGCTTTTGGAAGCAGAGAATGATTCCCCAGCCTTGTTGCTGCTCTCCTGCCCAGTTGATGTTGAAGGTTCAGTCTGACTGTGAAAACAAAGCTGAGGAGACTAAAATGACCATTGGCCCGAGGGCTTGGATCATGTGACATTGCCTCGCCACAGTGACTTTAAATGTGGCATTTATGACGAGTTTGGAGTTGATTTAGGTTTCAGCTCTGAACGTTCCTCTGTTATTTTTTATTAACAGGTGTGGCAATTATTCTGAGGGTCAGGTATTTATGAAGCCATAGTCTCAGCAGGTCCTCTTAACCAGTTATGAATGATGGCTCATCAAAAGAAAATTAAATCTCCTTAACTCCTTTTAAAATTTGCCTGAAATGTCCCAGGTCTGATGTAAGTCTCTTAGTTGTTCTCTGGTCATAACGGGGTGTAAAATTCCTGAACAGAATTCTACACTCATATGTCCTTAAAACTGCTGGAGTTGCATTCCAGACAGAAGGCCAACCTGTGATCATGTGGTATGGAGCCTTACCTTCCTTTGTTGAGCAGAAATTATTCTGTTTAAAAGCCATTTGACAAAAGAATGAAGTTTATTCATTTTAATAATACCCATTGTTGAGTTTCAGTTCAACGCCTTTGGAACCGAACAGTGCGTAGGCACAAGCGTTCTCAGTTGTGGTTATGTCAACCAACACGTTGAGTTCTTCCATTCCTATCACATCTCAGGAAATTGAACCGGAACCTCGATTTTTTTTTCGAAATGTCCTCCCGTTCGGTAAAGGAATAGATGTTTGTGCATATTCTGCGAAATAGCCTTCCTGCAATAATTGCCATCACAGGCTATGACTTTGATCCTCATTATAGAAACAGCAGAGGACTCATTTAGATGTACATGGATTCCCTACAGTGCAATGGTTTGGTGCAGTCCATAAATAACATCTTTAAGATTCAGAAAAATACATGAAAACACAGGAGAAAATAATATTTTTGCTTTAACTTTGTTTCTGGTGATGTAAATGTGGTTTGAAGAGTTTCTCAACCCTCTGTTTTCTTCCTACCTTTAGAAATGCTTAATATTCGATTGATGGATGGGATCGGTTCCTGTTCGGGCAGAGTGGAAGTGTATTACAACAACACCTGGGGATCAGTCTGTGATGATAGTTGGGACATGCTTGATGCACAAGTTGCTTGTAAGGAACTGGGGTGCGGACCCGCGAAATCAATCCCGGGAAATGCTCATTTTGGAGATGCAACAAGTTCCTTCTGGTTGGATGATGTCAACTGCAATGGACTAGAGTCTAAATTATCCCAGTGCCAATCCAATTTTATCGGAGAGCATAACTGCAGCCCTGGCGAGGCAGCGTCAGTTGTGTGCTCAGGTGAAGATTTTGCCTTTATTTTTAGTAGCGGTTTAAAAAACGTACCAGAACAGATTTGAATTAACGCATTAAAGATAAGCACAATTGTGCACCATTAACTAGTGTCAAAGCGGAATCGCGTGAACGCATGCTGAAACTAAACTTGGTGGTCCTGGGAGATAAATCGGGGAAATGGGATCGGTTTTAACACTAACCGCAGACTCGACACGGGATCGATCTGCCGAAAAAACTTCTTATGAGCTGTACTGACTCTATAACTCCATGAATCTATGACTTTGCGATGCCGCATCTTGCACTCGTGATCGGGTTAGTCAGCACAAACCTCCAGAAAATGCATGGACATGAATTGAATACAAATAAAAATGCACATTAAGGGGGAACTGATTCGCCAATATTATGTTGTCCTCACGTTATACGACTTCCCCGATAACGATTTACCCGATATTTAGATGCACTGAGGCCCATCGAAACTGAATATCGTACTGGGCGCGCTAACACCGGCAGATTAATGCACGCCTGATTTCCATTTCGCTCGAATGGAACATCTAACTTTCACATTGCATAGAGCAACTGGTATCAAGGAGTAACCTCCGAAAGTGATATCCTCGTGATGCAGCAACTTAGCAATGAGGAAAACAAGGCTTGTGAAGGCAGGATCTGGGACATTTCACCCCGCATTTTCAGCTGCATGTGGATTGCCCGCTGTTATGACACAGCAGTTGGTAATTGTTGTGTTGTTTAAAACACAGAATGAATTTTGAAAAACTATCATAACCTATGTTTTAAATTGGTAAGTTTGTGATGCAGCTCTGAATTCAGGAATAAGACCACCAAGCCTGCAGAGATTATTTAGATCAAACCAAATTTTACATTTCGTAATTTAACAACAAATTAAACATGTGTTCATGTCTACAATTATGAGTATAATCACTGTTAAACAAATCCGCTAATTAATCACTCCCAGGCAAATCTTTACAAAAGCAACAGTAACCCAACCCATAGATCTTAAATAGACAGCAGGCAAAGCACGTTTGAACTTCCGAATTCAAAATGAGACTCCTTGCAATTTGGTACCTTCGCAGAAACAGTCCTAGGCTTACAGGCTGGGTAGAAATTAATTGATTCTCCCTCTCACGCTGAAACTCATTTCGGTTTGTGCAGGCCAAAAAATAAACTTTATCATTGAGAAGAATACATGAAAACACAGGAAAAAATAATATTTTTGTGTCACTTTGTTTCTGGTGAAGTAGCTTTCGCACGAAGATTTTCAAAACCTTCTGTTTTGTTGCTCACTTTAGAATTGATTAAAATTCGATTGATAGATGGGATTGATTCTTGCTCCGGCAGAGTGGAAGTGTATTATAACAACACCTGGGGATCAGTCTGTGATGATAGATGGGACATGCTTGATGCACAAGTTGTTTGTAAGGAAGTGGGTTGCGGACTCGCCAAATCTGCCCCTGGAAATGTTCATTTTGGAGCTGCAACGAGTCCATTCTGGTTGGATGATGTCAAATGCAATGGAACAGAGTCTAATATATTCCACTGTCAATCCAAGTCTCTCGGAGAACATAACTGCAGCCCTGGCGAGGCAGCATCCGTTATATGTTCAGGTAAAGATCATGCATTTCTTTATTTTGATAGAAGTGTAACAAAGATGTCAGTCCTAATTTGAAATAACACATGTGAGTGAAGCACAATTGTGCACCATTAGCTCGCCTCAATGCAGAATAGCATGAGCTCCTGCTGAAAGTAAAGTTGCTTGTCTCGAGCAAAATGGGACGGGTCCTAATGCTCAACAGAGAGTCGACACGGCACTGATCCGTGCAATGCCCTTCTTATTAGCTGTCATGAATCTATAACTCTATGAATCCTTGTCGCTGCTATGCATCATCCAGCACTCGTGATCCTGTTAGTTGGCGCAAAACCCCCGCTAAAGGGGATATGCCTTGAAACAGAACGAAACGTCACTTTAGGAGTAATTAAATAGCCAATATTGCGTTGACCTCAGATTATACGACTTACTGCGTACTACTTAATCGACATTCAGATGCACAAATGCCCTTTGCAACTGTGTATCGTCCTGGGGGCGGGAAAAACGGCTGCCGCATTTAGGCAAGGCTCAAAATATCGCCCGAAGGGAGGGTCTTAGCACCCCGTTGCACAGAGCTACTGTTATAATGATGTAACATCAGCTAGTCATGTCCTCTTGTAGCTGAAACGTAGCAACGATAAAAATGAGTTATGTTAAAGCAGGTGGTGGTAGATTTGACCCCGCAGTTTCAGCCAAATGTGGGATTCTCCACTGTTATTACAGAGCAGTTGGTAAAGGCTGAGTTACTTATATCACGGAGCGGAACTTGAAGAACTGTCATAGCCAATATTTTCAGTTGACCTGTTTGAGGAGCAGCTCTGAATACAGGAACAGGGAGATCAAGTCTCGAGAGTGAATTGATTTAAAACTAATTTTAACATCTCCTATTTTAACAATCAAGCAAACACATACACAAGTCTACCAAATACTACACTAATAGCTTTTCAACAAATCCGCAAATTGATCACATCCAGGTAAATATTCACCAAGCCGTTAGACATTAACCAGGCAAAGCACATTTGACCTTACGAATTGAACATGATTTGGTTCCTTTGTAGACACAGTCCTGGGCTTACAGGCTGCTGAGACCTTAACTGCTTCTCCCTCACACACACAAACTCATTTCGGTTTACAATTCGCATTCCCTTTGAATCTAACTGTTCCATTGATTTTGTTGTTGGTTTTAAATGTTACCACCCCTAACAATAATCATTTCATTCCATCAATTTCGTTAGTAATATAATCACGTTGCTGTGTCTCTCCTAGCTAGGTGTAACATTTTCCCCATTATTTTCAATGCAGATGCGAAGGTAATATTTACTTTCTATCCTTAAGTATATTTAATTAACATATCAAACGAATATACATCAAAGAAGGCAGACTAGCTGGCTTCAAACTCATTAAGCCACACACAAAGACACATAGGCGCGGACAGTACTTCAAGTTCAATTTTTAAAAATTCCCAAAATCATTATAAATATTAATCTCTCTTCGTGACACACACCTGGAGCGGCAAAGCCTGGTGAAATAATCGTTTCCATCTGACGACAAGGCTTGTTTTACTTGTAGCAGGTCAACCGCCGGAAGCCAGATACGCTAGAGGATAGACCCACTCCCCATTGGCCAGAGCTATTATTGGGGCTCTCGTCTCTTAACGCTTACAGAAGCCGTTTTGCTTTGTTTGACATGATTAGAATGAATATGCTAGACCCAGTTAGGAATGTAATATCGCTTTTCCTCTGGTCCTGGATTTCAATTGTAAGCCGGACATTTCTTCTCAGCTACACCGACGCGACTGACTGCTGAGCTTATGAGTATTTCAATAGATTGTTAAGTCATCTTCTTCCTTTCAGCCTTCCCTCCTGTAGATGAGATCGAAGTGTGGTTGATCAATGGGCCAAACTCCTGTTCTGGAAGATTGGAGATATATTATAATTAGACTTGGGGAGCAGAAAGTGATGATGACTGGGATGTGCTTGATGCAAAGGTTGTATATCAGGAATTGGGCTGTGAAGCGGTCAAATCAGTCCCTGGCGGTGCACTTTTTGGTGCAATTCCTGGTCCCTTTTGGCTGGACAATGTTAACTGCAAAAGTAATGAGTCGAGCCAACCGCAATGTCAAGCCAAGACCTTGAGAGAACACAACTGCAGCCCTGGCGAGACAGCGTCTATCATATGTTCAGATCAAAATTCATTTGTTTCCACAGTTTTAGGAAAACATAAATTCCGATTTGAAATATCATGTTGTTTTGGTGCCTTCTAAGAATCGAGCACAGGAGAGACAGACAGGGGTTAACGACCCATTTGTTCAAGCGAACACAGGTAGTGTCTGCTCTAGACTAGCTAAAAAAGAAATCCACAGAATACACCAAACCTTTCCTTTCTATAAACAAATCATCACTGCCAAACATTTGATCAAATTCTGCTCTTGTCACTACATAGCCACATGATAAGCAAATGTCTCCAGTCCCTGGCACTGATTGGCTTTAATCTTCTTTGTTCATCCTCACTGCCCTGCACTCTCCAATCCAGTTGATCGCTAAATACCCAAAAGGTCTTTCTAGTGATTTCTGCTGACATTTGGTTTCAAATAAGAAATATGATATAAATCCATGATTAACACTTACAGTGTTAAACATATTCAGAATCATGTCTCCTTAGTTACTGGACTTTGCAGACTGGACCAAGTGTTCGGGCCTCAACATTCTATTTTCCGAAGGCTTCATTGTAGCTGAAACTCTCATTACATCGGTACAGGCTTGGAACTGCCCTTGACCGTGACTCTATTCACGTAGTAAAAATCCAGTATTTTGCAGCCTGAAGGCCATAGGAAAATTATAACATTTTGGGCATTCCAGATTTCAAAGTCAGAAGAGAGAGGGTTTCCCTTGTGTTGGGGCTCCACCCAGATGACTTACTGCCTGGTTCTTGATATAAAAAACCCACGAAACGACTGGAGCTGGTGGACGTTTGGCTTTTCTGTCATTAATCAATTTGTCAGGTGTTCATGAAAGAATTTTACGATCAAGCCCGTTTTGCGGTGTTGAGGCTGGTTCCTCAGATTCTTTTCTGCTCCCCTGCCCAGTGGATGTCAATTCTACAATGCCTCTGTGAAGACAAAATTTGGAAGACCACATTGACCAACTGTCCAGGGCTTGGGTCATGTGACCGTGCTTCTCCACAATGACTTCAATTGTGACATTTAACAAGCGCATGGAATTTACTTTGATTTCAGCTCTGATAATCCCTCAGTGATTAGATTTTAACTTGGGTGACAACCATTTTGAGCGTCTGGTATTTACGAAGCCATATCTCCACAGACCCACTGACTCTGATATCAATGTGGGCCCATCAAAAGCAAATGCAATCTCTTGATTGCCTTCTGAAATTTGCCTGAACTGTTCCAGATGAGACGTGAATCTCCTGGTAGATCTCTGGCACAACGGGGTGTGAAATTAGAGAACAGAAATCTATATTTACAAAGTATTTGAAACTGCTGGAGTAACCATCCGGACAGAAGGCCAACCTGTGAGCAGGTTGTGTGGAGCAGCCACCTTACTTCCCTTTGTTCAGCAGAAAATTTTGACTTTGGAAAACAATTGCAACAAGAATGAGGTGTTGAAAAAAATATCCAGTCTTGAATTTCATTTGAGCGCCTTAGACACCCAACAATGCACAGACATATGGCGGCCCACGTGTGGCTCTGCCAATCAACAGGTTGCACTTCTAGATTCCGATCACATTCAGGAGGTTAGGAAGAACACCGAAATTGTTGCAAATGTCCACCTGTTCGGTTTTTGGAATCGAAATTTTGGGCTGATGTCTTCCTGTGATCCATCCCACCACAGACAATGATCTTGACCTTCATTTTAGGTTCAGCTGAATGGTCATTGAGATGACTTTCGATTCCCTACATTGCAATGTTTTTGTGCAGGTCAAAGAAATTACAAACTTAGGATTCTGAAGGAAGCATGGAAACACAGGAGACATTGATATATTGACTTCACTTTGAATCTGGTGAAATGAATTTCGCTTGAATATTATCTTTAACTACTGTTTTCCTTCCTTAGATTCGATTAAAATTCGTTTGATGGATGGGATTGGCTCCTGTTCCGGTAGAGTGGAAGTGTATTACAACAACACCTGGGGATCAGTCTGCGATGATAGTTGGGACATGTTTGATGCACAAGTTGCTTGTACGGAACTGGGTTGTGGAACACCCAAATCAGCCCCTGGAAATGCTCATTTTGGAGCTGCAACGAGTTTCTTCTGGTTGGATGAAGTCAACTGCAATGGAACAGAGTCTAAATTAGCCCACTGCCAATCCAATTCTATCGGAGAACATAACTGTAGCCCTGGCGAGGCAGCGTCCGTTATATGTTCAGGTAAAGATGTTGCACTTTTTTAATAGAGGGTTAAGAAATCGTATCAGTCCTCATTTGAAATAACACATTAAAGTGAAGTGCAATTGTGCACTATTTGCTAGTTTCAAAGCAGGATCCTGAGGCTCCTGCTGAAACGAAAGTTGTTGGTCAAGAGAGATAGGTCGGGGAAATAGAACCGGGTTCTAATACTGATCAGAGAGACGACAAGTATTCGCCTGTTGAATGTTTCCCTGATTAGCTGCAATATCTACAAAATTCTAGGAATTCATGACTCTGTGATCCATCATCCAGCACTCCTTATCCGGTTAGCCAGCATCAAGCTCCAGATAATGCTAGGGCATGATTTGAAAATAATGATGAGTAGTTTTTGGTTAGGTTTTAGGCCAATATTATGTTGGCTTCACGTTGTACGACATTCCCGATATTCAGATGCACTGAGTCCCATTGCAACTGACAGTCGCATTGGGCGTGCTAATCATGGTAGTTGTTTTCACCCCTGATTTCCATTTTGCCCGAACGGAATATCAAAGTTTCACTGTTCACAAAGTGACTGTTATAATGATGTAACTTCGACTCGTGATGTCCTCCAGTAGCAGAAATGTTGCAAAGAAGAAAACGAGCCAAGCGAAGGCAGGAGATGGGAAATGTGACCGCGCATTTTCAGAGGTATGTAGAATTGTCGGCTGTTATGACAGAGCCGTTGGTAAGGATTGAGATAATTCAAACATGGAGGGAACTTTGTACATCTGTCATAGCCTATATTGTCAATTGGTACTTTTGAAATGCAGCTCTGAATTCAGGATTAAGGAAACCAAGCGTCCAGAGATTCTTTAGATCGAACTAAACTAAACATCTCCTAATCTTGCAACAAATTAAACATATACACATGTCCACCAAATACCATCCTAATGGCTTTTAAACACGCCATCAAATTAATCACCCTCAGGTAAATCTTCATGAAGGCACCAGTAACCCGCAGGCTTTACAGAGGTACCAGGCAAAGCGCATTTGACTTCCCGGATTCAAACTGAGGGTCCTGGCAATTTGGTACATTTGCAGAGACAGTACTAAGACTGCAGGCTGTTAAGAAAATAATTGCTTCTGCCTCTCGCGCAGGAAACAATTTCGGTTTGTGCAGGTAAAATAAAAAACAAGATTAAGAATCAGAAGAAAACATGAAAATACCGATTACAGGAAAACCATGTTTTTATACACAACTAGACACATCAACGTTGCATTACTGAGATTCTAATCTCATCATTACACAGCTGCATGATAATCAGATGCCTCCAGTCCCTGGCACTCTTTCTCTTTACCCTTACATGTTTAACCTCATATCGTCGATCTTCAAACCAGTTAATCCCTTACCCAGCAGCATGTAGGCACAAGGCACTTGTGACTCTTTCAAACAAGACGCTGAGTTTTAAATTCCTGTCACATCACAGGAAAATACCCAGAGCCTCGAATTGTTGCAAATGTCCTCTTGTTCGTTAAAGGAATCGATAATGTTGCAGATTTTGTTCTGAGGTCTTCCTGACTCACTTTCCATCAACAACCATGAATTTTCTCTTAATTTGCGGCTCAGCAGAAGATTGCTTCAGAGGAAAATCGATTCCCTACATTGCAATACTTGTGAGAAGGCCAAATAAAACTAAATTAAGATTCAGAAGAAAGCATGAAAACACAGGAGACAATAATATTACTGTTTCATTTTGATTCTGGTGAAAGAAATTTCGCTTGAACATTTTCTCAACCTTTCGTTTTCTTCCTTCCTTTAGATTTAACTAAAATCCGACTGATGGATGGGAGTGATTATTGCTCTGGCAGAGTGGAAGTGTATTACAACAACATCTGGGGATCAGTCTGCGATGATAGTTGGGACATGCTTGATACACAAGTTGCATGTAAGGAACTAGGTTGTGGAACTGCCAAAGCAGCCCCTGGAAATGGTCATTTTGGAGCTGCAACGAGTTCCTTCTGGTTGGATGAAGTCAACTGCAATGGAACAGAGTTTAAATTATCCCAGTGTCAATCGAATTCTATCGGAGAACATAATTGCAGCCCTCGTAAGGCAGCGTCCGTCATATGTTCAGGTAAAGATATTGCCTTTCTATATTTTTTATTTTTATTTATTTTCTGATCAATTTAGAAAAGCTGCCAGACCAAGTGTTAAATAACACATTACAGGGATGCCCAATTGTGCACCATTCGCCACACTCAAAGCTGAATGGCATGAGCTCCTGCTTACAATAAAGTTGGCGGGCGAGGGAGGTTAACCGGGGAATTGGGAAATGTTTCATTGCTCAGCGGACAGTCGACACGTAACCGATCTGTCGAATGTCTCTCTTAAAAGCTGTGGTTACTCTTTTAACCCATGAGCCCCGTGATGCACTATCAAGCTCTCCTGATCCGGTTAGTCAGCACAAGACTCGGGTTAATGGGGGCATGATTTGATGCAGAATGGAAAGTCATTTTTACGGTCTGGAAGTCAACAATAGGAAGTGGCAGGAGGTGGGAAATTGTGTATGGCGGAATTTCAGATGTTTATGGGATTTTTCGCCTGCAGGCGAGTGAGGCTGATGAAGTTTTGGTTTACTTTTGATACCATGGCATGTTTTACTTGGCGCAGGTCTATTGGCCTGAAGCCAGATACATCACAAGTTGGAGCAATCCCCCATCGGGCTGAGCCATCAGTGAGGCTCATCTCTTAACTCGTGCAGCAGCCACAATGGAAAGTGTAACAGGTTTAGGAACAAAATGTTAGGCCCCGTTATCAACGTACCATCCCTCTTCCTCTTGTCCTGGATTGCGCCTCGAAGTCGAATCTTCCTTTTGGGGGACACGGAAGCTATTCACTCCACCACCGACCTGCTGAATTTGTGAATAATTCAATAGATTGTTCAGTTAACATTTTTCTTTCATTTTCTCTCCCCTTAGAATACGCCACAGTGCGGTTGATCAATGGGCCAAACCCCTGTACTGGAAGAGTGGAGATACATTATAATGAGACTTGGGGAGCAGTGTGTGATGATGACTGGGACATGCTTGATGCAAAAGTTGTATGTGAGCAATTGGGCTGCGGAGCGGCCGAATCAGCTCCTCACGGTGCGCATTTTGGTGCAGCTCCTGGTCCCTTTTGGCTGGATAATGTTAAATGCAAAGGTCATGAGTCCAGCCTAGTGGAATGTCAAGGCAACGCCTTTGGAGAACACAACTGCAGCCCTGGCGAGGCTGCATCTGTCATATGTTCAGGTAAAAATGGATTTGTTTCCGCAGTTTTAGGAAAACATAAATTCTGATTTGAAATATCACGTTGTTGTGGTGCCTTCTAAGAATCGAGCACAGGAGACACAGACAGGGGTTAACGACCCATTTGTTCAAGCGAACACAGGTAGTGTCTGCTCTAGACTAGCTAAAAAAGAAATCCACAGAATACACCAAACCTTTCCTTTCTATAAACAAATCATCACTGCCAAACATTTGATCAAATTCTGCTCTTGTCACTACATAGCCACATGATAAGCAAATGTCTCCAGTCCCTGGCACTGATTGGCTTTAATCTTCTTTGTTCATCCTCACTGCCCTGCACTCTCCAATCCAGTTGATCGCTAAGTACCCAAAAGGTCTTTCTAGTGATTTCTGCTGACATTTGGTTTCAAATAAGAAATATGATATAAATCCATGATTAACACTTACAGTGTTAAACATATTCAGAATCATGTCTCCTTAGTTACTGGGCTTTAAAGGCTGGACCAAGTGTTCGGGCCTCAACATTCTATTTTCCGAAGGTTTCATTGTAGCTGAAACCCTCATTACATCGGTACAGTCTTGGAACTGCCCTTGACCGTGACTCTATTCACACAGTAAAAATCCATTAGTTTCCAGCCTGAAGGCCATAGGAAAATTATCATATTTTGGGAGGTCCAGATTTTAAAGTCAGAAGAGAGAGGTTTTCCCTTGTGTTGGAGCTCCACCCAGATGACTTAATGACTGGTTGATGAGACAAAAATCCCACGAAACGACTGGAGCTGGTGCATGTTTGGCTTTTCTGTCATTAATCAATTTGGCAGGTGTTGATGGAAGATTTTTACGATCAAGCCCGGTATGCGGTTTTGAGGCTGGTTCCTCAGACTCTTTGCTGCTCCACTGCCCAGTGGATGTCAATTCTACAATGTCACTATGAAGACAAAATGTTGAAGACCACATTGACTAATTGTCCAGGGCTTGGGTCATGTTACCATCCTTCTGCACATGACTACAACTGTGACATTTATCAAGCACATTGAATTTACTTTGATTTCAGCTCTGATAATCCCTCAGTGATTAGATGTTAACTTGGGTGCCAACCATTTTGAACGTCTGGTATTCACGAAGCCATATCTCCACAGACCCACTGACTCTGGTATCAATGTGGGCCCATCAAAAGCAAATGCAATCTCCTGATTGCCTTCTGAAATTTTGCTGAACTATTCCAGATGAGATGTGAGCCTCCTGGTAGATCTCTGGCACAACGGGGTGTGAAATTCGAGAACAGAAATCTATATTTACAAAGTATTTGAAACTGCTCGAGTAAACATCCGGACAGAAGGCCAACCTGTGAGCAGGTTGTGTGGAGCAGACACCTTACTTCCCTTTGTTCAGCAGAAAATTTTGACTTTGGAAAACTATTGGAAAAAGAATGTGGTGTCTAAAAAATATCCAGTATTGAATTACATTTGAGCTCCGTAGAGACCCAACAATGCATAGACACATGGCGGCCCACGTGTGGCTCTGTCAATCAACACGTTGCGCTTCTAAATTCCGATCACATTCAGGAGGTTAGGAAGAACGCCTAGTATTGCAAATGTCCACCTGTTCGGCAATGGAATCGATATTTTGGGCTGATGTCTTCCTGCGATCCATCCCACCACAGACAATGACCTTGACCTTCATTTTAGGTTCAGCTGAATGGTCATTGAGATGACTTTAGATTCCAAACATTGCAATGTTTTTGTGCAGGTCAAAGAAATTACAAACTTAGGATTCAGAAGGAAACAGGGAAACACAGGAGACATTGATATATTGACTTCACTTTGAATCTGGTGAAATGAATTTCGCTTGAATATTACCTTTAACTACTGTTTTCCTTCCGTAGATTCGATTAAAATTCGTTTGATGGATGGGCTTGGCTCCTGTTCCGGCAGAGTGGAAGTGTATTACAACAACACCTGGGGATCAGTCTGCGATGATAGTTGGGACATGTTTGATGCACAAGTTGCTTGTATGGAACTGGGTTGTGGAACACCCAAATCAGCCCCTGGAAATGCTCATTTTGGAGCTGCAACGAGTTTCTTCTGGTTGGATGAAGTCAACTGCAATGGAACAGAGTCTAAATTATTCCAGTGCCAATCCAATTCTATCGGAAAACATAACTGTAGCCCTGGCGAGGCAGCGTCCGTGATATGTTCAGGTAAAGATGTTGCACTTTTTTAATAGAGGGTTAAGAAATCGTATCAGTCCTCATTTGAAATGACACATTAAAGTGAAGTGCAATTGTGCACTATTTGCTAGTTTCAAAGCAGGATCGTGTGGCTGCTGCTGAAACGAAAGTTGTTGGTCAAGAGAGATAGGTCGGGGAAATTGAACCGGGTTCAAATACTCATCAGAGAGACGACAAGTATTCGCCTGTTGAATGTTTCCCTGATTAGCTGCAATATCTATAAAATTCTAGGAATTCATGACTCTGTGATCCATCATCCAGCACTCCTCATCCGGTTAGCCAGCATCAAGCTCCAGATAATGCTTGGGCATGATATGAAAACAATGATGAGTAGTTTTTGGTTAGGTTTTAGGCCAATATTATGTTGGCTTCACGTTGTACGACATTCCCGATATTCAGATGCACTGAGTCCCATTGCAACTGACAGTCGCATTGGGCGCGCTAATCATGGTAGTTGTTTTCACCCCTGATTTCCATTTTGCCCGAACGGAATATCTAAGTTTCACTTTTCACAACGTGACTGTTATAATGATGTAACTTCGACAAGTGATGTCCTCCAGTAGCAGAAACGTTGCAATGAGGATAACGAGCCAAGCGAAGGCAGGAGGTGGGAAATGTGACCGCGCATTTTCAGAGGTATGTAGAATTGTCGGCTGTTATGACAGAGCAGTTGGTAAGGATTGAGATAATTCAAACATGGAGGGAACTTTGAACATCTGTCATACCCATATTGTCAATTGGTACTTTTGAAATGCAGCTCTGAATTCAGGATTAAGGAAACCAAGCCTCCAGAGATTATTTAGATCGAACTAAACTAAACATCTCCTAATCTTGCAACACATTAAACATATACACATGTCCACTAAATACCATCCTAATGGCTTTTAAGCACACCATCAAAGTAATCACCCTCAGGTAAATCTTCAGGAAGGCACCAGTAACCCGCAGGCTTTACAGAGGTACCAGGCAAAGCTCATATGACCTTCCGGATTCATACTGAGGGTCCTGGCAATTTGGTTCATTTGCAGACACAGTACTAAGATTGCAGGCTGTTAAGAAATTAATTGCTTCTGCCTCTCGCGCAGGAACCAGTTTTGGTTTGTGCAGGTAAAATAAAGAACAAGATTAAGAATCAGAAGAAAACATGAAAATACCGATTACAGGAAAACCCTATTTTTATACACAACTAGTCACGTCAACGTTGCATTACTGAGATTCTAATCTCATCAGTACACAGCCGCATGATAAGCAGATGCCTCCAGTCCCTGGCACTCTTTCTCTTTACCCTTATCTGTTTACCCTCATATCGTCGATGTTCAAACCAGTTAATCCCTTACCAAGCAGTGTGTAGGCACAAGCCACTTGTGACTCGTTCAAGCAAGACGCTGAGTTTTAAATTCCTGTCACATCACAGGAAAATACCCAGAGCCTCGAATTGTTGCAAATGTCCTCTTGTTCGTTAAAGGAATCGATAATGTTGCAGATTTTGTTCTGAGGTCTTCCTGAATCACTTTCCATCAACAACCATGAATTTTCTCTTAATTTGCGGCTCAGCAGAGGATTGCTTCAGAGGAAAATCGATTCCCTACATTGCAATACTTGTGAGAAGGCCAAATAAAACTAAATTAAGATTCAGAAGAAAGCATGAAAACACAGGAGACAATAATATTACTGTTTCATTTTGATTCTGGTGAAAGAAATTTCGCTTGAACATTTTCTCAACCTTTCGTTTTCTTCCTTCCTTTAGATTTAACTAAAATCCGACTGATGGATGGGAGTGATTATTGCTCTGGCAGAGTGGAAGTGTATTACAACAACATCTGGGGATCAGTCTGCGATGATAGTTGGGACATGCTTGATGCACAAGTTGCATGTAAGGAACTAGGTTGTGGAACTGCCAAAGCAGCCCCTGGAAATGGTCATTTTGGAGCTGCAACGAGTTCCTTCTGGTTGGATGAAGTCAACTGCAATGGAACAGAGTTTAAATTATCCCAGTGTCAATCGAATTCTATCGGAGAACATAATTGCAGGCCTGGTGAGGCAGCGTCCGTCATATGTTCAGGTAAAGATATTGCCTTTCTATGTTTTTTATTTTTATTTATTTTCTGATCAGTTTAGCAAAGCTGCCAGACCAAGTGTTAAATAACACATGACAGGGAAGCCCAATTGTGCACCATTCGCCACATTCAAAGCTGAATGGCATGAGCTCCTGCTTACAATAAAGTTGGCGGGCGAGAGAGGTTAACCGGGGAATTGGGAACTGTTTCATTGCTCAGCGGACAGTCGACACGTAACCGATCTGTCGAATGTCTCTCTTTAAAGCTGTGGTTACTCTTTTAACCCATGAGCCCCGTGATGCATTATCAAGCTCTCCTGATCCGGTTAGTCAGCACAAAACTCGGGACAATAGGGGCATGACTTGATGCAGAATTGAAAGTCATTTTTATGGTCAGGAAGTCAACAATAGGCAGAGGCAGGAGGTGGGAAATTGGGTATGGCGGAATTTCAGATGTTTATGGGATTTTTCGCCTGCAGGCGGGTGAGGCTGATGAAGTTTTGGTTTACTTTTGATTCCATGGCATGTTTTACTTGGCGCAGGTCTATTGGCCTGAAGCCAGATACATCACAAGTTGGACCAGTCCCCCATCAGGCTGAGCTATCAGTGAGGCTCATCTCTTAACTCGTGCAGCAGCCACAATGGAACGTGTAACAGGTTTAGGAACAAGATGTTACGCCCCGTTATCAACGTACCATCCCTCTTCCTCTTGTCCTGGATTGCGCCTCGAAGTCGAATCTTCCTTTTGGGGGACACGGAAGTTATTCGCTCCACCACCGACCTGCTGAATTTATGAATAATTCAATAGATTGTTCAGTTAACATTTTTCTTTCATTTTCTCTCCCCTTAGAATACGCCACAGTGCGGTTGATCAATGGGCCAAACCCCTGTACTGGAAGAGTGGAGATACATTATAATGAGACTTGGGGAGCAGTGTGTGATGATGACTGGGACATGCTTGATGCAAAAGTTGTATGTGAGCAATTGGGCTGCGGAGCGGCCGAATCAGCCCCTCACGGTGCGCATTTTGGTGCAGCTCCTGGTCCCTTTTGGCTGGATAATGTTAAATGCAAAGGTAATGAGTCCAGCCTAGTAGAATGTCAAGGCAACGCCTTGGGAGAACACAACTGCAGCCCTGGCGAGGCTGCATCTGTCATATGTTCAGGTAAAAATGTATTTGTTTGCACAATTTTTCAGCATGCATGAATTCTGATGTGAAATATCATGTTAAACATAGTCACAATGCTTTGTCCTTAGTTGCTTGCTGTGATGTTCCGGCTTCGGATCCCAATTAGCCAGCTGAACACTCTAGCTGAAATCCTCACTACATCAGTCGCAACTTGCAGTTGATGCTGAGATTTTTAATAACACTGGAACCGTCGCTTCAGCTCTTGTTATAATCATCGATTGAGATTCAGTAATTTATGTGATGTACGTGTTGAGGGCAGACGGGTTTCAGTGAAAGGGATATGGAAGGAGAGTTTGACTCTGAACCCGAACGCGAAACTTAAAATATTCAATTCGCTATCCATGTTCACTCGGGCTATTGATCCTATTATTGTATTTAATGGAATGTGGAATATTCCTGCACCATATAACTCTGGTTCAGATGATTGCTGACAGTTCCACAGCCTAGTCACATGTTAAAGCATTTCGTCCGAACGGGATAACTAAGTTTCACGTTTGACAAAGCAACAGTTATAATGATGTAGCTTGGGCAAGTGATATCCTCCTGTAGCAGAAACATAACAATGAGGAAAACGAGTCAGGCAAATCCAAGATGTGGGAAATGTGACCGCGCATTTTCAGGTGTATGTCGGGTTGTCCGCTGTTTGAACACAACAGTTGGTAAAGGCTGAGTTACTTAAGCGACAGGGAGAATTTTGAACAACAGTCAAACCCTATATTTTTAATTGGCATGTAGGAGATGGGGCTCTGAAATCATGAATAAGGCCACAAGTCTCGAGGGGGTATTTATATAAAACTAAATGGAACATATGTTCATTGAATAACAAATTAAACACATTAACACGTTAACAAATTATTACCATAATAAACTTTAAACAAATGCGCAAAGTAATCACTCCCGGGTTATTAGTCACCCAGGCAAGAAAACATTGTAGACTTTAAACAGACACCAGGCAAAGCGCATTTGACCTTACAATATATTTCCGAGTCAGGATGGTGAGTCTCTTGTCGGGGAATTGAAAAAAAGTTAAAAGGATAAAGATAAAATCCTGCTGAATATTTCCACATATATTGTAGTTCGATCCTCCATTAGAGGAAACCAAAGTGCGAATGGTGGAGGAGAAACACCTCGTTGGAAAGATTGGAGGGTTACTTTAATGAGGCTTGGGGGGCAGTCTGTGATGATGACTGGGACATACACGGGGGAACATTGTCTGTCAGCAGCTGGGCTGCCGAGCCGCCAGTTCAGCCTCAGCCACCAACCACCCACCCCCACCCGCCAACCAGTGCGCATTTTGGTGCAGCCCCTGTCTCCTTTGGGCTGGATAATGTTAACTGCTGAGGCGATGCGTTCAAATTATTCGGATGTCCAGCGAACCCACGGGGCAGGGCGGGGTGGGGGGTGGGGGTGGTGGAGGGGCACAACTGCCCGCCTGACGAGGCAGCTTCTGTCATTTGCACAGGTGAAAACGATTTTTATTTTAAAACATTGAGGAAAGCATCAAATCAGATTTCCCGTCTTGTCTTCCAGGTCTTGACAAGGATGCACCCTGAGCGAACTTACGATTAGGCTCAGACATTGCAATTTCACTGAGGGGGAGCATTGCATCATTGCTGATGTCTCCAGTGCATCGGGAAAGATTTGGTACTCAGCTTGAGACGTGGCGGGGGGGGGGAGTGGTGGATGAGGGGGTGGGGGAGAGGGGGGCGGTGTGCGGGGCGGGGGGGAGGCGGTGGGGGAATGGGAGGTGGTCGTGGGGGGGAATGTTTGGAAGCACACAAAATAACTGCTTTTTTTTGGCTTCCCTTCTCGCACCCGAACCACATTCATCTTCCCATTTCATTCAAAGAACAAAGAAAAGTTCAGCACAGCATCAGGACCTTCGGCCCTCTTAGCCTGCGCCGATCATATTGCCTGTCAAACTAAAACATTTTGCTTTTCCGGGGTCCGTATCCCTTCATTCCCATCCTATTCATGTTTTTGTCAAGCTGCCTCTTAAACACCACTATCGTGCATGCTTCCACCACCTCCTCTGGCAGCGAATTCCAGACACTCTAACCCTCTGCGAACGAAACTGGCCCCGCACATCTCCTCTATAGTTTTCTCCTCTAAGTCCCCTAGTAATTGATCTTCCACCCTGGGAAAAAGCTTCTGACCATCTACTCTGTCCATGCCACTTATGATTTTGTAAACTTGTATCAAGGCGCCGCTCAATCTCCGTCGCTCTAGTGAGAACAAGCCTATTTTCTCCAACCTCTCCTCATAGCTAATAACCTCCTGAGCAGGCAGCATCCTGGTACACATCCTCTACACCCTCTCCAACGCCTCCATACCCTTCTGGTAATGTGGCGACCAGAATTGCACGCAATGTTCCAATAGTGGCCTGACCAAGTTTCTAAACAGGTGCAGCATGACTTCCCAGCTTTTATACTCAATACCCCTGCCGATGAAGGCATGCATGCCATATGCCTTCCTGACTACCTTATCCACCTGCGCTGCAACTTCCAATGACCTGTGGACCTGTAAAGCCAGATCCAATGTGGGAATCTCTGGCTTAGGCCAGCATTTATTGCCCAAAACCTTGTTCAAGGAGGCGGTTAAGAGTCAATCACATTGGTTGAGAGTCTGGAGGCACATGTAGGCGAGGCCAGATGAGGACAACAGTTTTCCATACCATAAGGGGATTAGTGAATCTTGTAAATATTTACGACAATCGACAATCGTTTCCTGGTTATCATCAGACTTCTAATTCCAGATTTTTTCATTGAATTTTAAATTCCACCTGCCCTGGGGTGATTTGCATCTCTCTATGCCATGTATGGGGATTGGTTTTGAGACTCCAGTAAATGAGCTAAATTGAGGTAAACTTAACAGGGCGCCAGGATGTGTGGCGTGACATATTGAATTATCCAGCCCACCTTCTGATTTGACAATCCTTTTTTGTGGGCGGAGAAAAAAATTGCCTCTAATCATACTGCCAATTAATTATAACCTGTTAGACAGCATAAACAGATGTTAAAGGAAACTCCAGCAAGCTACAGGAAGGCAATTTTTCCAAGAAAGCCTGAAACAAACGTGTTGGATTGCACCTTGCCTTTGTCTGGCACGTGTGGAAAGGTTGGTGGGCGTATTGGCCATTCTATTCCTCGAATGTCATTGGTCAACCGCCAAAAACAAATAGGTCATCAGCATCTTGGAGCCAATTACAAACCGCCTCATCTGCTCACCAAATTGCACAAATTTTCACACTGGAGTCAGTGTCATCACAAATGCAAATCTCCTCTACGGATGATCTTCTGAAACGTCGCTCCAATCAACTGGTAGCTGCATGTTAACAAAAAAAACATATATTTTTAAAAGTTCATTCATGGGATGTGGGCTTCGCTGGCTGGGCCAGCATTTATTGCCCATGCATAATTGCCTAAATCGATAAAAAGTGTTCTCCTTAGCCCAGTCGTTAATGTTGTCTGCCTGCTTATTTTACATTTGGCCTCCAGTTCCTCTTTGGTCGATTCTGTCAGTGATGACCAATCACTATGAACCGGCTGCGCAGGTAACATGTCACAATGACCATTTTTTTCGTTCTTTTGGTAGCTAACCCTGCCTGTCACAAACATAAAAAATAAAATCCAACAGAATTGCCATGATATGTCTCCCTGACATAAATCAGTGGTGACTCTGGTGAAACTGTTGACGCTGCCATAACACGCAATAAACACCCAGAGGCTGAATGTTACCTCAGTTATTTCTGGAAACTGTGGTAGATAAAATGAAGCTCGTCAACTCAAACAGCAGCACTGATTTTGGATGAACCGATGTTTATGTTTTACAGCCACTGAGAAATGACCATTGAACCAATGATTCAGGAAGGCGCCTGGATGCTGGTGATACGCAGCAGATGAGGTCAAGGATGGGGAATGCACCTCATCATATTAGACAAACAACTACAGCTTATTAAATGAAAAAGTTCAAATCTGGGATTCCACAATTTGTGCAAGTTGGATGTTAACTTTCATCAACTGCTTAGAAACTCAATTGTCTGCTTGCTATTTCACATTTCATGTAGCTTTGTAAGAAGTTTGCTGCATACGTACAGCCTGCAATGTTTTTTGACTCAACTTGAGCCATGAAGATTTTTTCACTCTAACTGCCCGGACCCACAGTGTTTGATGCTATTGATGAAAGCAGGACGCAAGGCACTTAGACCTTGCTGCCTCTGATGATGCTGTAATACCCAGCACCAAGATAACACTTTCTTACCCTGCTGCTCAAATAAACGCCCCTGTTATGCAAACCTGCGTCTCTAATTTGTACTGTTTTAGCTGTTATTAATCAGGCCCTGTTAAAGGAAATATATATGTGTTTATATTAGAAATCCCTGGCTCCAGAAAAGGGAGGTGGGGGGTTTGGTAGGGGACGAGGTTTACCTCAAATTTAAACGGGGGAAATACCGCCAACAGTTCCCTGCCCCCTCCCCACCAGCCCGAAGTGCCCAGGTAAGAGTTGCCTGTCAATTACTCAAAAATTCAAACCTCCATTTGGAAATAGGCCTGTGATGGGAGCCTACAGAAAGAAGAAATTCAATTGCAAATCTGAATGGTTCCGACCGTCTCATCTGCAGAGTCACTCAGGGAATGTTATAAGTATTAAAATCGCTTCGAAATCGCAGATAATAGTAGCGCTTACAACCCCAAACGACCAAGTGCTAAGTGACAGACACAGACACTACCCCCAAATACACCCCCCACCACCCCCCACAACCCCCGTCCCCACCCCCCCACCCCCCCCCCCCCCCCCCCCCCCCCTCCTCCCCCACCACAACCCGCGGCTTCCCTGACACTGACACCGGTCACTAAGTATCTCCCCAGCAGCAAAACACAAAATGATTTTTGTGTAGCCAACAACACCCAAAAGCCAAATGATTATCCTCTTCCGGGCTCAACAATTCAAATCAAACTGATTCCCTCCTGCCTGGCTGATGATGTCCAGCAGGAACCGTAGCAATGATACTATTTACCATCAATCTGTGATCAATGAAGATAATGATATTAATGTTACTTCACATCGTGTATAAAAGCCCTACATCCCAATTCAACCGTGTCTGTTTCAGCTTGGAATCGTATATTTTTTGTCACAGAATTGTCTCTACTGGTCTCTTGGTCAATGGATGAATTTAAAACGGGTCAAAGCCTCTTCATAAACCCTGTTACACTGCCTTGTGATTAAAGTGATACAAAGCCACTTTCTGCAGTCCGCTCTGCGTCACTACAGGCGCTGCTCTTTGCCAGTCTGAGAGACGCCCACTTCGTGCATGGCTGCATCTGGGAACAGATTGATGAAATGTGAATATTGGACACCATTGTAAGTGATTGAGGCTTGCTGCAGGGTGCACTGTTCACGCGGATGGTGCATTCGCTGTTTTACCCCCTGGCCCTATACATGAACTTTCCCCTCATTCCTTATTCGAGGCATTGGCTGGGGATTTTAGTTGGGGACCATTTCAAACTGCAATGTGCACGTTTGGTTCAGTTACCAGACTCAAATCCATTTCTGAATAAGCTTTGCTGTACTGTGTAATTCTTCTGAAATACATTGTCAATGTTTCACACGCCACATTGGGCCTTAGAATAAGTTTTTATTAAATATGACTCCAAGATAGTTTTCTCAATTTCTCACACTGATTCTGTGTGCTGGAAAAAATCCATAGCAAAAAAAACATATTGGAAAGAATTTATTTACACATCTTTACAGCTCTTATTCACATTGTCTCCGTGTTGGTCCACAAATGAATTGACACTGTTCCAAAGGTGAAATATGTTGGTGCTTTATAATATCAACCACGCACACACACACACACACACACAAGCACACGCACTTGCATACACAATCACTCGCTCAAATACACACACTCACATTCATAAACAGACAATTACACACATTCTCTCATGTGTACACACTCATCCACATTTTAACACGCACTCACTCAGCCACAATCATGCACACACACAGAAACACCTACACACTCCATAAAGCACATTCGAACACATTCATAAACACACAAAGACTCAAACACAAACTCTCTCACATTCTCAAACACGGACAACACATACAGACAGAGTGCAGAGAGGGGTTAGTGTCAATATCACTCCAGTAATTCACTGTCAATTTGAGATAAATGTGGATTAAGATATTAAATTAACTTCACATCGGATAGAACAGTCCTCCATCCCAATTAAACCTGCCGGTTTCAGCCTGGACTCGTACGTTTTTTCAGACTATAACCTATTTTGGTCTCTGAGCCAACGAATAAATTTAAAAAGGTTTAAAACCTCGTTTAAGCCCTGCTCATGGTCTTGTGATTAAAGTGATATAACCCCACCCTCTGCTGGCCTGCAACCGCCAATAAAGGCACTGCTCTTTGCCAGCCTCAGAGAAGCTTAGTTCCTGCATGGTTGCATGAAGGAACAAATTGATGAAGTGTGAGTATTGGACAAAACTGTAAGGGATTGAAGTTTGTTGTAGGGTGCATAATTAGCTCGGAAAGTGCATTCGCTCTTTCACCACCTGGTCCGAGGCATGCACTCTAACCTCACTCCCCACTGGAGATATTTTTTGGAAATGGCCCTTGGAGATTATTCCAGTCTGAAATGTGCACATTCGGTTGAGTTATCAGACAGGAATCCCATTCTGAATGGGAGTAGATAAAATTTGCTGTACTCAGTAATTCTTCTACAATACATTGTCAACTTTTCACACGACACATTGAAACTTCGAACAGGTTTTCTTAAATGTGTCTCCAAGAGAGTTTCCTCAATTTCTCACACTAATTCTATGTGCTAGAGTAAACACATAGCGACGTCAAACAACATATGGAGAGAAATTAGTTTCACAACTTTACAGCCCTTGTTCACATTGTGTCCGTGTTGGTCCAGAATTGATTTTATTCTGTTCCAAAGGCGAAATATGCTGGTGCTTTATAATATCAACCTCACGCGCGCGCACACACACACACACACACATACTCGCATACACAGACCCCACACACTCACGTTCACTGACACACAATCACTCGCTTACATACACAAACACACACCCACTCACCCACAAACATACACAAAAATACACACAGACACACACATTCATAAACACGCAAACACACAGACACATTCTCTCTTACATACACACACACACACACACTCACACACATTTTTACATATACTCACTCACCTGCAATCATGCACACAAATTAGCACAAACACCCAGACGTACACACACATATTCATAAATCACAAATACAAAGACACACCCTCTCGCTCCCTCACACACACACACACACACTCACTCACGTTCATACACACAATCACTCAGCCACAATCATGCACACAAAAACACAGAGACACAGACACACCCACAAACCCACACTCGCACACATTCTTAAACACACAAAGACACAGGCACACGATCTCTCACACTCCCACACGGACAACACAGGCAGAGAGAGCAGCGAGGGTTAATGTCAATCTCACTAAAGTTAATCACTGTCAATTTGAGATCATTTTGGATTAAGGTATTAAAGTAACATCAAATCGGATAGCAAAGTCCCGCATCCCATTTGAACAATGACTTTCTCAGCCTGGCCTCGCATCTTATGTCAGAGTTTTGCCTTTTTTGTTATCTGGGTCAATTACTGAATTTAAAAAGGGTCCAAGCCTCTTATCAGAACCTGTTTCCGTGTCTTGTGAATATAGTAATACAACAACACCCACCGCTGGCAACTCACCGCCTCTGCAGCCGCTGCTCTTTGCCTGTCTCAGAGAAGTTCATTTACTGCATTGCTGCATCTGGAAACAAATTGACGACGTGCGAATGTTGGACAATACGCTAAGCAATTGAAGTTTGCAGCAGTGTGCACAATTCACTCGGAATGTGCATTCGCTCTGTTACCACCTGACCATGTACATGAACTCTCTCCTCATTCCCCATTGGAGATATTGGCTGCGAATGGTAGTTACGGATGATTTCAGACTTCATAGTGCACATTGAGTTAACAGACTCTTATCGCATTCAGAATGGGCGTATATAAACATTGCTGTAGTCTGTAATTCATCTGAAATAGGTTGTCAATGTTACACACGACGCGTTGGACCTTAGAGAAAGTTTGTAATAAATATGACTCCAATATTGTTTTCTCAATTCCTCAGACTGATTCATTGTGCTAGAGAAAATATATTGCAAACACAAACCACATTTGGGAGAGGATTTATTTACACATATTTACATCCCTTATTCACATTGTGTCCGTGTAGGCCCAGAAATGAACTGACTCAGTTCCAAAGGTGAAATATATTGTTGCTTTATAATATCAACCACACACAGAGACACACACACACGCACACACACACACAGAGACCTGCATACACAATCACTCGCTCAAATAAACACACACACACACACATTCATACACAGACAATTACAAACACCCACACACACACACACACTATTCCACATTTTAACACAAACTCACTCAGCCACAACATTCCACAAAAATATACAGACGTGCAGACACATTCCCGAAACCACACTCGCACACATTCATAAACACACAAAGACACAGACACACACTCTCTCACACTCACACACGGGCAACACATACAGACAGAGAGCAGAGAGGGTAAATGTCAAACTCACTCCAGTTATTCACTGTTAATTTATGATCAATGTTGATTAAGATATTAAAAAGTAACTTCACATCGGACGGTCCTCCATCCCAATTCAACCATCCCTGTCTCAGCCTGGACTCGCACCATTTGTCAGAGTATGGCCTCATTTGGTCTCTGGGTCAATGCATGGATTTAAACAGGATCAAAGCCTCGTTTCAAGCCCTGCTTTATTGCCTTGTGATTAAAGTGATATAACCCCACCCTCTGCTGGCCTTTCACCGCCACTATAGGCACTGCTCTTTACCAGCCTCAGAGAAGCTCAGTTACTGCATGGTTGCATCAAGGAACAGATTGATGAAGTGTGAGTATTGGACAACACTGTAAGGTATTTAAGTTTGCTGCAGGGTGCATAGGTAGCCCGGATGATGCATTCGCTCTTTTACCACCTGGCCCGAGACATGAACTCTCTCCTCATTCCCCATTGGAGATATTGGCTCTGAATGGCCCTTGGAGATTATTTCAGACAGCAAAGTGCATTTTCGTTTGAGTTATCAAACACTAATCCCATTCAGAACGGGAGTAGATAACATTTGCTTACTCTGTAATTCTTCTGCAATACATTGTCAACGCTTCACCCAACACATTGGACCTTAGAAAAAGTTTTCTCTTAACTGTGTCTCCAAGATCGTTTAATCCATTTCTCGCACTGATTTTTGGTGCTAGAATAAAGACATAGCAAACACAAACAACATACGGGAGAGAATTTATTTTCACATCTTTACAGCCCTTATTCAAATTGTGTCTGTGTTGGTCCAGAAATGAATTGATTCTGTTCCAAAGGTGAAATAACTTGCTGCTTTATAATATCAACTTCAGACACACACACACACATTCACAAACATCTTGCATACACATACACGCACACTCATATTCGGTCTCACACAATCACTCGCTCACATACACAGGTACACACCCACTCACCCACAATCATACACAAAAATATACACAGGCACAGACACACTCACATTCATAAACACACAAGTACAGGGAAACACACTTTCGCACGCACACACACTCACCCCCATTTTAACAAACACACTCATCTGCAATCATGCGCATAAACACACATACAGACAAACACTAACATTCACATACGTTCATACAACACAAATACACAGACACGCCCTCTTGCTCTCTCAAACACAAGCACACTTACCCACATTGATACACACACTCACTCAGCTGCAATCATACACGCAAACACACAAAGGGACAGACACACTTACAAAACCACATTCGCACACATTCATAAATGCGCAAAGACACAAACACACTCTTTCTCACACTCACACAGAAGGCCAACACAGACAGGGAGAGAGGAGAGAGAGTTAATGTCAATCTCACTCTCCTTAATCACTGTCAATTTGAGATCAATGAGGATCGCTATGTCATCTATTATCCATTTACATAAAGTTAATACATCCTTCCTTCATTCATATCATCAAGCATCCCGTTTCTTCATTCAGGTAGAATGGTTTTGGCAAATCACTGTATATATTAAACCTTCTCAAGAGTTCAATAAGCTACGACACAAACTTGTAAGTTTGGCATGGTGCATTTCCCTTCTTCTCTGTTAACTAAGAGACAAAAGTGCCACATTTCCAGAAGGTGTGGGCTCTCCAATTATGCGACTCGGCAATTGGTCACTCGGGCAGTGGCAGACGTGATTTCCTCAGTCTGATACTTCGACAATTTCTGCTTGTTTTCTATGAAGTGTTTCGTTTCTTCTACTCCACCCCCGTGTGTAATGCAAACACTATCAGCCACTGACTGTTCTTCCTGGTTTCCAGTCACTCGCACCATTGAAAGCTCTGTTGCCATTTGTTGCCAAAATCTGGAAAGTAAACATTGTGCTGGAAAAACAGCGGCTGAGGTTCGGGGAGCAGTGGCTTTTTGGGGTTGTTTAAAGAACATTTCCTGATATTTATTGTTAGCAAATGTGTATTGGCTGACGAAAAAACACCGCTCTGTGAATTGACAATAAATGACCTGCATTCTCCGGCCTGGAGAATAATCGAGTTTCTCAATCACATTTTAACCCCGACGAGGCCATGTGCCCTGCTTCTGTTGTTCAATGGTTTCACTGTCAGCCACAGGTTGGTGACCAGCAGAAGCTGCAGGAGACGCCTGGCTATCAGAAAGATGGAAAATCGAAGGGAACCCAACATTTCAGTGTTTGCCCTCTACGGAAAATGCACCCTGTTATGGTCAGCCTTTACGGCTTATTCTGTACGGTGACAGATGTTGGATGTGTTGTCTCGTTTTTTGTATCTAGATTACTTCGTGCAATAATTTGGCTTCATCCAGCAGCTCCTGAGTTGATGCATAACCTTTTGCTTTTATGTTGTGACTCAGAATACGTTGCGATCGTACTTGAGGAATATACTCGTCTATGAATAAAATGACTGCAACACTGTTCGCGTGCAGCATTGTCTAATGTTATTTCACGTTTTCAGCGTGTGGAGTGGCTTGCCAGCAAGGCAAATGAGGAATCGTTAGGCTGGTCGCAAATGGTAACATTGTCTGTTGAACAATTGGCATTTACAACATGAAGGTTCCTCGCTCTGATTAGTCATCAAAGACTCCAGGATAACTGCACTCCCATTGGCCAATCCACTGGTCCACTTTCCTTCTCCTTCACACCGATTGGACAGTGAGCCCTCCCAGCACCATTACCCCCACCATTCCCCACCCCACCCCACCCCCTCCAGTCCATTTGGCCAGTGCACATCTCCATCATAACATATTCGAAATTTGCCCCGTGCAGATGTTGCACATGTTTTGGGGAATGATGTGGTGATTTACTTACCACAGTGTTCCCAAGCAACGTCCTGTTCTTGTAGAAAAAATAGCAATAGGTTTATTGATGAATATGAAGGATAAATACCTCAATTACTTTGCGCTGCTTAATCTCCCAAGGATCCTCCAGACATCTTTCCTCATCCATATCTTCCATTGTTACCCTCCATTTCCTACTCTCTCAGCTTCTTGCCTGGCGTCCCCATGAACACATTTATATTTTTCACCTGAATCAGTCCATCTCGTAGCGAGTTCCAAATTCTCACGACTCTCTAGACATGAGGTCTCTCCTGAATTCCCTATTGGATATCTTGCTGAATATCGTACATTGATGGCCTTATAGTGTCGTCCCTTCCCATAAGAGGAAACATTCTCTATGTATCCAATCTCTCAAAAGATCTGCATTTTAAACACCTCTATTGTGCCAACCCTGCGACTTATTTGCACTTATCCAGAGAGAAGAGCCTCAGCTTGAAAACTCTTCCTGATATGTATACCCGCACATTCCTGGCATCATCGTTAATAATAATCTCTGCACCAGTGCCCCGATATTGCTTTTTATAACCACACATGTTGACCATCCGTGCAATAGCCTTAGTTTGGCCAACGGATGTTTCATTCAGGTTCATCATATCGTCCCGATTTTTCAAGTATATCCCCTAAGACAGAAAGCCAAGTGTTTGGTTTGCATTTTGTAATGCACTGTTAACATACAGGTCAACGTTTAGTGGTGGATGTGCTTTTACTCTCAGTTCGCATTGTTCCTCTATCCCAAAGAGAGGAATGCTGAAAGAGGGAGGCCTCGGTTTCATGCGTCACTGGGATCCGCTCTGGACAGCAGGCATGTTTGAGAACGTGTTGCTTGCACAGGGCGCCACTATCCTCGGTGGTGGTAGGGGTTTTGGGGGGTGGTGTTGCAACATGGGAGAAGGTGCGCATGTAGAAGTCATTTCTGTTTCTTGGTGAATCGCGCTTTATGACCCTCTGCTGCAGGCGATTTGGAAGCTTAAACCAAAGCAACAGTTGAGCCTGAATTTTGCGCGAGGTGACACCTTGGTTAACGGAATTCAATAAAGAGCCTCGATCTGGCATCACCAAAAAAGAGCGAGTGTTGTGCTGCTAGGCTATAATGTGCGCCTTATAGAAATCTAATGGGAAAATTAGTTCTTAATCAATGACATCTTCGAAAATTGCCACGAATCTGGAGGGTGAATGTACGAGCGGTGAGGGCTTGGGTGTCTGGACAGGATGAGCAACAGCAGCTGGTGTAGCAAGAGAGGCACAGGAGGATGTGGTGTTGTCCTTAAGCCCTGTGGGCACCGGGAGTATCTGCTCCTATATACATTTTCCAACAGAACAATCCCTGGCCTGCGTGAGAACCTGTGCAATTAATTGATAGAACTAACGATAAAATGATCAATGAACTAATTAATTGGTTGCTTTTCTATTAAGTTATCTATTTATTTATTTATTCATCGATCTATCTATCTATATATCGATCTATTTATCTATTTGTCTATCTATCTCTCTATATATATCTAGCTATTTATCTATCTGTCTATCTATCGATCTATCTATCTATCTATCTATCTATCTATCTATCTATCTATCTATCTATCTATCTATCTATCTATCTATCTATCTATCTATCTATCTATCTATCTATCTATCTATCTATCTATCTATCTATCTATCTATCTATCTATCTATCTATCTATCTATCTATCTATCTATCTATCTATCTATCTATCTATCTATCTATCTATCTATCTATCTATCTATCTATCTATCTATCTATCTATCTATCTATCTATCTATCTATCTATCTTTCTATCTATCTATCTATCTATCTATCTATCGATCTATCGATCTATCTATCTATCTATCTATCTATCTATCTATCTATCTATCTATCTATCTATCTATCTATCTATCTATCTATCTATCTATCTATCTATCTATCTATCTATCTATCTATCTATCTATCTATCTATCTATCTATCTATCTATCTATCTATCTATCTATCTATCTATCTATCTATCTATCTATCTTTCTTTCTTTCTTTCTTTCTTTCTATCTATCTATCTATGAAGCAACCCATATTTATTTATTTCGATGTAGTCGTTTATTTATTCATGTATCCATCTATTTACTCATTTAATTATTTATCTAGTTAATTATCTGTTAGTATATTTGTTTGTTTATTCATTTTTCTGGTTTTCCTGAAAGTTATTAAATGAAAACTCATGTTCCATAACATAAATAATAAGTTACCTGCGATATTTTGGCATCTTTTTTGGTGCTGATCCTGCAATTTTTGCATTTTGCTCAAGATCACTTTTAAATCTACCGTTTGTGTTTGATACAGTAGATGTAAATTAACATTGAACTTGACCAGTTAGCAATCTGTATGAGGTGTTCAATTCTCCCCCAATCTCCCTCCTTCTCTTTCTCTCTCTCTCTCTCTCACTCTGTATATCTCTCTCTATCTTTCTCTCTCTCTCTCTCTCTCTCTCTGTATCTTTCTCTCTGTCTCTCTCTGTCACTGTTTCTTTCTCTCTCTCTCTCAATTCCCCATCTATGTCCGTTTCTCTCTGCCTGAATCTCTTTCTCATTCTGTCGCTCTCTAACCTCTCCCAACCCTTTTTCACTTTCGCCGTGCCTGTGTCTCGATTATTTTCTCTTGCTCCATTTCGCACTCACTCTCTCCCCCATCGAATCGTCGAACGGTACCGGAGCCGAAGAATGAAATTTGTCCCTCTTCCCTAAACTGCCTCTCTGCGAGGGGCTCTCAACGAGCCTCTGCCCGTGCAATTTCGCCGTGGCCCTACATATTATTCCTTGTCAGATACTGATTGAATCCCCTTCTGAAAGCCACGATGGAATCTGCCTACTCCTGCCTCACAGCCAGTTCATTCCAGATGCAAAAGTCTCCCTGTGTAAAAACAAATACTTTTTCTAATGTCAACATTGATTCTTTTGAAAACCAAACTGGATTTCAGTCCCCTGATCCGCGATCTATTTCGCCCCTCCTTCTCCATCCTTCTTTTGTGTACTCTCTCCTTCTCTCTCCAGAACTTCCATATCCATCTGCCGAGATGGCTAAATATTTCTGATGATAACCCTGCTACACATTTATATGGGGGCTGTTGCGATCCTGTCTCATGGAGACTCTGGCTCAGTCCATAGTTATACTGCGCCTGAGCTAGCTCTCCGTTTAAGTCCCATCTCCAGGTCATCTAGGTCTTGGAAGGAGTGCTCATGGCGACGATCAAACTTTCATCTTTGAACTGTTATTCCTTCCAACACTTGCATGCTATTCTCCAAAGCTGGGTGTGAGGCAGGTGGTAGGGGTCGAGGTTTGTGGGGCGTAGACTCTGTTTGAGAGAATGTTGAAAGAAACAATCCCATGTGACATCCTTTAACGAGATGGGAGGGAGCAACGAACTGTCCTTGAAAGTGAAAAAGCCTTAGGCGGTCTCTCTGATGTGGCAATTCGCGTCTTCAGTCCTCCTGGAGGGTGGTTGTACCCATTGATTTCATCTCATTTGATACCACCGGAGCGAAGTAAATTGGCTAAATTTTGGCATTTGTGATGTTGGAGAACCCAATAGGAGGCGGAAGTACATCATCCACTTACCACATCTTTCTGCACATATTTTGAACGCTTCAGCATTGGCTTAAGTGCTGTTGAGCTGGGCACAACCATCACCCAGGGTGAAGAAAGCTCTGCAGCCCTCTCCTCTGGGCAGGTTTTTTTTTTCGATTTTGAGACTAACAGATGTGGCCCGGCTCCAGATCTCTGCTTTGATCCGTTCATTGTTTGAACACAGAACTCCGTCAATGACGTGCTGATAAGAAACAGCTATTTCTTCATTGTAACTTCAACAGGCTCGATCCCCGCTGTTTATGGATGCCTGTTGCTGCTTCTCAATCGCGTTCCCGCATTCTGCATTGAACCATGGCTGAACTCTATGCTTGCTGGTAATGGGAAAGTGGGGATATGCTGGGTCAACAGCTTGGAAATTCTGGCTGTGAACAGTTCTGCTGCTGATGGTGGCCCACAGCGCCCCAAGGATGCCCAGTTTCGAACTGCTAAATCTCATTGGAATGATTGCATTTAGCAGATTGCTATTGGCACTCGGCACTTTGGCGTGTGGCCTACGTGTGGTGATTGTAGCTCAGCATCAAAGTACTGTGCGGTCGTCACTCCAACTAATACTGTTATGGACACGCATCAATGACAGTCATATCGTAGAGGACGAGATCAAGTTAATTAGTGAATTATGAGCCGCCTGCTAGAGAGTGCAGTAGTAGTCTATTCCGTTTTGGGCTGGGCTAACTCGTCAGTTGCGTGGTTACGGTGTCATTCTTGATAATTGTCATTCAAGACTGACATGCAGAGTGCACTTTTCCGCAGCCATTTGTTCTTTCAAGTGCTGTTTAACATTGGAGTCGGGTGCTAAATATGCCTCTGCGTATTGAAACTGGTAAATGGGATGAAGTAGGAATCTTCCTTTCCCATGTTTGCCCTGATACCGTGTGAGATATTATAACATCTGTTGTCAATTTTTGGGCCTGTCAATGCCAGGCCCCACGACTATATGCCACCTTGCCATCACCCCTGCCATGTCTGTCCTTCCGGTGTGACATGACATAACAGTGATGTTGGAAGACGAGTCTTGGACATTGGTTGGAAGTTGTGTGTTTTGTGCCAGTGACTATTTCGGTGCTGCAAGATGTCAAGGTGGCCTTGCCATTTTCTGACCTACCGTCCAACCCTGTCAATATGTCCACACTGCAATCGGAAGAATAAATAATACCTGGACAAGAAGCAGTGTGCAAGGCATTGAGTTTTATTCACAATATTCAGAAAGCAGAGGGCCAAGGGCCATAGGATCTACGCAATGTAGCAGATGGTGAACAGCAGAAATTAAAGTCAGCTTCAGCCAAGGCCTCAGACTGCTGTCAAACGTTACACATTTAGTTATGGTAACTCACTTCCTCTTGCATCAGACGGATGTAAGAAAAGATTGCTGTGTGAGGCGGGTCTCGCCTGCCTTGCAGCCACCGAGCCTGCTTTTCCCTCCAAACCAGTCACATTCCCTTAAGATGCCTTGCAAAGTGAAAGGAAAAATTCATTGATGACCATCATGGGTCCAATTGTGGACTAATCGTGGAATGTTGAAACCAGAGCAGTGAACAGTGTTCTTAGTGTGCTCTACCTGAGGGATATGTAGACTTTATCTGGGCACACTTCTCCAACTGTAGTCAAAGCAAGGGATATGTAGGCAGTGGAAGTGCACCGCGAAAATAGAAACAACTTGCATCGCACCTTCAACATCTCGAAAATACCCGGGGGACTCGTCAGGAGCATAATGACAAATAATTTATACGCAGCAACGTATTCAGAGGGAAGAAATGCAGGAGAATCTGTCCCCGGTCGCTGAAGGAACAGCCGCCATTGTGGGGTGGAATGAAAACAGGACATACAGAGTCAGCCAGAATTGAGGTGCCCAATGATCTGGCAGGGTTGCAGACTAGAGAAAATCATACGATGGTGATTAGGATGCATGTTGAAAACATGGTACACCGTGTATTTGATAAACCACCAAGAGGCAGCATGTGGTTGAGACACATGAGGGGACTGCGGGCAGATCATTGGATGACATTGATGGATACTGAACAAGTCCACAATAAATAAAATGTCATCATTTATTTTTTAAATGATCCAAAACATACATTGACAGGTTTACATTTGGAAAGGGTTTTAATGGTTATGGAGACATATTGGGGTGATGGTGTTCTGTGCATACCAGCCAGTTGTTAATTGACCGGAGATACAGTCTTGAGGCGCTGAATGGACACTAAATATTGATCTATAGCGGCTACGGTGAAATATACTCCCCTCCCATAGTGTAAGGATTGTCGTTATACAGCGGCTCAACCAGGGCCAGGAATCCAAGTACCAAAAACAGAGCTTTCCACATCTCTTGCCCTCCTCGGATTCACAATGCGATAACTGGAGTACGGATGCTCTTTATAGGATCGCAGCCACTATTCTGTAGATAACAAAGAGATGCGCACAATGAAGATTTTCCCCACTTTGAGCATGTTAAAGAGGCCGTCGCCCAAGCCGGATATTTGTTAATCAAAAGAGAGACCGATCTGTGTAATGATTGAACTGGTGAATGTTTAAAATAACTCTTAATGGTGTTTAATGTAAGAGCCAATCTGCAGAGAACAAAGCAATTTATCCCATTAAACCTCTGTTGGATTTTTGAAATATTTACCGAATCTTGCCCACTCGATCTTTTCACGTTCCACATTGCTCTGCCATCGTTCTTTTTCTTCATTCAATTATTTCCACAACTCCACATTTATTATTCACCAGATCTCTCAATCTTGATGATTTTCTCATGCTCTATCACACTCCGTTCGTCTCCGTTCATGTTATCCTCATTCCTCCATCTCATCCGCCATCTTCCTTTCCTACTGTCTTTCAGTGCCTTTTTAAACCGGGATTATCAATTAGCAGGGATAGGTAAACATTTCTAATTTTAAGACCTTGTCTGTTTGGTAAATGTTTGCCTCGGAAACGGAACAGCGCTGCCACAAGTCGCTAGCGTGTCTGGCACTGTTCAGCAACGTCCGGGGAATGAGCTGTCCCTGAATATAAAGCAGCTGTTCACTCTCTTTCTGTGTGGGCAAAGCACAAACTGTCAACTGCTGGTTGTCAAAATAACATCACTTGAATGTACTTATTACATTAGACTTTGAGCGGAATATATATAAACAGTTAAATATACAAAATCATACCTGTGATCATTTTAGCGAGCCTATGGATGTTTGTCGTTCATGGGACGTGAGCGGCGCCTGGTAGGACCGGGCATTTTTAATGCTCATCCCTTTTGGCCCTTGATAATCTGCTCCTCAGCTGCCTTCCTGAACCACTGCATTCCATAAATTTAGGTAGACCCACAATGCTGTTGAGGAATTCTCAGTCAGGTACCTGTAAAATTTTCTTGGTGGAAGTTCCTGGCACTATGTTCAACTGTCCGGAACTGCTTAATTAATCGAGCCTCTGCCACTCAAACTAGGCCTAGTGAGTTCTTGACCATTCTTTGAGGTCAAGCTGACATGCAGCTTCCTCCACGCCACAAGCCCCTATGTGCACAAATCCTCTCCCATACACACTGCCCCGAAACATCCCAATTGTCTCCACACGCTGGCGCAACTTTTCCTCCTGAATCTCTTCCCCATTTCGTCACAAACCGCTCCGCTATACATATCCCTTTCCCAGGGCCACGATCTTAATGGTCTCTTACTGCCTTCCCGCTGCATGGACTAGAAGGGTTGAATTAATTTGTGTGGCATTTGACTCTATGCACCTACCTAAGTCGTGCCTATTAATGTACCCCAGTGGCGGGAATCAGCTGGAGACTAAAGTGAACTCACATTTACAGGAAAGGGTAAAATGCTGGAGGTTTCCAGGATACAAGGTGTCTACAAAGTTTGGCATGTTTACCATCTGATCTGTGGTTATCATGGTTATTTGGAGCACTTAGTCGGTCTATTAATAGTTGCTTGTAACACAGAGCTGACCGGCTTAGACAGTTGCCATCCTGTCTGGCAGCCTTGGACCAGGTGTGAGAATCTGGCATTAACGTATCACCCAGCATAGGATCCAGCAGCTCACAGCCCATGTGCGTGGACAATACACAGACCGCCCACTCCTGAGTCTCTAATTATCACTCGTTCCATTCGATAGACACGGCGGGTTGGGTTTCAGTGTGATTGTGAAACCCGGCGCCAAATTGTCACTTAATGTGGAACAGCGACTCACCGTCTGTGGGAACAACGTAAAACTTCAGTGGCATGTTGTATCATGTGCCTTCAGAGACTCCCGTATATCCATAAGATGGAACAGCGTTCGCTGTAAACCTGCATCTGCAATGCTAGTGACCACAGTTTGAGGCAGGGATTGGATGTTCCGCACAGAACTTTAAGCTGTAGATATTTGTGAATGCTTCAGTCTTGTCTCTTTAACTGACATACTTGGCTCCCCTTGATTTGTCGGGTTTTCTCCTTCAACTACTTATTTAGTTTCCTTCCACCACTAGACGTGAAAGGCCAGCAAAGCTTTCGTCAGAGCTTTTGGTAGTGGGATTACATATCTGTGTCTATCTCATGCCCCTACTGGTTTTTCGATTGCCTGTAGACTTTAAGTATATCTTCGCCAGCTAAACTTCATTGCACAATATGCCTGGTCCTGTTCCTGATTCACTGACCCGTACAAAGCTTTGATCCATGATTCGTCCTTTGGCTTCATAGTAACGGTAGAGTGAGTGATAAACTGAGCCATGGAATTAAAGTTTGTGGTTGTATGGAACTCTGCTGCTGTTGATGGCCCACAGAGACTCATGGATGTCTAGTGTTCAGCTGCTCGATCTGTTCTCAATCATCCCCATTTAGCAGGATGGAGTTGGTCCTCAGTGAGAAGAGAGGGCTTATCTTTACAAGGACTGTACGGTGGTTACTCCCACCGATACTCTCGTGAAAAGATGCACGCCGTGAAGGCAGACTGATGAGGATGAAATCACGGTGTTTTCCCTCTTGTTCGTTCTATCAGATCGGGCGACATGTGAATTCTGAAAATATGTCCTTCCATGTTCTACTAAATCGTTGATTAGTGATGCTACCGAATCACTCAAGCTGTTCGGTATTCAGGTCCCCAACTGGGTTTCACTTTGTGCCATGAAACAATCAATACCTCTTGAAATTGCTGTTTAACATGGAGGAACACAGAGCTGGCGGAGGGACCAAGGTGGGTATCGGCGGGAAATTTCCGTTCCCTGTTTTTTCTTTTGGCATGACGCATCAAAGCGTCTGTAGTCTATGTTGAGGGCTCCTAGATCCATTAACATCTTGACCTTTCCAATTGTGCTGACAGACGATTGGAAAGCTATTGCGCTGTGGTGATGTCACCGGAATGGTAACCTAGAGGCCCAGAACAATACTTTGGGGGCATTAATTCTAATCCCAACACTGTACTTGGTGGAATTTAAACTCATTGAGGTATTGACAAATGGAAAGCTGGTCTCGGGAATCGTGACCTTGAAGCGATTGAGGTAAACACCGAACTGGTTCTCTCATGCGCTTCGGGGAAGGAAGTCTGCCGCCCTTACCTGACCTGGCCGACATGTGACTCCAGACACATAGTAATGTTGGTAACCAACAAAACCGCACAGATGTTTCAAAACCCCTACAATAACTTCCAAGAAAGAATGAAACCAGAATCATCACCAGACATCGACATGGGCAGCAGAAATAACAACTTAAACCCAGCCCTGCCAACTTGTGAAGTCTACATTACTGACATGGGAGGCGTGTTGCCAAAATTGGCAGAGCAGTCTCACTGAAGAGTCAAGCAAGTGCCTGGCTCTGTCATTTTCACGGAATCAAAGCTTACAGAAAATGTCTCAGCCTCCACCCTTACCATCCCTAGGGTTTGCCGGTTCCACAGTCCGGACAGATCCACGTGAGGTGACAGCACAGCGGAATAGATTTGGAAGGGAGATACACTGAGAAGTCTGACCATCGACTTTCGAACTCATGAAGAATCATCGCATAAGGTTGCATATGGGCAATTAACCTCCTGCTGCTTGCTACATACAACAACAGCCATCCACATACACCCTCCCCCACTCAGCTGATGACTCAGTGCTCCTCCATGTTGAACGCCACTTCGAGGGAGCACTCGATGTTTTTCGATGGCGCTCTGGAGCGCCACTTTATGCTAAGCTTTTCGAGTGCTAAAGGGAACAAATGCAAGACAGCTTATCTGGCAGCTGGGTTCGGAAGCAACATGAGGGCAGAAATAGCATACTTGAACCCGCCTACACCAATTTGTTTGTCGCAATTGAATTTTTTCATTTCACTTGATAGCAATAAACACGTCAAAATCATTGTGGTAAAGAAGTCCAAACTTCACGATGAAGGTGCACTACAGCATGTTGTGTGGCGCTACCACTGTACGAAATAGGACAGATATTCATCAGCTCCATCAACACAAAACTGTGCACCCATGCAGCGCTGTGGACCATCAATAGCAGTAGATTGTTTAGTACCATAACTTGTGACTAAATAGCCCAGCGGATCGCCGATTCCGCCAATACCCTCATGGCAGGGGTGGGGTGGGTGCTGCTAGTGGATCAAGCCTGGTGCAATGAAGAGTGAAGGACGTCATGTCGGGAGCCGAATCAACCATATCTAAACATGTGGTGTCATTCTGGTGAAGATAAAACACAGGATTATTTACATCTAAAATAGAGTTGGCAACATCCAATAGGCAGAGAAAAGCGATCCCACAATCAATGGATCAGATCTAACCGTTGCAGTCCTGTCACTCCCAGTCACTGATGGAGGAGGAGGCTACTCAATAATTGGTCAGTGCAGCATTTCAGTGCAGCAGTCAAATCTGAGGCATTTGCAAAAACCTTCAGTCAGAAATTCTGAGTGGATAATCCATCACAGCCTCCCGCTGAGCGCCCCGGCATCATAGCTGCCAGTCTTCAGCCAATTCGATTCATTCCACGTGTCATACAGACACTGGATACTGCAAAAGGTATGTGCCCTGAGAATATTCAAGCAGTAGTGCTGAAAAGTTGTGCCGCAGAAATAACTGCATCCTTTACCAAATTGTTCCAGTGAAGCTTGAAGACTGGCATTTACCCGACAATTCCCGGAAGAGAATCCCAGGCAATGACCATCTCCAAGTCAGTGAATCCATCCATCTCTCCTTGACATGCAGTGGTATGGCCATTTCTGAATCCGCAACATAAACATCTTGGTTTTTGCATTGACCAGAAAAAGAACTGGAGCAGCCAGAAAAATGCAATGGCTAAAAAAGCAGATCAGTGTTCTGAGTACAGTTCATCTCCGGACTTGCAAAGGCTGTTCACCATCTCCAAGGCACCAGTCAGTATTTTAATGGTATGTACTTTGCTTACCTGAATGAGTGTAACAACAACACTCAAGAAGCTCGACACTATTCATGACAAAGCAGCGAGTTTGACTGGCACTCCACCCAGCACCTTCAACATCCACTCCCTCCAACCGTGGGCACTTATTGGCACGACAATATGCCATACACGATGTACATTAACAACTCAGCAAGGCTGCTTACACAGCAACTTCAAAAACCGCGACTTCTACCACCTAGAATGACAACGGAGCAGTTGCATGGGAACATTACCTCCAAGCCACACACTATCCTAATTTAGAATATATTGTTATTCCTTCAGTGTCGCTGGATGCAAATCTTGGAACTCCCTCCCTTACAGCAATGTGAAAGTAAAGGACGACATTTGAAATCCACATCTCGAATTTCCCCAATTGCTCCATATCCATGGTTGTTAAAATCCAAAGTTTGGTTTCTCCGATTCTCAGCCTTTGCCCGAGTTTGTATCAGTTCCTGTGCCAAGCAGTTTCCTATTTCCCCGTCGGAATATGTTATAGCACAGAAAGAGAAGAGGGCACTTTGTCCACGTGTGCATGCCAGTGTAAACAGCCCACAGAAACATCGGACAGTCTGACTTTATCTCACCTTACCATCAGTTCCATCTACCCCTTCCTATTTCAGGTTCTTGTCCAGCCATTTAAAATATATAGATACAGAGCTGGCAGAAGACTGGAATTTCTGCTGCGAATAAGTCGCGTCCTGCCTCGACATGTCTCCACCACCGGGCTTAAATGTGGATTGTGATGGGATCTTCCGCTACGTCAATACGTACAGCCCGAATACAAAACTCAATCGGCATGAAACGGTCCACTAAAACGCTGCTCGCTTGAATGCCCGCCTCCTAACCCTGCTTTCCAACAGTTTAACCATTCAGTCCCTATACAACCGATAACAAAATGGTAGCAGTATGCGCCATATACAGGTGCTGCAGCCAGTCAACAAGACCCCTTCGACAGTATCTGCCAAACCGCAAACTCAACGACCTAAACTTACAAGGGCAGCAAGTGCAAGAGGGCACAATATCCTACAAGTTCCCCTCTAAGCCACATCCAGTTCTGATTTGTGAATATATCACAGTTCCTTCATAGTGTCGGGCTCCAAACCCAGTAACTGTCTGCCTAACGGTGCTGTGGGTGGAGCTGCAAAGCATGAACTGCAGCCGTTCAAGAGGTTAGCTTGCTGCAGGTTTCTGGATGACAATGAGCGATGGGGATTACATTCTTGTACCTACGGTGATGCGTCCACCCTGTGATCGAATAGCAATGAAATCGGCTCAGATTCGAAAAGAGAACTTTTGTTTAACATTCCGTTTATAAATAAAGACATGTTTCCTGAAACCCTCATTGGATTACCAGAATATGTGTGTATCCATTTACTCTTACACTGAGGTTCCATGTCAGCTTGAAGAAGAGTTATTCGTCTATTGATAAAGCACTTCACAACTTTCCATTCGTAATGGAAGCAAATTACTGCGGACGCCCAGACCTGGGATCAACAGAAGGTGTTGAATATTAAAAACTCATTGGCCGGGCAGCATCTGTGCAAAGAGAAACAGAGTTTGATTTCCGTGGGCAATATGACGTCTTCAGAGCAGTACAGTGAACGTGTCGAGTCCGTATGACTCTTCATCAGAACAAAGGAAATATAGAAACGTGGTGAAATATAAGCTGGTTGAGGGGAGTGGAAGAACTAGAGCTGGATAGAGGGCCAGTGATAGGTGGAGGGAATGAAGAGATTGCCAAAGATGCAAGACAGAAAATGCCAAAGGGGTGTTGACAGTGGTAATATCATCTAAGGCATGTGCTAATGGTGACAATAAGGGTAGAAAGCAGGACAAGCAATTGACAAACGGTCCTATTGGGGCTGTAGTGGGTGGTGAGGGGTAGTGGGGGCGGGGGCGGGGGGGGGGGGAGTGGGAGAGGGGGGGATTGAAACGGGCAAAAAAGTGCAGCTAAAAAGATAGATCGAAATGAATTTAAAATAGGTGGCAACACATAAATATATTTACTAAATTTTAAATTATTGGAAAAAGGGGGACTTAACATTGACTCTGACAACTTCAGGTCATGAACTCTCTCCTCCATCCCCACCCCCTTTCCGATACCCCTTTTTCCAATAATTTATAATTTTGTAAATATATATTTTATTTCCCACCACTTTATAAATTTATTTTGATCTTTCGTTTTACCTCCACCTTTTAGCCCATTTTGATCCCTTCCCCCCAGCTCACCCCCACTAGAGCAATCTACCACTTGCTTGTCCTGCTTTCTACCCTCAATGTCGCCATTAGCATATTCCTTAGATAACATCACCGCCGTCAAATCCCTTTTGGTATTTTGTCTATAACACCTCTGGCAATCACTTTGCTTCCACCTATCACTGGCGCTCTATCCAGCGCTGCCTGTCCCAATCCCCTCAAGCAGTTTATATTTCACCACATTTCTATATTTACTTAGTTCTGATTAGGAATCATACGGACGCAAAACGTTAACTGTGCTCCTCTCCGCAAATACTCTCAGATCTGCAGTTTTTCCGGATTTTTTTGTTTATTGTACAGATTTCTAGCATCTTCAGTATTTTGCCTCTATGGCTTCTTCAGAAATGAGTCCCGAAACGATCCCAAAGAAAGTCATATTAGAATCGAGACATGAACTCCGTTTCTCAAACAGTTGCATGTTTTCTCTTCTTTACTCCCCTATTCAACATTGAGTGCAACAATTTTGTATCATAATGAAGATCTCTCCATGGAGCCAGAGGGTTGGACGACGGGTCAAATCGGATGCCATAAATGTCTTTTAACCAATAGAGAAAATGATGGCAAAAATCAGAGTGAACTACCAGCTTTTGGAGACGCTGAACAGAATGTCTTGATGCAGGTTAAACAAAATAAATTATTTGGTACTCTGTGTTAGGGGGAGGAATGTAAATGAGAATTTATGGTAAGGGAAAATTCATTATAAGGGAATGCATTGCTTAAATTAGAATCTATAGGCAGGCCAGTGCAATTCAGTAAATTAACAATTAAATCGTTAAACAGGATGAACCTTATACAACTCACAAACTTTGTACACCCTCAGGGTTTGCAATCTCCAGCAAGGTCCTCGGAGTTAGACTGGAGTCAGAGGATGGCAATAACAGAGATTAAGTGTGTTCTTCAACAGATACGGGAAGGACAGATGGTCCCATCTTAGATAGGAAGGCAAGTCTATGCCTGGGTGAATGTAGGGTTACGTTTGTACCAGAGAACTGTTTGCTTAATGTAAACCTGTTTGTTGACCAGATCGGAATATAGAGGATGTTCTTGTATGTGACCAATAATATATAAATATGGTGAACACTTGCAGCTTAGCGGAGTACTGTCTCAAGCTGCATTGAGATGGTGCCCTTCTTGAAATTGCTCGAATAAACGACCGTAACGTGTGCCTGAGGCTCCTGTGGTCCGTCCATCAAAGACACCACAACAATTTCGCGCTGCGAGCAGGGTAATTGGACCGGATCCTCGGGACGGCTCGACAAACTGGGTGAGTATATTCATTTAACACCCGTAGTAACTGCAGTAAGCCTACCCGAGAACAGTCCGGGTCAAGTATCAAGGAATCAAGAGGAGGACTCAGGACAGGAGATAGGAGGCGCCATGGGTAATAGGCGGAGCCATGCAGGCGGGCAAGCGCCTCCAAAGCCCCGCAGGAAGACGGGAAACATTACCCAGTTGAGAGGAGGCAAAGCCATGCTGCCATGGTTACGGTTTAAAATATAACCATAACCGAAGCTGCGCAGGGAGGTCAGACCCCAGTTGAGAGGTCGCAGAGCCGTGCTGGCATGGTTACTGTTTGAAATATAACCATAACCGAAGCCGCGCAGGGAGGCCAGGCCCCAGTGAAAGCGCACACAGATACCTCTGATAACTACGTTGGTAGGACCGTGCGAACGTATCGCTCAGAGAGAGATGAAAAAATAGGAACTAAATGCAGTCGGGGTAACAAAATAGGGCCATGGAACTCGACTGGGGAACCGTGGACTCCATTACGAGCTTCATAGCGGAACAACAGTCGAAAATAATCATTAAAATGCGAGGGGGGTGGAACTCACAGGGAACCCCCGGAGACCAAAAACAGTGGTGGTTAGAGCATCAGAAAAGATAAGGAAAGTAATTGATGATGGTTATTATCACACTGTACCTACAGTTGTGCAGAAGGGTTAATAATAAATTCCAATCGATGAGAGAGAGAGAAACAAAGTCAGATCCAGGACAGATCAGAACAGTGGCAGCAGCAGTCTGCAGTGGCACTGATCAAGAGGGGCAAAGCTCCGAAGGAGAAAACTATGAAGGGCCTGAGGCAGTTCCGCCCTCATACGAACCAACCGCCCCACTGAGCCCATTGAATCGAATGGCTCCTTTGGCAATAAGCGTTCGGAAAAGTAAAGTCAGGAAAGGCGAATTAAAACCCGAAGGGAGAAAGGGGGCTGATGAATAGGGGGTGGTTAAAGTTATTGAGAGGGTTATGGAGAAGGTTAAGCACGTCCCATTCAGCCCGGGGGAGAAACAGGTTTTGCATAAATAACTGCTGAGACTTAAAACTCGGAACAACAACCCAGATTTTTTGGACCAAACTGTGGGAAATGCAGGATTCCCATGCAATGCCACCCCTCGATACTCACGTACTTGCGAAGGTTAAATGCCCAGGGGATATTTGGGGAAGATTATCCCTGCAGTCCAGGTGTGCAGACTGGGCGAAAACTTGGGGCCGTCCCAGACCGGGAGAAGGCGACAGGCCTGCACAGGGAGTTTGAGAGAGCAGTAAAGGAAGCCTTGCGGGAGGGAGAGATGTATTGCGAGTGTATAAACTCTCGTGCGGGATGACGAGGTTTTCCTGAAAATGTGGAAGGATGATTGGGACCCGAAATGTCCGCTACTCAATTTTGTGTAACTTAAAAAAACGAATTGACCTAAGTTACAACAGCTGCTTGTGCTGGAGAGAGAGAAAGAGAGAAAAGGGGCGTACCCTTAACGGAGTTAATAAGCAGTGACAGACAGGGGGAATGTGAGCTTTCGTCAGTTTGATTGTCCCTATAGGTGGAGCCTTCAAGATCCCTTTATTTCCCCCACTGCTATTTGAAGTTTCGTTTAGAATATGAGAGTTTAAAGTCGTTAAGTAAAGGATACAGGAATATGAATACATACCTGGAAATAGATGTTTGTTTGTCTGCAAGGAAGCATTCGTATGTGAGATTTAATGTGTTTTCTTCCGTAAATTTGTGTGTGCAATTCAGTACTTTAGGTTTGAAAGCCCCATGTTAGATTAAAGGAGAAGTATACTAAAACATTCCAAAGTTTTGAGTATAAGATTTGAGTTGAGATTCCTAGCAAAATAGGGTCGCAATTTGCAGGTATCATGAAGCCAGACCGGGTTAGCTGAACCAAACTTTGTATCACCCCTTTTGCAGTCTAGCATCAACAGCCTCCAAGCTGATTCGGATTGACACATACGAGTTACATTAACTCATGCGCGTTAGTGTTCTAAAATTCTGAGGGAAAGAAGTACCTGAAGTTCAACGGATTCTAGGAAAAGCAAAAGGCATAAACACAAGCTCTAGGCAGTCAGCAACTTCAAGAAGGCCTTGGTTCAATGGCGGATTTAGTCAACATGTGCAGTTGGAATTCAGTGCAGGGATAGGATGTACCTCGAATCTAAAAGGGCTAACTCCACTTTAAAGGCAGCATATCGTTCCCTAACTGTTTTCTCTGAAAAAGGTGGAAGACAATATATATCGAACAGAAACGTTCCCATCAACTGAACCTTTCCTTTCTCAGCATGTTCTATTTCCGATTTCCTTTTGTTATTTTCCCATCTATTCTAAATCCTCTGATGGAATGCCCACCGTTACATAAATTCCTTTCCCGACACTTGATTCAGTTGGAACAACGCAAGCCACATAATTAGAGCGCACTTCGGAAACTCCTCGCCCAACACTGCCCTTAAGTAAGTATGTGATATGACATCCACAATTATCACAAATTTATAGATTTTTCACTTCCCTATAAGTTAACTGCCAATTTGCACTTCCACATGTTCCGAAATAGTTGGTGATGTTTAGACTGCACAAACAGTAGCATTTCACACCTAATCATTCTTACCTGCACCCGAATAGGGAGAACCAATTGCTCCGAATGCTCTGAAGTGCTGGTAAAGGCACTGAGGCAAATAGGTAAGGCAAGCCCCAAGAAGTATAGTGAAAGAGAGAGGAAAAGAAAGAGATTGTATGACAAGAAGAGAGAGGCGCCTGTAATTTATTTTTATACTCATTGACGGGATGTGGGCTTCTCTGGCTGGGCCAACATGCATTGCTCACTCATAGTTGAATTTAGAAGGTGGTGGTGTGCTGCCTTCTTGAATCGCTACAGCAAATGTGCTGTAGGCACACCCAGAGTGCTATTATGAAGGGAGTTTCAGGTTTTGGACTCAGCGACATTGAAGGAATGGCGATATATTTACAACTCAGGATGGTGAGCCACTTGGAGGTGAACTTCCAAGTGGTCGTTTTCCAAGCTATCTGCTGCCCTTTTCCCTCCAGATGCTGCTGGTCGTGGTTTTGGAACGGGCTGTCGAATGACACATAGTGAATGCTTGCAGTGCATTTTCCGCGTGGTACACACTGCTGCCACTCTGTGTCGATGGTAGAAGGAGTGAATGTTTGTAGTTAAGGTGCCAATCAAGCGGTCTGTTTTGTCCTGGACGGTGTCAAGCTTCCTTACTGTTGTGTGAGCTGCACGTGTCCAGGCAAGATTCCAGGAGAATTCCATCACACACCTGACTTGTGCCTTGTAGATGGGGAAAAGGTTTGGTGGAGGCAGGCGGTGAGATACTCGCCGCAAGCCTCCCAAGCTCTCAGCTGCTCTTGCAACCACAGTATTAATATGGCTAATCCAGTTCAGTTTCCGGTAAATGGTAACCGGCAGGATGTTGATATTTTATGTTTCGCTAAATCCGTTGTGACACCATGCCCCACAGGTTGAAGCATCAACAGTGAATCAAACACTCAGCTTAACTTGGTTTGGTGCTCAAACCTCCAAATGGATTTTGAGTGTACACAATATCTATTCTACTGAGTGCACCCCTGTTGCTGGAGTTCATTTCTGTTAAATGGTCTTTTTTTTCCAACCTATTCTATGTCAGAGCATTTTTTAGCATCGAATGAGTCTTTATCGCTCATTTAGCATCTCCTTTTTATTGTAATAGACACCAGTGTATAGTTTTTAATGTTGCCTACAGAAATTCATTTTCGGTGTGACATTTGAGACGTTCTGCTTCTGCCTATTTTCCATGTGAGTGCTTGTGAGAAAGTCACTGCGAAACGAGTTTCTCTGCTGATAATTTAATTTGTGCAGGATGTTCTGTGGTCTGTTACTGGATGCACAGCAAGTTGGTTGAAATTTACAAATGATATATTTCCTTCTCATTTATAAATTCTACTAAAGTCCCTAAGTGGGTTACCATTTACCGACGAGTGAGGCACGAGCGATATAATGCTCCAGACAGAAATCTCAGCGAGTGTAGCAATCTTAAATTCTGGTCTCTGTCAAATGTTGCACATTCCTGAGTTCAGTGGGAGTGATTAAGTTCATAGTGTGTTTTTGATTATAGTTAACAATTTGCTTTGTGCCAGTGAATCTTTGAATACGACATGAATACGACCCTTTTTGTGTTACACAGACTCTGAGAAGGACATACACATGGCCCAATGGGCTGTCCCACCCCTTCCATCCGATCAGGAACAATAGCTTATTCTATCTCTCCCTCTTTCTCCGCCTCTGACTCCCTCTCTCTCTCTTTCTCTCTCTCTCTCTCTTTCCCTGTCTCTCTGTTTGTCTTTCTTTCTCTTTATTAAATATGTAATATTTGTCGTTTCGCTCTTTTCCATAACCGAACCTATGTCTGAGGAGTGTTGGGAGATTCACGTCAGCGCCTTCAAAATAATCATCCACAAATTCTTCAATCAATTCGGATTCATCTCCTTTGTTCCTCGTGACTAATCATCTACAGCCAGCTTATCGATTATGTAATCTTTAAAAACCTTTATCAAATTTATTCAATTAAATGTTACAACGAGCTTATCCTTCGCTGTGTTTGTTGTGGTATAATCTTTCTTTGCAACACCAAATGCAGGGAAGTTATTCTTCTTTCTGCCTTCTGCTTCCATGCGTATAACCTATGTTCCAAAATTGTTGAAAGCGAAACTATGTATGAACATCGGACTTATGATATGAACTGGGCGATTATACCCTTCGAGCCTGCTCCGTCATTCGAGAAGATCATGGCTGAATATTGATTAAAGAAAATTACAAATTGTCAGGTCCTATCAAGATTTACTGTTTGTGTCGCTACCATCAAAACTCAGTTCCCTAGCATAGTGTAAAGGTTGACAACACATATACAATGGGGGTTACCGGAGTGTTTCCTTTATAAAGAAAGCATTGATCAAGTGAGCCATTCTTTTTAGATATGAGATTGTTAAGGGAGTAATATTAACTTTCATGATATTATTTTTACTCATTGTAAAACAAGGTTAATATTGGGTTTGCATAATTTGTGTGTGTGTGTGTGTGTGTGAGAGTGTGTTTGACTGTGTGGTGTGTGTGAGTGATTTAGTGAATTGGAGACAGCTGGTCTAGAAGTTTGGAAGTATGAAAATGTTAGGTAGAAAGGGGTTTGAAATGCGACATATGTAAACATGTCTGAAGCCTTAGAATGTCAGGCGTGAGGGGAATTTGAGTTTTTTGGTACACCAGTGCAGTTGCAATTTCAAAGAGGTAGGGGATGTTTACATCTAACAAGCGAAGGACTCGCAGTGTGTTTATTTATCCCAAATGTTTCTGACAACATTAGCAGAATGAAATGATTATATTACGCAAAAGGAATTTTCAAAGTGAAATACGCAAATGGAATTTACAGATTCAACAGAGAGAAAAGCTAGAGAATTGAGAATGAAAGGCTATGTTTGAAGAGGCACTGGGACATCGAGCCGAAGCTTACGAAAGAGCCTCGAGCCATATCTGCCTGATTCTGCTGCGTCTAGCCCTTAAAGGTGAAAACTGAGTTGGCCTGCCTTTCTAACTTTAACATCTTTTTTGGACTCTCGGGAGTCAGTTTAGGCAGGAATATTATTATTTACTAGAGTATTAGGTAGCTGCAATATATTGTATGTGTTTGGCATCTTTCCTTTTATTTTTTTTAATTCAAAAATTTAAAAGTCTAAAGTTCATGGTGAACTTAATAGTTCTGATCTCAGTGCTCAGTATTCTCGTTATAAGTGCAAATAGGTAAACAGTTTTATTCGGTGAACCAAGTTTCCCCTCGTGGATTTGAGTCAACCTTGCACACAGCCTCTGCTGCGTCACAACAGGGTCAGCAGCATTGAACGGTTTAGGAGACGACAAATGAGCTAATGTGGGAAGCGCGAACACTCCCGATGCCCGGGCCCCGCATGTGTGCGGGAAGTGTCTCCAGCTGAAGCTCCTTGAAGTCCGGATTTTGCAGCTGGTGCGGCGGCTGGGGACTCTGTGGAGCGCACGCGAGGCAGAGAGTACCGTGCATAGCACGTACAGAGAGGGTGCATAAGCGCCATCTAAAAGCCCACAGGCAGGAAGGGAATGGGTGACCACCAGGCAGAGCAAGGGGACTAGGCAGACAGTGCAGGAATCTCCTATGGATATTACCCTAAAAAACAGAAATACCGCTTTGGATACTGTTGAGGGGAGTGACCTCTCAGGGGAAAGCAGCGACAGCCAAATTCGTTTCACCACGGTTAGCCCTGCTGCACAAGAGAGGAGTGAAAGCTGTTGGAATGCAATGTTTATTAGGGATTCAATTGTAAGGAGAATATATAGGCGTTTATATGTCCGCAAACGAGTCTCCAGGAAGGTATGTTGCCACCCTAGTGCTATGGTCAAGGAAGTCTCAGAGCGGCTTCAGGACATTCTGAAGGTGGTGGGCGAAAAGCTAGTGGTCGTGCTACACATTAGTACAAGCGATGTAGATGAAAAAAAGCACGTGGTCCTAAAAGCAGAATGCCGGGAGTTAGGAAGTCGTTGGAAAATTAGGACCTCAAAGGAAGTGATCTGAGGTTTATAAGGAGTGCCGCTTGCTAGTCAGAGTAAAAATAGGATGATATATTGGATGAAAATTTGGCTGACGATATGGTGTGAAGGGGAGGGTTTCTGATTCCAGGGACAGTGGGACTGGTTCTGGAGGAGGTTGGACCAGGTTTCATGGGACGGGATTCACATGGGCAGATCCAGGACTGATGCCCTCCGGGGAATATTTGGTAGACTGGTTGGGTAGGGTAAGCTGGCAGGGAACATGAAACTGACTGTAAAGGTTTCTATTGGCATGTGAAGAGAAAAAGTTGGGTGAAGACACATGCAGGTCACTGACTGAAAGAAACAGGGGATTTTGTAATGGGTGTGGAAGAATAAAATACATCTACAGGTCAACTAAGGATTAAACAATAGCACCATAGTGGAATACTACAGCACAGTTCCCTTTTTTGTTCTAGCAGGCACACCTGCAGCTGCCAACTAATTGAGCAGGAAAGGAGAAAAGGAGTATCATAAACAAGCTTCCTAGAATCCTTGAGACAAGGCTAGGATGTCTGCCCCCAACACAAAGAGAGAGTATCAAGCAATGGTCATCTGTTCTCTAGAGTGTTCACCCCCTAGCACTAAAGATAAGGTCAAGCATCGTTATCTATTCGCTGTTTCACTTTTCTATTACCAGATGGGCTTCCCCCAATATCCTGTATGGTCATAAATTAGAATAGTCTAATTGTGTGTTGCATGCCAAAGACAATGATTCTCAAAGTAATTAATTACTGAAGTTTAGACAGTCTTATCACCTTCAAGCTCTTTGATATGTACGACTTTTACTATAAATATGTGTGTACTCTGATGCATCCTCAGAGTGTCAGCTAGCTACCTTGTATGGTACTGGGCTCTCCGTTATATTACGATTTAATATAGGCTTCCGAGACAAACCTCCTGGATCTGAATGTTCACTCTGTTTTCCGTGACAAATTGGCGACGAGGATGGGATCCGACTGAAGTACAGTAACCTCTTAAGTTAAAGAGATGTTTGAAATCCTGGGCAGTCGGATCTCTAAAAAAAGAACCCTCGCGGAAAAAAGGAGAGGAATACCTCTCCCAAGTTAGGGAGAGTGCGAACTGCATCCTAGCTGAAAGGGGATTGCAGTGAATTAGCGTCCCAACTGAGAAGGGGACGGCGAGTGAAAGGGTAGCTACCGACCAAGGAGACTTAAGTGACCCAAAGAATCGGAGGACTTGTTAAGGAACTCTTAAACACCGGTGAGTGCATAGGGTAGGAAACGTGCCGCACTGTTAATTGTGTTATCTTTTCAGAAAAATGGGAGGTCGCAACAGCAGAGCGGCATCTGCCGCCTCCCCGGTTCCACGAGGTTCCAAAAACAAACCAAAGCCAGAGCCCAAGTCAGGAACTTTGAAGATGGGCAAGAAAACGGAAAAAACATATGAAAATGGTAACCAGGGTTCGACAAAAGGTAGGAGGCCCGCTGGTCCCTCCGGGGTCGCCAGCCGACATTGTTGTAAAAGAGACGGGTGATGACAGGTATGCGGTGCCTTTTAGCAGTGACTTATATGGCTGGACACACGGGGAATGGCTGTATGGTGGGAGTTTTAAAATACCCCTCATCCAGGCCTGATGAGATGGAGTGGCTAATGGGGCCAGAGATCCTACTTGGGATTTTGATTATATGATGGGTTGTTTGGAAAAATGGATGGGAGTAAAAAAAGTAGTAGTAGTATGAACAGGGGTTCCGGTGCCCTGGAGGTGAAAAGTAAATAATTTCTGTGTTTTCTTTTGTGTCCATTACGGTCCTGAAATTGTCCAATATGTTTCTGTTTGGGTTAAATGGACTCAAAGTAAAAGAGAGAGATTCCCACCAGCTGGAACTTCTAATTGGGACAAATTGAGCACTAATAATATGTTTTAAGGGAGGTAGATAGTCCGATACTGAATTTTCTGTAACTTAAAAAAAAATGAATTGATTTAAGTTACAAGAGCTGTTTGTGCTGAAGAGAGAGAGAGATAGAGAGAGATAGAGGGTACCGCTAGGGGGTTAATGAGCAATTTACAAGCAGCAGCAGAGAAAATGTGAGCTTTCGTCAGTTTGAAGGTCCCTATAGGTGGAGCCTTCAAGATCCCTTTATTCCCCACTGCTACTCGAAGATTCGTTTAGAGTTAAGTTCAATATTGTAGGAGTATCGATACATACCTTTATATATACGTTTTTTTGTGTGCAATGAAGTATTTGTATGTGAGCTTTAATGTGTTTTGTTCCCTGAATTGTCTTTTGTGTGTGTAGTTGAGCGCTTTAGAGACCAAAGCCCCATATTAGATTAAAGGATAAGTTTATTCAAATATTCCAAAGTTTTGAGTATAAGGTTTGAGTTGAGATTTCTGGCAAAAATCGTAATTTGAAGGTAGTGTAAAGATAAAACAGGACTTGCCTTTGTTTGAGATGAACCAACCGTTGTACCACCCCCTCGTTGGGAATAACCTTCATCATCAGCTTCCAAGCTGATTGGGATTAATACATACGAGTTAGTATTCTAAAATTCTGAGAAAAAGAAATTGCTTGAAATTCAGAAGGATTCTAGGAAAACGAAAAGACATAAACACAAGGTCTAGATGGTTCCAATGGATAGAAAGAGGTTTCATAAGAAGAGGTGAATTAAATATTGAAGGAAATCTGCTTTCCAAAAGCACTGGAATTTGAATTTGGGACAATCCTGAGATGTAAATTGCAGTGTAATTTAACAGGTTACTTTTTAATCACTAGGATGCTATCTAAGATAAAGAAAGTGTCGATAAATATACTTAAATTATAACTTGGATACAAATCATTACACATGAAAAAGAGGTTGTTTTAATTTTGATAGTTACAGTTCTTACAAAGTTTAAAAATTTGAGGTTTGTTTCTTGATAAAGTTCTCAAAAGGGACTTTTCATTTTAAAAGGTCTGACAACAATTGGCACTAATTGAAATTCTGCAAGCTTTTGTGTTTGTAAGTCTGTTCCCAAAATATGAAGCTAAGCTCAAGGCCTTGGCAAAGTTTGGCTGAAATCCAATTTTTGGCCGAGTTAATGAATCTGGGATAATTCTAAAAGGAAAGGTTCAGACACAATTTAGTGGGTTTCTTTTAAGACAATAAAATCTTTGAGAAGAAGAAAAGGAAGCAAAACTTGTCAATACCTGATTTCTGTTTTTAAAACTGTTATGAGAATATTTTAAAGTCTCTCCAGGCAACCTGAACAAGATAAGATGGTAGCTGTTGCAAGTGTAATATGGTATGTGGCAAGTACGAGAATGAGTTAGGGAAAGAGGACATTATGTACAAACTGTTATAAGGGAAATTAATTTGATAATCTGGCCATCAACTGAAGCATTGGAACTGCACAGGGGGAGATATGCAAAGATCTAGAGACAGAGATCCCCGTTGAAATGGAATAGTTAATAAGGCCTAAAGTGTAAGGAAACATTTCAAACAATCAAGACAATAGAGAAACTGAACTCCAGAGAACCTTAGGATGAACATGGCAAGGAAATGACAATTAGAGGTAAAGGGAAAGCTGGAAAAAGGCTAAATAGATGTATTACTGACTATATTAATGTGCCTGCAAGCTACAAAAAGTAAAACTACAGGATTAACAGCTTGATGACAGGCGGGATTAAGCGGCTCCCAAAGAGAACCATCACTGGAAGTGAAAATACTGAGCCATTGAAAGATAGGATAAGAACGTCCATTGTTGAGTTGTTTAAGGAATTGAGGTCTGACATGAGACAGCAGCAGGAAAGAGTAAACTGGAAGGAGTTTCTTCAATTGGATTCAGATCAGGGAACTCATTTCACAGGGAGAGACATTAAAGAAGTGTGTAATCTTAGGGAGATTAAACAGGAATTCCATATTCCTTACCACCCCCAGAGTCCAGGGATGGTGGAAAGGTGGAACTAAACTTTAAAAAAAAAACATCAATCAAGAGACAGGGAACAGCCCTGTATTCTAATGCGCCGTGGGCTACACGAAGCAGGATCGCCGGGTTCACCCCATTTGAAATGATAACAGGTAAGGGCCATGCAATTACCTGAAGGTATCATAGTAGGAAGTGTAGGGCCACTAAAAGGAAAAATATAGCGCAATGTAAGGGAATTAAGTAGGCAATTACATAAGTTGAGAGAGTAAGTTAGAGACTGACAGATGATTAAGGATATTGAAACAGGCAAATCGAAAGAGCAACAATGGACCATACCAGGTAAATATGGAGGTGATACATGTGCACTTGTAGATATGAGAACGGGAAGTAAATGGATGCATTACACACAGTTAAAGATACATGGCAATTGACCTAGCGGTAACCCAGAGAACGGGAGCGAATGTTAATGTCTCCACAGATCTACGATCCTGGTCGTGGGCCTATCAGTACTGGCAACAAGGTCGGGGAAAATCACTGCTCATCCTGCACAGCAGGAGGAACTTTGTTACAGCATGGACAGTGCCGAATGGCTCGCAACGGGGAATGATAAATGTAACAGTAGGAGAACAAGTGCTTTCAAATTGTAGTAAAGGTTTGCTTCAGATCGAGCATGGGAGGTCCGCCAATACCCAGCCACCTCCCACCTCTACTTTCGCAGTCTGAGTAGAGATAATTGAAGCCCCTCAAACCACACCGACTGATCCATCTTGTCCGACTATGCATCCGGGATCGACGAATGGTTTGGTACTAGTTAAACAGAAGTTTTGTATCATAATGTACACCATGAGCTGGTACCCGTGGTCTTGAATGTATCCGGTGTCGTCCTGCCCCAGTGGTGCTCAACCCATACCCAAGCACTCTATACGTCTCTGACGCTCCAGTTGATGACTGAAGCAGTTCAGTTCAGTGGCGAGACGCGATCAGGCTTGGGACGGAACCGCGTAAGCGCAGCCTGATAAATGATGCCACTATAATATTCAACATTGTTGGACATCATTGGTTTATCCAAAGCCTGGCTACCGTGCTCGAAAGTCATGCGGGGATTATCAATAAATTAACTGAAATAAGGAAAAATATTTCAGATAACGCGAGCAGAAATCATGTTTGAAACACCTATGGATCTTGGGCACTGGAACAAGCCCGAGAACGTTTAAGACAGACTAAAGAAGGGGTATTCCATTCAGGGGTTAACTAATGAGCATATATTGAATCTCTCACGACACAAGAATCATGACTTGACCGGTTGCCAGCTCATGGGTTAAACACGTGTATGTAGAATGAATGTTGAATGTAGAGTGAATAGTACTATGCTAATAAGCATTGTATTAGTAATACCTGTCATACCTATGTCAATGACATAACCCAGGCATGACGCCAACAGTGAGTGCTGGTACGGGACCCCAGCCATGGGGCCCATTTGTACACCCACAAATGGACTTTATACAAATGCCTGAATGGATGGAATATAATTATGTTTCAGTTTAAGTATGTTTGTTCTCGCGATGGGTGGAGGCGTATTCCACCCGACGAAATGATGCTGTTGTTGTTGTAAAATTGTTTTTTCATTTTACTGCTAAAGTGATAAAGGAACTGTTGAAGGCCTTACAATGCAACCATCACCTTTCCTGCCCATACCACCCCCAGTCTACTGGAGCGGAGGAAAGACAAAATGGTATTCTGAAAAACAAACTAAATTATGTGAAGAAACTGGTTTGAAATGGCCTGAAGCTCTAACCTTGGCGCTCATGTCTATGCACTCTCACCCTAACCGTACCACCTCCCTCTCTCCTTATGAAGTTGTAATGGCATGTCCTATGCGCCTCCCAGTGACCCCACCCTTGTCTGCTAGGGAGGTGGACATCTACGCTATGGATGAGGGATTGATTACGTACTGTATAATGCTCACTAATTCTATCAAGAGCTTACATATACAGGTAGTAGAAGCTCAGAAAAAGCCCACCATTGAAGACTGCCATCAATACAATCCCGGGAACCTAGTCCTAGTGAAGACCTTCAGTAGAAAGAACTGTTTGGAACCTCGATGCGAAGGGCCTTTCCAAGTCCTGCTCACCACCCTTATGGCCGTGAAGGTTGGAGGACGCCCTTGTGGATCCACACATCGCACGTCCAGTGGACGCTGACCTTGGACGGAAGGGCTTGTGCAAGAAATTTAACTGAGCCGTCAGAATGCTGACTCTGATTTGGATCCTGTCCTGCGTGGTCCTTGCGGGGGCATGGAATACCAATTCTGCGGTTCAACGAATGCAGACTGTAGCCTCGCAAGTTAATCGGACTGAATGTTGGATTTGTACTCATCTTCCTCTTTGTGAAACAGCAACTGAATTGCATGAGAGGGTGGAAAGAACCCGACCTTGTGTTGCTAACAACTCGACCGGCCCAGAAGATTAAAGGGAAGGAAGACTGGGTCCACGCCACTCGTTGTAAAAAAAAAACATTGTCCGGCAGTCCTATAACAGTCCTTACCAGTGAACAAATTTGCATTTTGTATCGGATACTGCCTTTTGCTATATTCTGTCTTTTTGCTATATTCTGTGAAGTATACCCAAAAGATTCTCACTCCAACACCTTGTTGTATTTATGGCCCGCCTATGCTAGACAAGTAGGACAGGGCGCCTGTTGGATATGTGCCCAGACTCCCCAACATGGAGGCGTGTCGAGCACCTATCAGGCAAAACCAATGACTGAGGAAGAAGTGAAGTATTTCACAAATTTCCACACCCAGTCAGCTGATGCAGAATCCAATATGTTTAGGGGATGGTCGCGTCACTCTCCACCTGCTAATAGGTGGAACTATACAGATCCTGGGATAAGAATCAAGCCTACTCAAGAGCCGATAAAAGTTGGTGTTCAAACCTTGCAAGCGGCACCTATAACCTGGGAAACACTAGATGCCATTACACCATATAAACTAGCCCTGGTAGTTATGATCCTCAAAATCCTCTAAATTGTACATACTGGGTTTCTGGGGAATAAGCATACCCCTGGTTGCCAGGGATGCCGCAATTATCTTCCTTCTATAATTAAGATAACGGAAGTTTGGTCAAGGGCACTACCGCTCCCACCTGGAGTGGTTGCTGCTACCTAGAATATTTGAATCCCTATCTTCATTTTATAAGTAAATTAGATATTCACCCGCATCTTCGTCTACATCGCCGTGGCATCTCAGAATCCGAATGATTCTCGATGATGGTTACCCCCTCTTATGGAGCTGCTCGTAATTCCCGAGAGATTATCAACCTGGCAGCTGCACTTGAACAATTTGCTAATTCAACGGCTGAGGCTTTGATTGAGACACAGAAACAAGTTTCAGCTACCACTACTGAAATGATAGCCCTACGCCTGACCGCCTTACAAAATAGAATGGCCGTTGAAATCCTCCTAGCTGAAAAAGGTGGCACATGCGCCATGATAGGTTCAGAGTGCTGCACTTAAGTTCCTGATGTTTCTGAGAACATTACTAACCTGGGACAGCATGTTATGGATAATGTGCAAGAAATAAAGAAAGTTGGGGAAAGATTGAGTAATTTTTATAACAAAGATTCCTGGTGGCTACAGTAATGGCGTGGTTCTCCGGTTGGGGAAGTTGGCTGCTGTATGTTTTAATTGGGTTGGTCATAGAATGTGTTATAGGGTGTTGTGCATGTGTTGCTCTGCGAATTTTCTGTTCCCAGGTTATTAATAGTTCCTCTACTGGATTAGGTGGTGCCCCAATTGTTCCTCGAATGATGCGCACTGGCCACAGTGAAGCCCACTGGTGGGGAGAAAAGGTTTACCCTGCCATAGATCGGCCTTTTCCTTATGGTTATGAACCCCCTTATGGTAATGAAGATACTATTCCTCATTGGTGTTAATCGAGAAGATTAACAAGGAGGGATTGTGGGAGAATAAAATCCGTCTACAGGATAACAATGGGTTAAGTGGTTAAACCATAGTGGAATAATACAACGAAGTCTCCTTACAACAGTAGCAGATAAAGCTGTGCTGTCCACTATTGTGAAGGAAGAAAAACAAGTATCGTAAATAAATTACCAAGGGTCCTTGAAACAAAGTTAGGATGTCTGTTATCAGCACATGAGACAGGGACTAGTCATGCTATCTGTTGTCTGTCAAGATGACTAGTCGCCAGATGGACTACTCAAGGTTTTGCGTAACGACACAAGGTTCTGTGTAATTATAAGCTAAGATAGAACAATTGTATGCATGCGAAAGATAAAATTTCAATGTTATTAATTACTAAATGTCAAGCAATTTTGTAACTTGCATGACCTCTGTTATGCACGCTTTTAATATGGCTATCTGTGTACTCTGATGCTTCCTAATAGTGCCGGCTAACTCTATTGTATACCGCTGGGCTCTCCATGATATCATGATTCAATAAAGACTTCCGAGACAATCCTCCTGGGTCTGAGTGTTCCCTTTGTTTTCCGCGACAAGAGGCATGCTGCACTTTGCAAGATTATCAGTTTTGCGGAATTTGTCCTGCCAAAAACCGTTGGAAATGTTTCACGGACAGTTAAGTTGTAAAGTTTTCATTAGCTTTCTATGAGACCGAAAGGTTATGCAAGTCTCGCACTGATATGGACGTGATATAAAAAAACACTGCCTGGGAGGACCTGATCTTCCATCTGTGGGAAAATCCATGTTTTATTTGCAGACGTTTAGTGAGTGAAGCCTTTCAAGTGCCGAGCTTGTTTTTGTGAGGCGGTGGGTAATTTGCCCATCCAGTTAGTGCCCTTGGAGTGCATGCCGCCAAGTTCGCAAAACTTCCGTACTGAACAGAGGGGTGCGTTGTTCAAAGCTTTTGTGTAATCGTGGAGCACGTGACCAGCAATGGTTTGATACAGCATCTCTATCCTTAGATATAGTGTCACTAAAAAACTTTCTGAGTGTGCAGCAAAGCGCTCAGCCCGCAGCTGAATTTCTCCGGATCTTGAGCTATGGGTGTGCATTGGTCCGCGAATAAGACTTCCCTCTGTAGCTTTCCAGTAACCTCTGTGCAAGGATTTAATTTTGGCTCTTTGAAAACGCCGTCTGTGGTCCTGAAATGAATGGGTAATCCTGTGTCCAGCTCTTTGAGCGCATGCTTGGAGAATGACCGACAAATATATGACAGACAGAGCTGGAGCCATTAAACAGTCTTATTTGGCGCCGCAAGTGACATGAAATGACACTGACGAACCACTTTGCATCCCTCTGATTATGACGCCATCACCAAAGAGCGAATGACAATGATCATCTGTTCAGGGCTGTCGCATATTCATGGCTGAGTTGGATAGTTTAATGATTAATTTGGGAGACTAGGGTCATGAGTATGTAAGTGTGTTTTGTGAGGGAGGAGGCGGAGGGGGCCGGGGAAGGACGCTGGTTGGGGGAGTGCAGGCAAGATAGCGGGGCTGGTGCCACGATCAGATAAACCATGAGCTTTCCGGGTTGCAAAACAGGCTCAAGGAGTTGAATGACCTACTGATCTTAACTATTCCATTTTTGGTGCTTGTTTGAAATGCAAACCACACCAAACCCGGAGGCGCCGTCGGTTCGAGTTCATTCTAATCAGTGCATGCATCTGATAATTACTGTCTGCAGAAGACATTTGAGGGCCAAAAGTTAAATGTTAAGCGTGGAATAAACTCCCAGCGATGTACTCTAGGTATCCAATTATTTTATTCAAAAAAATGTTTTTCATTCAGTTCAAGCATCACTCTGCATGGAGTATGTGAGTGGGTGAGCAGGAGGATTGAATGGCGTGGGGAATCGTTACTGAGGGTCTATGGGTCGGATTGTGTTGAACGCATTATTTTGAAATATTTCGGTTTAGAAAACAATAGCCTTCTCCAGACACTTTCTATTGTACATCAGGTCACCACCAACACCAACCTCCAAGGTCCTAAGGTTGCAGTTATAATTTCCAGGAAGAATGGTGCAAATTTATGTGCAACTACACAGAATGTTGGTCAAGTCAATGACGGAAATGTCAGTGCCAGAGGAATCCACTGAAAGAACTTGGCAGCGTATGAGTTCCCTCTGGAAGATTAAGTGACAAAGACATACATCAGACATGTGCCCTGTTGGAACATAGAATGGGTCCCGAAACACAAAACAGTGGTTAACATCTGAAATTTCCCCATTACTTCTCCTGGCGGTTCAGACCGATTGATATACTTCGAATCATTTTGATCTAAATTTGTAACGATTTGATTCCCAACATCGCTCTGTGGGTCAATCATTTCTCGCCGTGACTATCCACTATGGGATCTACCCGCTGCTCGGTAAAATATAGTCCCTTCAATTGTATTGACCACAAACATCATTCCAATGTTCGACGTTACACTTTGAAACGGTTCCTTTCACAAGGAGAGCGACTGACGTAACCTGTTTGTTCAATGACTGAAACTAATTGATTTCTTTAGGGGACATGAATGCACTCATGGGGATTTATCTGCTGTCTACATAACAGTTTCTCTGAATGTCACATTTCATGTTTTTCAACAGGCTCGGTGTATCTGTTTCAGCAGGAGTTAGCGCTTCTCACCGAGGATATAATTTGTTGTACTTCATCAGATACGGGCCATTTACTAACCCATTCTCGACGCTCTCGTTTTCTGATGTACGTTTATTCGTTTATTAACATGCTGTCGGACTAACATTATAATTTTCTGTCCTTTGTTTCCATTCATGGAAGATTGCAACGCTGGCATCTTTAATGCCCCTTGTGAAGTGGGTGGTGAGCTGCTGCGGTCTTTGTGGTGTAGATACACCCACGGCATTGTTAGCGGAGGGGGCTGGTGGTGGTGGTGGTGGTGGGGTGTGGGGGGGGTCCATTAAATTGAGACAGAGACAGTGAAGGAACGGCGATATTTTACCGAACCAGGGCGATGAGTGGCTGGGAGAGGAACGTTCAGCTAGTGGCGTTCCCATGTTCATGTTGTCTTTGTCTTTCTAGATCGTAGCGGCCGTGGGTTTGATAGTTAACTAAAGGGCTTCATGTTAGCCAAAGGTAACAGCTTTTCTCTGTCCCCTGCTACAAATGCTGTCCTGCCAGTTTTACCCCAATGCTCTAGATTAATTAATATGCCATCTCCTTCCGAATCTCCTGTGATTTTAACGTGTTTCTCTTATTTTCCTGAAATATATTTAAAGAATAAGAGGATTTCTACGTTTAAGCTCACACGTTCATACCATCTTGTGCATCCATCTCTGCAGGAAAGACATCTCCTCATAAAGATGGGAGAACTGATACTTCACCAGATAGAAGCTATTTACTATCCTATTCTCGCGGTTATTGGTGTACCTGGTAAGAGCCTAAACACAATTATTACCAATAAAAAAGGATGTGGGTGTTCTTGTGAAACGCCGGTTCCGATAACATGGAATCGTTTCTTTACTGTTGGGGAGTTATCAAAGCAGGAATGTATGTTTAACCATAACGTTAGCAGATTTCTTCCTGTTGCTGTATCTTTCACTCCGTGGTATCCACTGCTGACACCTTATTCTTGCTTTACGGAACGTCATTAACAGGGTGGGCTCTGCAAAAATTATCATAATCAAGTGCAAACCGAGTTTGAACTTGTAGAAACACAATCTGTGAAAATCTATGCAAAAGAAAATTCGCATTCTGCAAAATTCTTCTTGAAACAATTGACGCATTTGCTAATGGTTTTCATTCATTTTCCAATACTTAAAGGAACGGAATCCCTGTCAAATCATATATTTATTACCACAGCGATGCTTTTACAAATCTGTATGCAGAGAGCATATCTGGAATTCTGGGTGAAACAGATTACTCTGGATACTGAAGTCATTCCAATGGCTTAGTCACTTGTCTATTGAAATAAATGCATTTCTACCGCCTCATTTATCGACCACCTTAATGCATTTTCATGAAGTGTAGTCACTGATGTAACGCAAAAGGTGACAGGCAATTTTTGGTCGGGAAGTTTCCACAAGCAGCAAGTTGACAATGACCAGATGATCGTTTTTCTGGTCTTTAGCAGAGGTTTAAATACTGGTCAGGACGCAAGGGGCTACGACACTGTTGTTCGTCGAAATAGTGGCATGGATTATTTGACGTTTACCCTGTGAATCGATTTGACAGCTGTTCTGATAGTTATTCCATCCGATAGTGCAGAACTACTTCACTACGGCGATGGAGCATTAGCCGAGAATGTTGTTCTCAAGAACTGACGTCGGATGTAAGTATCAACCATCTAACTCAGCATACAAATTGCTAACTGAGACAGAAGTGGTCCGATTTTCGAATACCTATGCTTCCCGAGTAGTTATCTGGTTCTCATTATTCTGCTCATTTCAATTTCTAGCGCTCCACTTCCTGCTGTTGTAAACCCTGCTTCCAAATCTAACTGATTTACATTGAGAATAGGAATGGATGGATATTAAGCTTTGCCAGACTCTCCTTTGGCTTTGGAAAAATCATATTGTCATGTTATATGGTGGCGTCGACAGAGGGACATAGGAGTATAGGAAACAGGAGTAGAAGTTGACCATTTGTTTCCCTGACCACCTGCCAAAGACCCAGTCTAGAATTTATCTTTATGATTCTGCCAGATCGGCCATTAATGGAGCTACCGATCCTCTCTTGCTCACAGACATCGAGGCCCCCGAAGGAAAGCACTTTATTTTCTTGTCACTCCCCAAAGTTTAGGGCAGTGATGATCATTGATTCATCCGCTGAGGGGAACGGGAGGTGGTCACCAGGAGGGGATATTCATTGCCCATGTATTACTTGATGTCATGAGATTTCATTTAAGTACCACGTGCTCTCAAGGCTATGAAAAATGGCGCACACTGAAAGTGATGCAAAATGGTATTTAGAAAAGCAGTAATGCAATTGAGCGATACCGAGAAATTGGATGGATAATTCAACTTTTACATTGGATTATTTCACTCAGATGTTTGCTGATGATTCATCTGAACTTTAGAAGCAGTAAGAGGAATTATTAAATTAAGGAAAAACAGCTTGAATCATTAAGTTTACGCAATGATTGCAAATCAAGCAGTCTGCTTTGTCCTGGATTAAGTCAATATCCTTCAATTCTATTGGAGCATAAATCATCTAGACAGGTGTAGCATATCCCATCACACGCCTGATTTCTGCATTTTAGATGGAGGAAAGGTTTTGGAGAGTCAGGGGGTGCGTTGCTCACCACAGCATTCTCAGATTCTGACCTGCCCTTCTAGTCACAGTTTCTTGTCAATGATTTGTCCAAGAATGTTGAAAATGGGGGCTTAAGCGATGGTAATGCCATTAAATGCCAAGGGTATTTTTTTTGGATATTCTTTTGGTGCAGGTGGACATTGCTTGCTAAATTTTTGGGGCGAATATTACTTTTCATTTTTCAGCACACGTCTGGCTATTGGCCAGGTCTTGATGCACATGGGCACGGATTTCATCAGCATCTGTTGAGTCGCGAATGGTGCTGAACGTTGAACAATGATCAGCGGACGCAACCCCCTCCCACTACCTCACCCCTCCCCACCACACCAAACCTACTTCTGTGTTTAAAATGGAGAGAAGATCATTGATGCAGCGGCTTAATATGGTTGGGCAGTGGACATTGCCCTCAGGCTCTCGTCCAGTTATGTCTTGGGGCTGAGATGATTCACCTGCAAAACCAAAAATAAAAGAAATAAATATACATTTCGCTTGGTAAGACTCCAAGCAGTGGGGAAGTTGCCCCTTATTCTTATTGACTACACTTCTCATAGCCCTCCTTGATACATTGTGTGACAAATGTTGCCTTGACATAAAACACATCCCCTCTCTCCTCACCTTATGAGTACCGCACTTTTGAACATGTTTGGACCAAGGCCGAACCGAGAGCTGGAGCTCAGATGGAGCAAAAAGTCAGCGTCAGTGAGCAGTTTGCTGCCGAGTACTTGGTGATTGAAAGCATTGTCCATGATAATTTTCATCACTTTGAATATGATGAAGTGTAGGCAGATGGGGTTGTCATTAGTTTGTTTGGATTTGTCGTGTTTTTTTGTGGATAGGCATAACTGTGAACATTTCCTTATTTTCGTGTAGATTCCATTATTTTAGATGCACCATACCAGCTTCGAAAGGAAGGCTTATTCGGGAGCACTGAGCTCCCGTACTATTGGCATTATCTGAAAGGACCCATAGCCTCTGCATCATCCAGTTCCTTCAGTAATTCCTTAAATTCAAGTGCTGAGAATCACATTGTATGAAAACTGGCATCTGCGATGCTTGTCATCCGCAGGAGGAGGCCCGGATGCGTCATCCACCCGTCACTTCAGGGTGAATGTGGCTGCAAATCTTTCAGCCATGTCCATGCAAACGCGCACCACAATCATTGCCGATGCGGATATTGGTGAAGAGCCGTCCAAAAGTGAGGTGTAGAACTTTCCAACACCATTCAAGGCGACTGTGACAGGACTTCAGAGCTGAACTATCATTATTTGGTAGGGGAATCAAGCAGCCCTGTCCATCTCATGCTGAATTTTGACTGCAAGGAGCCCCGTATTGCCATTTAGAAGGTTAAGCCGTGTTGTTAGGTATGATCGATGCTGCTGTGGACATATGACAGATGTCAGCCAAATTCCTTCGTTTGAGCACTTGACCTCGAAAGCCTGGAATGGCAAGAGCAGAAGAGGCATGGGAAAACTCTTAATTACAAAATCCTATCCATGTCACACAACAAGCCTACTTGGAGATACATCACCGTTCCCTGACTGTCACTGGATCAAAAACTTGAAATCCATCGCTCATAGCATTGTGTCTGCACCCGCTTCACATGGACTGCAACACTAGAAAACCCTTATTTTCAAGATGAATTAGTGAAAACGGAAATAAAAGTGCTAATCTTGTCAATATATCCAAAGAAAATAAAATGTTGCATGATGACGAATCTATGAATATTGATCTCCTTTTTCTTTTGAAATATGACCCTGGCTGTTTCTTTTCTTCCAACAAAGAGTAACTACAAAATGCTTGTTTAAATGTAAATTATTTCGGAGAACATTGGTCCCTAACTGAGAACGTACATTTTGAATTCACTTCTGAATATCTAAATATTTAACCAAAAGGGTTGGCTGGAATTTTCGTCCGCAAATCGTACCCCCCACCCACTCAACCCCAAAAACCCACACTCCCCCCCAAACACCCCCCTTAAAAATGCCGAATCCGCACGAAGATCAATGACGTGCATCGAGTATAATGACGTCACGTACATGAATCTCCCAGTTGCAGATGGAGAACGGGCGGGCCCACTTTGTAGAAGTTATTAATTAGCAAGTTATTGAGTTTGTGAACGACACAATCGTATGTTTTCTTGATTCGTGATTTGCACTTGCCGTGGCCCAGAGGAGGGAAATGAAATGTTTCTGGGCAGCTACCATCAGACGACAATCGCGCGGAAGAGAGGTTCTGCCTCCGGGACCATGATTAAATGTAGCAACAGATTGTGCTGGGGAAGGTGGCAGCGCCTTCAAGTTTACTTTTCACTTTTTTGTTTCTTGCCTGAGCTTTCAACGAAAAATATTTTCGGAAAAACAGTTTCAGAGAGCAGGTGGTCTTGAGCTTGCAGCCATACCGACTTTCTGTTCACAGCATTACACTCTGCCGCACGATGTTCAGGCTTTTACTGCCGATTGGACGCGGACCCCAATTTGCATCACTTATTGCCTCCTCCCCGTGGGAATTTAATGAATTGTGCAGCGGGAGGTGGTATAAGGGAGGGTGAGTCTTAAAAGGGCTAATTTTACATTTCTCCAAGCTCACGCTGCCAATAACCGTATAATCCAGGCCCCTGTCTACTTAATTTAATTTTTCTTTATGATCATAAATCACGATTAGTGTTTTGAACCTGTACTGGAGGATTTCTGTCACTTCTCTAGTGTAACTGCTGCTATCGTGACTGCAGCAATGTGCCATAATCACAAACACAATTCAGTGGATCACACTTGGTGGTGCGTTCGCCACAACATTCACAAATTCACTTAAATGAATTAGCCCTTTAGGATCTTTTTTGCACGCAAAAGATGCCATAGAACATTATTATTTTGTACGTACATTGCGAATAGAACATTGCTGTTGACGTGATATGGATTTGGGACTGTGGAGGAAACTCCATCGCTCTGTAGTTCTTCAGAGCCGGGTATTTGCAGTAACGAAAACAGGAGGCACATAAACCACAGTGCACTGCACCTGCTCCATGTTCCTTTTCCCAAACAGCGAATCAATAACAGGTCACAAGCAGATTGCAGTTGCAGAGAGCAATGGGTAATTCTGTAGCATATATACATGTTCATTTCTCTAGTTTATTTAGCAGGGAATAATGTTGATATTATATTTGAAGTCTGTATAGTTAATGTGGTGGCTAAATAGTGAGTAATGCTTTGGATAGGTCACTATTTCATTCGGTAGATAATGGGCGTTTCATTCCTGGGGCATTTCAATGTATAATTCGGAGGAAAATTCTGGGAAAATAATGATAATTTATTGCATAATAGTTTTGATAATTAACTTTTTCAATCATTGGCTGCTTCAATATATAATATTTTATATTACTGCATTGTATAAACTGTTTCCTTATTTACAGTGCTGGCCAGTAGTTTCAAGTGCTGATATTTTGGCTAACCATCTTTGTATAATTTACAATATCACACGGAGAATTATGTCTCTCAGTTTAAATGCATGTCATTGTAGGAATATATATATTAGGTTTGCTCACACAATAATAGGTATCGGGTAAATAAAGGTCAATTTTCATTTTTGACATTTTTTTTATGCTACAATTGTGTCAAAATAGCTTTGATTAATAATGTTATCACCTTTTCCAGTGAACCCTACATGGTGAACAGAAACTCAAACTTTAATTTTTATCCATTGCCTGGCGTTTTCAAGGCTGTTTGTGATTATCTTTGACAGCTCCATTAAATCAATCAATGTTTGAAGCTTGTATTCGAGTTAGAGAATTGTGAATCGGAGGCTGCCAACTGGGCTGTGTATGTAACCCAAATAGATATTTTTTTTGTTTGTGTGGTCAAAGCTTGACAACTTGCAATCTGATCCAAAAATGTAAAAAGCTGTTTATCTTTGTCCGACTAATTCGCCTTACTTAATTCAAAGTTCATGTGAATCATTAACCAACAGCTTACTGAAATAACATGATGCAAAATGTTAATTCTCCAGCCCGTTTATAGACGTTCAATGTTTCCCTCAGTTCAAGTTTGCGAAAACTCTACGTTCAGTTTGCACCATGTTGCATAGCCTTGATAACAGTTTGCACTTGAAATAACTCTCTGTCTACTCATCCCATTATTTTGAGAATGTGCATTTTCCATTCCCTAATGTGTGCCTCCCGAATCTGACCGGAGATTTCAGTCGGAAAGCTATTCTGCACCTTTGCCAGAGCCATGACAGCCTATCCTATAGCATCACCAGCAGAACTACAAACAAAATTTCAGCAGAGAGCCGATTACCTACATTCGATAATAATTCAGGCTAGAGATATTTAACTTGCTTTGAAATGCAGAAAAAATATTTAATAAACGTGCACATCAAGTTATTAAATATCTGGCAGCTACAAATTAGTTTACTGAGATTCACTTAGAAAATCTATTCTTCAAAATTCAAATGGAACTTGGCTAAGTAAACAACAGAAATCATAATGCAACCGTGATTATCTGAGGGTCACGACAATTTTGCTTGACTTATATAGATCATTTAATTTCATCATTGATCAGTATAAATGTCTGAAGTTAATCTTCTATATAATAAAGCAGCATTGAATAACTTCACTAATTCTCTAAAAAGGTTCCTGCATTTTGAAAAAAGAAATATGCATTTTCCAAATAAGGCTACAATTCATGGGTTATATGAGCGTGGCCAATCTGAAATGAAATAAGCTGTAGAGGATAATTATTTAAACATGGGTGTGTTAGGAGTTAGGTCTTTATCGTCAGGTAATCGACAATTCGTAATTTCACTTTTCTGAACATATATTAGTATAATGACTCAAATCGATGTCCTCATCATGGTCAATCTTTATCGCGATCTTCTGCACTTGGTGCCCAGCAAAAATCAATTTTCAGCTTCACATTTCAAATCACTTCGCACGGATGCTGTGATTTAGACGCAAGCGACTCCCTTCTGCCCTTTCGGCAACAAAGTGATTTGTTTTGCAGCCGATCAATTAATGGGAACTCTGAGCTGTCTACTGGGCAGCAACACGCTAGTTATGACCTCACTAGAATCACATCATCGAATTGCTCATGTACCATGCTTTGCAAGAAGTGTGCCCCTATAGCCACAAAATATTGCCCATTCTATCTTAGAGCAATGTCACAGTTCCCAGTCCGCCATTAAACTGCCCTTCTGTTCAGCACTGACTGCAACAATTCAGCATAGCAATGTTGCTTCGCTCTTTCTGCAATGAATTAGCGATGCATTCAGCTGAAATAATCCTGCACAATGCCCAGCCAGCATATCAATCTCAGATTTCTCAGTCTGATTTAAAACGCAGCACTGATCAGCTCTCATCCCCGAATAAAATTTCTCCCTGGGAACCAGCATAAGAATGTCACCTTGTACTGATTGCCATTGTACCGCCACTGTGATAAGTCCTGTGTAACCTTGCATTCGACCTCATCTATTCTGGTCTTTTAACTAGTTCAGTGACCATTTTCAGTTCCTGTGCTTTTACCATTCCATCTTAACCCTCACAAGCGTTCAGAGTATGTTCGTGCCCTTGGGCAATAATTCATCTTCATGCTGTTTGTCCTGTTGCACAGTAATCCTTCCCAGTACTTCTCACATATATTGAGCACCCAGCACGCATTGCACCAGTACCTCTTCCAGATTATAACTCTACTTGTCCCAGATTCTATCTTGTGCTTTCGTTTCCAACTTCACATTGTACCAACACAAAATGAATTGACACTTTACACCTCCCATTTACCTTTTAATATTCAACATGCCAAGCCACATGTGTGCTTTCAAATTGTCCAGGTCACATTCGCCCTCAGCAATCTCAATCGTTGTTGAACGATAGTTGTCCAGTCTACCTTGAAGATGTTACTTTGAAAAATCGAATTATCAACTGATGTTTCGCTTCCCTATCCACTTTGAGTAGGTCCAGTAAACATTTAGACCATGCTCACCTCGGAAAGCAGACTGTGCATATTTTGGTCAAACGTACGATCCTTTGCTGCAACAGGAAGGAAATTAATCATGTTCGTCTGTGTCGTCTATCTCCTGCTCTCTCTATCCCTCTCTTACAGTTAATCTTGTTCCGATTGTGATTCTTTCCCGAGGAAATTGTGGCCTCTCCAAATGTATTACCCACTATATGATCGCCATGGCCGCGGCGGATCTCCTCGTTGTTTGTGCTGAAGCCATGCTGAAGAATACGCTGAATATTTATTTCCCTGTTTCATTCTTGACAATGAGCACGGTGTGCCATCTAACTGTGACATTGACTTATGTAGTCACATCAGCCTCTGTCTGGTTAACAATGGTGTTCACCTTCGATCTTTTTGTAGTAATATGTTGTAAGAAGCTGCGAAAAAAATATTGCACGGAGACAACGGCGGTAGCTGTCATATCAGTGGTGAGTGTGTTGAGTTGTTTGATAAACATTCCCTGGTACTTTGCTTTTGAACATGCGTATGTAAAGGACAATGTAAATCGTGGTGGTGTCCTAAAACAGACATTTTTCTTTTCTGCTGAATGGGCCGCATTTGACTTTTTTACCGTTACCTTGACCCCATGTGTTCCATTCATTCTAATTTTGTTGCTAAATGTTTTGACGGCTAGACGTATTTTGGCGGCCAATAAAGTACGCAGGGGTCACCGAGGTTGCAAGAATGGAGAACATCAGAAGGATTCTGAAATAGAAAGCCGAAGAAAGTCCATTATTTTACTCTTCAGTATAACCGGCAGCTTTATATTGCTCTGGACAACTCCGGTTATATATTTCATCTCTCTGCATGTAACAATCACATCGAATTCTGGCACAAATGTGCTTGAGTCAGTTGGATCCATGCTTGGGGTCCTCAGTTGCTGCACAAACACATTCATTTATGTGCTGACACAGGCTAAGTTTAGGGAGGAGCTGAAGAGCGGAATGCAGTACCTTGTGAATCTGTGCGCAAAATTAGGCAAATTACAGCGGAAAACCCATTGACATATACAGGGGGACATAATCTTTGTGCCCTGAAATTCACTCATGTTAGCAAAAAGCTTGTAACAACGTTTAAGCATTCTGGATAAAATAATATGCTACTAAAAATGCTCGTTTATAATATAATGTCAAATTGAACTACTTTTCACAGTTTACTGTAATCAATGGTGAATTGTAAGTTGTGATAATAATAAAAAATAATAATAAAAATACTGAACAGCCCCTGTTAGTGTTGCAGAGTTTTAAAGGATGAAATGTGATGCCAGATTCTGACAGTCTTGTGTTCATTGGAACAGTTGTTATGATCAACAAGACAACACCCCAAACATCACCAGTTTGATCACGATAACTCGACAAATGTAACAAAGACAAACGGCTCAAATTTCCTACAATGTCTTTTCTGGGCCAAATAGTACATAGGGGGAATTTTCAGAACATGTTTAATGAAGTCTGGCACCCTCCAAATATCGGACAGTTGCACAATGAGCTGCTTCTCAAAGTTCCATACACCTCACATGATTAAAACAAGGAAGGCCTGGTCATCACGTATTTTATGAAAGGAAGGGTATTGGCGCAATTGGTCACACATTCCCACGATCCATAGGGCTGAGAGACGATTCCATATATTGGATTCAGAACTTTTAAATCCGATTTCCCTACGATTCATTTGAAAGCGAAAATAGCTCATACTTGTTTATTGACGATTAATGGGGCTACCTCCTCGCCACATTGTCATTCACAACACTCTCTGTTTCATGTTATCTGGTCCTTTCACATACACAGCCACCAAATGGCTGTTATCATAATTCTCGAATGTTTAAATATGTTTAACGTGATATCCACTCATCAATATAGCGAGTGACGCTTCAACCAGGTATCAGCACGAATTCCTAGCCAAGAAAAGTCTGATCACACATGGCCCTACCATCAACTTCCTTCTTTGTGTACCTACGCATATTAAATATGAAAAAAAAGTAATGTATTTCTTCTCGTCGCATATTCTTATAATTCAGAACTTAAATGCCATTCGTAGAATGCAACCATAGACGGGCTACAGCACAGAAGCTGACCATTTGACCCGTCCTTTCCTTATTGTCGCTTTGAAGGAAGTTGCAGCCGGCAGCCACGCCTCCGGCTTCTCCCTGTTTTCTGGGTCATTCGATTTTCTCAGATATTAATCCAAAATCGTCTTGACGATTCCCAATTAACCTCCCTAATCACCCGGTGAAATGATTGGCCGGAACAACTGCCAATTAAAGTTCCATTAAATAGAAAACTACAACCGCTGTCCTTGAATAAATTAACATTAAAAATAAGACAGGTTCGGTCATGGCATGAGGAGCATAACTGACAAGAAAAATAATTATTGTCAATCTTTAATTGCTCTTTCAGCAAAGCATACGTGATCCGTCTTTCGAGCAGCTAAAGTGTTTCTGATATCCTCGCACTGTCTGCTTAGGGCCTGAATTATTAAATGCCCACACCGCCGGCTCAGGTACCACTCTTTCCTGAATGTTTGCTCTGGATTTTCGGCGCCTGCACTTTCTAAGTATCCACCCCGACTGCTCTGCGCCCAGTCCTTTTAGTTCCTGAGGGAATCAGAGTTTCTCAGCGTAGCGTCAAGGCTCAAAGAAGTTTAGTTCCCTCATCAATGTCCTTCTCTCCATCTTAAGGTCGGAAATGGGGATATTCGCTGATGATTGCGCAATGTTCAAAACAATTCGTGACTCCTGAGGTAATGAGGTTGTCTATGGCCAAATGCAGCATGTTCAGGCTCTTGCTGACAAGTGGCAAAGGACATTCGCACCATACAAGTACCAGGCAATGACTATCTCCAACAGAGAAAATCAAACCATCGCCCGTTAACATTTAAAGGCATTAACCTCGCCGAAAGTCGCACTATCAGCGATGTAACGGTTACCATTGACGAGAAACAGAACTGGATTGGACATATAAACACATCGTCTACAACTGCAGTTCAGATGCAAGGAATCCTGCAGCAAGTAACACACCTCCTGACCCTCCAATTCCTTTCCACCATCTACAAGACACTAGATAGGATTGCAATGGTATACTCTCCACTTGCTTGGATGCGTGCAGCTCCAATAGCAGTCAGGAAGCATGATAGCATCTGGGACAAATCAGCCTCATGAATAAACGTTGACTCCCTCCACCACCGACGAACAATAGCAGCAGTGTGTACTATCTACAAGGTGCACTGCACGAATTCTCGAAATCACCTTAGACATTACAGTCCAAACCCATGACCGCAACCATCTAGAAGGATAATGGACAGCAGGTGCATGTGAACACAGCGATCTGTGAAGTTCCACTCCAAGCTACTCACTAGCCTGATTTGAAATGATATCCCTGTCCCTTCATTGTCGTTGGGTTAAATTCCAGGAACTCCCTCCCTAACAGCACAATGGGTGTAAGGGACCAGAGTGGATGCTGCGATTCAAGAAGGCAGCTCAGCACCACCTTCTCAAGGGTACCTACGTCTGGGCAAGAAATGCTGTGCGAACGTTTCACGCCAACACCCCCTGAATGAATAATATTACACTATCATTGTCTTTGTGGCTGCACAGATACTGCGCTTCCCATTTCTCCCGTCTGACAGCTCTGTTCTACTCTGGCCAAATCACTGTCCTAGATAATACTTACTGCTTCGTAGAAAACTATGCTCCAGCTATTTAGCTCCCACACTTATATAAATCTCTGATCTGGGGGAAGAGCGCCTTTTACTTACCAAAAAGGAAATAAAATGCAGAGAGCGACATCCGGTGATTTGGAAACGTTGCATCTGACAAGTTTACTTACGTTGCTGAGTGGAAATGAATAAAGACACGTCTTCCTTTACCGGTTACATGTGAAGTTTTGTATCCGACACTATGACTTGGTTTGTGTGGATTATGGAAATGGAGCGGGGAGTGTGGTTGCAGGAGATAGGCGTCTGAAGCAGATGGACGATTGGAATTCCTTGCGAAGTTTTTGCGAGACTGAGCGAGTGACAAAATGAGGGAAACAGCCGAGGAAGAAGCATCTGTGCCTCTGGGAAACGGAAAGAACTGCCGCCATGTAGCGATTTTCTAGAAAGAAGAGGCATCCCGTTCAAACCGATGGACGTTAATTATCTGCATTGTGCAGGCAAACTGTGTAACTGTCGCTTCAAAATGCAAATCTCAGTGCAAATTGGAATATCACTAGCTCCCTTGCAAACCTTCACCTGCCCTCTCCTCGTTAGTATAGTTTTGAGTATCCCCGCCTGTCACGCGGGAGACAGGGGTTCAATTCCCCGATGGGGAGACAAGTCTTTGCTCGCATTGTGCGAGGTGGAACGCGTGCTCATGCTTTTGATTCGCAAACCGGTTTTCATTCCCACATGGTGATCGACCTACAGAGCATCTACACAGCATTTCGGACATAAGGCAGATTTGACAAAATATACCATGAGCAAATTTTCTGTACAGTTCAGGTTATCAATATCACCTGTGATCAACGGGCATTTCCGCCATCATTCTGTCTTCTTCCACCTTGTGAGCGTCGAAACGTTTACCCAAAATACCGCATCTCCATCTGTATCCAGGGTACTTTCCTGAAAAAAAGACTTTAGAGACGGCGGCAGCACAATTTTAAAAAGATTTTGCGATAATCGCTGAGGCCGACGTCCTTCACATCCCGCCCACGATTGAACATCCAGGGCTAACTGACGATGACACCTTCCAGGCAGGTTCACAGCTCCACGTCGCCTGTACTAGAAGCTGCTAAAGCCTGAAGTAGGCTTATGATGGCCAGAGTGTCAACCGAAATGTACGGAATGCGTTTCGGTGAGCTCCAAACTGGCAAACTCAGTAAAGAAATACCATTTGAAGGCACAAAAATTTCCATTACTTGCATTAAATAGGAAAAATTCAATCGTATTTCAAAAGATACTCATTTAATCGCGCTCCCCCCTTTCACGTCATTCCTGAATTTGTCCATCACTTATGGTATGTGCACATTTCCCTTGAGAACATAAAAAATCAAGGCGAAAAAAGCAGCAACGTTGCATGCAGCCCCCTCTGAAGGCCAAGGGAATCATGGGTAAAAACTAACTTTCGGCAAAAATCCCCGGCTCTGGCAGTAACGCATGAACTCTTTGCCGCCTGGTAACTGACCCTACTTCTACTGAGGTACTGGTCACCTGCATTTTGAACGCGGCTATATAACCTCCTGAGAATACACTGTGCTTGATGCCGAAAAAAACTATTCGATTTCAGCTTTGCCAGCAGCCCGAGTTTGTTCATGGCTTGTTCCTCCCAACTAAGAGGTTCTGTCCCATGTGTGACGCGCAGATGTCAAAAATCAAGGCTGGGCGAGAAAATCGCTCAATTTTCACAGAAACCCAAATTGTTGGAAAAACTAAGCGGGCCTGAAAACATCTGTGGAAGGAAAGAAATGGTTTACTTTACGATTCCGTGAGGCACTTCGTCAAAACGTTCATTTGTCAACATTGTTGGAACATGTTTGCATATGCTGCCGTACGCAGGCTATCCTCACCGCATTTCTGCACTCCTCTTTAGGCAGTTAACATTCAGTCTGAAATGAAAACAGCCTTGTGGAAATCCTATCCAATAGTCTCGGATACACTGCACCAAAACACGCTATCCACATGTAGCCTCTGCTCCCCTGACCTCATCCCCTTCTTCTGCTCCACACATCTGCAACGACAGGGTTCAAGTAATTCGTGATTTTTAACACTTCGATCGAGCGCTTTGTTTTATTTCTGTGCTGAAAGCTGACCATGAGAATTCAAGATTTTTTTTTCTATTTTGCATGGCACCGTCCGTGGATCCTGCTGCTGCTCTAAGCCTTTATCTCTGAAGAGGGGCCAAGAAGGACTTAAAATGCAGAGAGCGACAGCCGGCGATTTGGAAACGTTGCATCTGACAAGTTAACTAACGTTGCTGAGTGGAAATGAACAAAGACACGTCTTCCTTTACCGTTTACATGTGAAGTTTTGTATCCGGCACTATGACTTGGTTTGTGTGGATTATGGAAATGGAGCGGGGAGTGTGACTGCAGGAGATAGGCGTCTGAAGCAGATGGACAACTGGAATTCCTTGCGAACTCTTTGCGAGACTGCGAGTGACAACATGAGGGAAACAACCGAGGAAGAAGAATCTGTGCCTCTGGGCAACGGGGAGAACTGACGCCATGTAGCGATTTTCTAGAAAGAAGATGCACCCCGGATGAACCTATGGACGTTAATTGTCTGCATTGTGCAGGAAAACTGTGTAACTATCGCTTCAAATGAAAATCTCAGTGCAAATTGAAATATCACTAGCTCCCTTGGAGATCATCAGCCGGCCGCCCCTCGTTCGTATAGTGGTGAGTATCCCCGCCTGTCACGCGGGAGACCGGGGTTGAATTCCCCGACGGGGAGACAAGTCCTAACTCGCATTGTGCGAGGTGGAACGCGTGCTCGCGCATCTGATTCGCAAACCGATTTTCATTTCCACAAGGTGATCGACCAAAGGGGCATCTATACAGCAAATCGGTCATAAGGCAGATGTGGAAAAATACGCCATGAGCAAATTTTCTGGACAGTTCCGTTTATCAAAATCCCTGTGATCAACGGCCCTTTCCACCATCATTCTGTCCCCTTCCACCTTGTGAGCGTAGAAATGTTTACCCAAAATACCGCATCTCCATGTGTATCCAGAGCACTTTACTTAAAAAAATAAACAGACTTTAGAGACGGCGGCAGCACAAGTTTTATAAGGTTTTGCGATAATCGCTGAGGCCGACGTACTTCACATCCAGCATACGATTGAGCATCCAGGGCTAACTGACGACAACAACTTCAGGGCAGGTTCACAGCTGCACGTCGCCTGTACCAGATGCTGGTTAAGCCTGAAGTAGGCTTGTGATGACCAGAGTTTCAACCGACATGAAGGCAACGCGTTTCGTTGAGCTCCAAACTGTCAAACTCAGTAAAGAAAGAACATTTGAAGGTACAAAAATTTCCATTACTTGCAATGGATAGGTAAAATAAAATCTTATTTCAAGAGATACTCATTCAATCGCACTTCCCCCTTCTTTCACGTCATTCATGAATTTGTACATCACTTATGGTATGTGCACACTTCCCTTCAGCACATAAAAATTGAAACCGAGGGAAACAGCAACCTTGCATGCAATCTCCTCTAAAGGCCAAGATAATCATGCGTAAAAACAAAGTTTCGCCAAAAATCCCCTGGTTCTGTCAACAACGCCTCAAATCTTTGCCGACTGGAAACTCACAAAACTGCAATTAAAGTGCTGACTGCCAAAATGTGCTTGGATTTTGAACGCCGCTCTATAACCTCTTCTGAACACACTGTGCTTTAAGCTGGGATAAACTATTCGATGCCAGCTTTGCGTTTCGGTGAGCTCCAAACTGGCAAACTCACTAAAGGAATAACATTTGAAGACACGCAAATTTCCATTACTTCCAATAGATAGGAAAAATAATATCTTATTTTAGGAGATACTCATTCAATCGCACTTCCCCCTTCTTTCACGTCATTCCTGAATTTGTACATTATTTATGATATGTGAACACTTCCCTTGAGCAGACAAAAATTCAAACCGACGGAAACAGCAATCTTGCATGCACTCTCCTCAAAGGGCAAGATAATCTTTCGTAAAAACAAAGTTTCGCCAATATCCGCTGGTTCTGTCAGCAATGCATCACATCTTTGCCGCCTGGTAACCCACCCTCTATATCCTTTTCGGGATAAATTGGGTAAAAAGTTGAGATAAACTATTCGATTTCGCCTTTGCATGCAGCCCGAGTCATGCAGGGCCTGTGCCACGCAAGTAAGACTTTCCCTCTGAAGTGTCAAATTGCCCGCTGGGTGAGACAACAGGTCATTTGCCTCAAAATGAAAAAATGCTGGAAAATATCAGAGGGTCTGACAGGATCGGTCGAGAACAAGAGAGGGCTGGAGCTAAAAGAAAGGGAAGGAGCTCAGCGGGGGTGGGACAGGAACTCGAGTGAAGCAGACCAGAGATCAGGTACAGGGGCAAATGCTCGAGGTAGTTTCTGGAGCTCGAGGGAGGGACCGAGTGAGGGACGGAAGGAGGGAAGGAAGCGGCTGAGCTCGGGGGCAAGGACAGGGGTTCGGGAACGGGGGAACGAGCTTGAGGGGAAAGTGACGTGGGGCTTGTCGTTCGGCGACAGGAACTCGGGAGAGGGTGACACGGGCTCTGTGTGAGTGGGAGTGCAGTTCGGACATTAGGACAGCAGGAGCTCGGCGAGAGTGTGTTAGGAGCTGGGGCGGCGGAAGGGGGAGAGGAGCTCGGGGGGGAAGAGAGCACGATTTCTTCGGGAAGGGAATGGGAATGAGAGGGGTGCGGACAGGAGCTCATGGAGAGGGGTATGGGAGCTAAGGGGGAGGGGAACAGTAGCTCAGGGGGAGGGGGGACAGGAGCGCAGGGGGAGGGGAACAGGAGCGCTGGGGGAGGGGGATAGGAGCGCTGGGGGAGGGGGATAGGAGCGCAGGGGGAGGGGAACAGGAGCACAAGGGGAGGGGAATAGGAGCGCAGGGGGAGGGTGATAGGAGCGCAGGGGGAGGGGAAGAGGAGCACAAGGGGAGGGGAATAGGAGCGCAGGGGGAGGGGACAGAAGTTCATGGGGATGGGGACAGGAGTTCAGGTTGGAGGGGACAGGAACTCAGGAGGAGGGTAGAGGAACTCAGGGGGAGTGGAGAGGAACTCAGGTGGAGGGGAACAAGAGTTCAGTGCTGAGGGGAACAGGAGCTCAGGGGGAGGGGAACAGGAGCCCAGCAGAGGGGACAGGAGCTGATGGGGAAGAATCAGGAGCTCATGCGGAGGGGAGAGGATCTCTGTGGGAGGGGACAGGAGCACAGGTGGAGGGGAATGGAGCTCCAGGGGAGGGAACACCAGCTCAGGGCAAGGGACAGGAGCTCATGGGCAGGGGACAGGAGCTCAGGGGGAGGGGACAGGAGCTCAGGGGGAGGGGACAGGAGCTCAGGGAAGGTAACAGGAGCTCAGGGGGAGGGGACAGAAGCTCAGGGGAAGGCGACAGGAGCTCAAGGGGCGGGGTCTGCATTTATGGGAAAGGGAACAGGAGCTCAAGAGGGTGGCACAGGAGCTCGTGCGGGGAAAGGAGCTCACTGTAGGTGGGGGCAGGAGCTCAGGTGGAGGGGACTGGATCTCGGTTCGAGGGGGCTGGAGCTCAAGTGGAGTGGTCAGGAGCTCAGGTGGAGGGGAGTGGCGCTCGCTTGGAGTGGTCAGGCGCTCAGGTGGTGTGGACATGAGCCAGGCAGGAGCTCGGGAGGGAGAGGAGACGGGAGCTCGCGGAGAGGGGAACAGTTGCTCAGGTGGATGGGAACTGGAGCTCGGCAGGGGGCAGCAGGAGCTCCATGGGAGTAAAACAAGATCTTTAAGAAGGTTGTTGGACGCTGGAAATCTCAGTCTTAGAAAACAGTGCAGGCAGAGTCATTGGATACTTTTTAGACAGCGGTAGATGGAATCTTGTTAGGGGAGGGAATCAAATTATATTTTAGTAGGTGGGAATGTGGAACTCGAATAATAACCGGATCAGCCACAATATTATTCAGTGGTTCAGCATGTTCGAGGGGCTGAATGGCCTACCTTCACTAGTGTTTCATTATTTTGTAAGCTCGGATGTTGGAGGATTAGTACGGAAGGAATGCTGAGGAATAAAACCACCAACTGCACTGTCAAAAAATACATTCAGAAATTCTTAAAAGCTTCCTGAATTCTTATAAGAAAAGTATTTATTTTTCACGATTGAACCAATTTAGATTGACACATGCTTAATGAAGAGCAGTGCTGATTTCTTTAAACTCCCATTGGTCAGATATCTTTACAGAAACCGCATTACTGCCCTTGAAGTTACTTCTTGCTGAGCTTTTACTGAACTCCATACGTGGAGCAGGAAGATCCCAGACCACACCCCAGGCCTTTCCTCAACCAACATCCACACACAAAGCCCTTTTTGCAGGAGTAAACAATGCATAATCAGGGCCCATCCCTGAAAGCCAGAGGATTCTGACAATGATTCTGACAACCCCTCCTCCCACTCCCCCTCTCCCATATCCCCTCCCCTCCCCCGGAACTCCGCCAATCTAAACCGGACTCAGGTGGGAAATGCAACTCATAAAAGCTACCACTGTATAACGGCTATAACATGGTAATACACCCAAGGTTATTCACAGGAGCACTGTTAAACTAAACATTAACAGCGCATATTTGCACGGTGCATTTCATAATATTGCATCTAGCCAAAGCACTTCATAGGATCTTGTAACACAAAATATAAAACTAAGCAGCATAAATAACTGTTTCGTCAAATGACCAAAAGCCTTGTCAAAGAGATAAGTTTCCAGGCGTGTTTTAACGCAAGGTGGTGAGGAAGACAGGGCGAGTGGTTGTCGAGAGGAGATTCCACAGTTGAGGTCACTCTCAGTTGAAGTAACGGCAGCTAATGTTATGGTGCGTAAAGTCAGGGGTGCTCAGGAGGTCAGAATTAAAAATGCATAGACATCTCAGGTGATTGTTAGGCTTGATAAATATTATAGCGAAATGGAGGGGCAAGAATCACATAGTCACAGAATCTCACAGTGACGAGGAGGCCCTTCGGCCCATCGAGTCAGCCGACTCGTGGGAAACACCTGACCTACCTACTTAATCCCATTTACTAGGACTTGGCCCATAGCTTGAATGTTATGACGTGCCAAGTGCTCATCCAGGGACGTTTTAAAGGATGTGAGGCAACTTGCCTCCACCAACCTCCCAGGCAACGCGTTGCAGAACGTCAACAGCCTCAAGATTAATAAAAAGTGTATCCTCTCATCCCCCCGAAGCCTCCTGCACCTCACCTTGAACGTATGTCCCCTTGCGACTCACCACTTAACTAAGGGGAACAACTGATCCCTATCCAGCCATTCAATGCCCCTCATAATCTCGTACACATCGATCAGGTCGCCCTTCAGTCTTCTCTGCTCCAAGGAAAACAACCCAAGTCTATCCAACCTCTCTTCATAATTTAAATGTTTCATCCCAGGCAACATCCTGGTGAATCTCCTCTGCACCCCCTCCAGTGCAATCACATCCTTCCTATAATGCGGCGACCAGAACTGCACACAGTACTCCAGCTGTGGCCTCACCAAGGTTGTATACAACTTCAACATGACCCCATCAATTTTGCAAACTATGCCTCGACTGATAAATGCAGTTGTCCCAGATGACTTTTTCTCCACTCCACTAAGATCCCCCTCTGCCTGCATACATCATTGGGCACACACGCCAAGGTCCCTTTCTTTCTCAGAACTTCCTAGTGTCATGCCATTCATTGAGTACTTTTCAAATCACTCCTTCCAAAGTGTATTACCTCACACTTTTCAGGGCTAAATTCCATCTGCCAGTTATCTGCCCGTTTGACGATCCCGAATATATCTTCCTGTAGCTGAAGACACTCAATCTCACTGTTCACCACTCGGCCAATCTTTGTTTAATCCTCAAATTTACTAATCCTACCACCCACATAGTCATCCATGCCGTTTATATCAATGATGAATAAGAGGAGAACCAGCAAAGTTCCCAGTGGTACGCCACTGGACACTGGCTTCCAGTCACTGACGCAGCCAACTTTCATCACCCTCTGTCTTCTACAACTAAGCCAATTTTAATCCACTTTATCATATTATCCTGTATCCCATGTGTCATCTGTATACCTATTCCATGTGGGACCTTGTCAAAGGCTTTGCTGAAATCCATATAAACACCATCAACTGCATGATCCTCATCTACGCACCTGGTCACCTCCACAAAAAAATCAAACAAATTGTTAGGCATGGCCTCGCTCAGACAAATCCATGCTGACCATCCCTGATCAGATCTTGCCCTCTCCAAGTGGAGATAGATTCTCTTCTTCAGAATTTTCTCCAATAGCTTCCCTAGCACTGACATGTGGCTCACTGGCCTGTAGTTCCATGGCTTGTCTCTATAACCCTTCTTAAATAGCGGAACAACATTAGCTGTTCGCCAATCCACTGGCATCTCCCCTGTAGCCAGAGAGGCATTAAAACTTTGGTTCAGAGCCCATGTGATCTCCTCACTAGCCTCCCTCTGCAGTCTGGAACACAAATAATCTGGACCTGGAGATTTGTCAATGTTTAAGCCAGCCAACACCTCCAATACCTTGTCACTCCCTTTATCAATATCAGGTGAACACTGAGTGCTGATGGTCAGCAGCACTCTTTGGTCAGTGAGAGATACCCTGGGATTTCTCGGTCCCCAGATGAACATTGAGTAAAGATGGTGAGGGACACTCGATGGTCAGTGAGGGAGATCCTCGGCTATCTCAGTCCCCAGGTGAAGCTTTGTGCTGAATAACTTTCTGTTATTGCTGATTCGACATAAAAAGTAAACATTTAAAGTGGAATAAATTAATATTAAATTGATAAATAAATTGGACGCTTGACATAAACATTATTTTAATGATATATTAGACAAACGGAGTAATATATTTACCAATTAAAATGCTGAAATTAGCAAATGCCAATTTAGAAACAGGCTCTGAATGGAAACATAATTAAATTGGGAAGGTGTGATATTAAAAAAGCATATCTGTAACTGATGATTGGAATGTACAAATCTATAAATATTAGAATTATAGTAAAAGGAAAATACACCCAATTAGAAACAATGTATAAATGTAACACCGAAGTTTACAATAAATATCGGGCTATTTGTACAAGTAATAATTATTTACAGTGATTAACATTAAATGTTTTGATACTTGCCCTTCCTGATACGTATTAATGAGCAAGTGTGTAAATGGCATTCTTTCAAAGAATTGAGGAAAATAAACAAGTTGGAAACATTGTGAACTATGAGAAGGATAGTGTAGAACTTCAAAAGGACATAGACACGTTGGTGGAATGGATGGACAGCTGGCAGATGAAGTCTAATGTGGAGAAATGTGAAATGATTCATATTGATAGGAAGCGTGTGGGGAGAAAATATATCATTAAGACCGTATTTTAAATGGGGTGTAGCAGCAGAGGGACCTGGGTGTATGACACGTATCATTGGATGTGGCAGGACAGTTTGATAGAGTGGTTAATAAAGCGAACTGTATCCTAGGATTTATTAATGGGCCTCATAGAATAAACGAGCAAGGAAGTTATGTTGAATTTCTATAAGATACAAAAAATGAAAACAAAATATGTTGGAAAAACTCAGCAGGCCTAACAGCATCTGAGGAAGAACCTAGCTTCAGAGCCTAGCTTAGCCATATGATTCGAAACGTTAACTCTGTCTTTCTCTCCACAGATGTTGTCAGACATGCTAAGTTTTTCCACCATTTTTGTTTTTGTCTCAGATTTCCAGAAGCTGCAGTTTTTTTGCATTAATTTTGTATAGAACACTAATTCAGCTTTGGCTGGTGTATTTCATCCAGTTCTGGACGGCACACATTAAGAAAGAAAAGAAAGCATTGGAGAGAGAGCTGAAAGGATTCATGAGAATTGTTCCTGGGATGAGGAGCCTCAGTTAAGTGGATAGATTGGAGGAATTGGTCTTTTCATTGGAGAAAACGAGGGTGAGAGGTCATTTGAAAGAAGTATTCAAAATCATGAGGGTTTCTTGACAGAGTAGATAGAGAAAAGCTGTTCCCATTGGTGGAAGGAAAGAGAACAAGAGGGACACAGATTAAAGGCGATTGGCAAAAGAAGCGATGGAGACATGAAGAGAAACTTTTTCACACAGTAAGTCTTTAAGGTCTGAATTGCAGTCTCTGAGAGTGCGGTGCAGGCAGCTTCAATGGAAACATTCAAGAGGGAATTAGATTGTTATCTGAAAAGGAATATTGCACTGGTCTACAGAGAGAAGGTGATAAGGAGAAGTGTTCGCTAATTTTACTCAAGAAATTCGGACTCCAATTTTTATATCAGGTCCCCTCATCCTCCATATCCGACCTCTCGGAAATAGATTCTATCCACCTCATCCCCCCACCCCGGTCACAACTTTAAATTTTTAATCCAATCAGGCCCCCTTCTAAAAAGGGACAACAAGCTTAGTGTGTCTTAATAATTTAACCCATGGAATCCAAGTTTCATTCTGGTAAATCGACATGACACTCCCTCCGAGGTCAATCTACCCTTCCTAAGGTGCGGTGCACAGAACTGCTCACAGTTATTCCGTGTGTGGTCTGACCAGGGCTTTATGAATCTGATACATGACGTCTACAAACTTGTCGACCATTACTGCAGATATAAAAGTCAACATCCCATTAGTCTTTTCGATTATTTTGTGAAACTGTTCACGATATGCGATACTCTGTGTAAAGGATCGCCAGGTCTCTTTGGGCCCCAACTCTTATTGGCTTTTCACCAGTTAGAAATATCACAATTTTATCCTTTTATTGGTCCAGAGTGTTTGAGCTCACATGAGGTAACCCTCAAGCCCATTAGACGCAGTGTTGTCAATTCTGTGAACAATCTATTTGTAAAGTTATATACCGTGTACACTGCTGACAATGGCTTATGTTCTTGTGTCCCAGGCACAGCAATAAAGCCGCCCGCAACAACATCATTAATTCCGCTTCTCTCGATAACTGCTTTAAATGACCATGGTGGAGTTTGATGAAAATGTTACTCATGAAACCGGGAACCAGCAGCAGAGTCCTCATCTCACTTGGTGATATTCTGGGGAGTGAAACACAGAATTAGCATTGGAGAAAGTTCATAGAATAGGGAAAGGGGTTGGGGGATGTAATTCGAGAATGGGACGGTGGATTAATGAGTATATTGATTTATAGTGGGTGAGCTCTACCTCCCGCCGTCACTGGAACACCAGCTGAGCTCTACATCTACAGCCAGAGATGAATTCCACTTCATCACGTGCCGTAACAAAACACCAATTCATTCAATGCATCCTTTGATTTTTCCTAGTTCAACTCCGAAACCACCAATGATTTAAATCATCGTTTTTTTTCTGAGCAGCTTGTTCTCCTTTCGAGTTCCTTTCCCAGCCCTGCAATAGAGACACCCAGATAACATTCTCATACAGCGCCATTACTGAGTCCTGTTTGCGGACAGGACAAACAGCACACACACGACCGTGCCCAAACCCTTATCTTGTTATACAGGTCAATTCATATGCGACTGCTTACCAGGGTTTCCAAATCAGTTGTCGCTGTGTAAGATGCAGTGGGGTCACCACTTGCGTCCTCCTTACTCGCAGGTGCAATCTGCTGTGAGTGGTGTCTGTCTTTTTTGACAACACCTCCAAGGCCGCCATCACACGGAATTCACATGTGATCATTGGCTGTGCTGTTTGGCTGAAGCATTATCATTCATCAATTATGTACATTGTGGCAACGGACATGCAAATTAAAGATCATTACTGATCGTAGCTGTGAAAACCAAACAAGGAAACATATCATCTGATACTTGGAACTGTTCCCCGACATCCAACCCCTCCCCCACCCTCCCGCCCCCTCCCCCCCCCCCCCCCCCCCCCCCCCCCCCCCCCGCCTCCCCATATCATCACAGGCCTTCAGTTGCCCATCATGGATTGTGTGGTGGGGGTGGGGGGTCGGGTGGGGGGCGGTGGTGCGGGTTGAAATTGGCACTGGGCCTGAGCACTTCATGGTCCACATTGTGTAATGGCCAATGAAAATATTTTCCATCATGCTAGGGATGTGGACATCACACCCTGGGCCGGCATTAATTAACCATCCCTAACTGCCCATTCAGAAAGAGATGATGAGCTCCTTTCATAAACGGCCAGGGTCCATCTGGCGTAGATCCACCCACAGTGCTTTGGGGATGGTGTTCCAGGATTTTGACCAGCGACAATGAAGTAACTATCAAAATAATTCTCAAACAGCGTGGTGTGTGGCTTGGCGGGTAACTTGCTGGGGGCAGTGTTCCCATATCTTATTCTAGGTGATGGAGGATGCAAGTTTGGATGGTGTAGTCGAAGGAAAATTGCCGAGTTGTAATTTTAATGGGTACAGTTTTAGAGAGAGAACATTCAATGTATAAATTCTTGCAGCCTTAGCAATCTGTCAGCGACTATCACTGACAATGCTTTTTTTTACAGATATTTCATATTAAATTCATATTCGCAAATCCCAGGGGAGCAATTTGAAATCACAATTTCTGATTAGCAACCCTGCAATGTAACTGTTTTCCCGCTCACTCGCAAAACCCCGATTGTCCATCGCTTGGTCCCTAATAATCATCATCAATCCCTATTCTCACCAAATTTACAATCTATATCAATGACTTAATGAGTGGGCGGCGTGTTCTGTGTCCAAGCTTGGTCACAACCCCAAGCTGGGTAGTAAGTTGTGCTCATCTTCGGCTGTCTCTAGATTCAAGAATGATGTCTCCTCGGGATCGCCACTTCCTGCCGTGGGTCTTCATATGGATGAAATGACCGATTCTCGAGCCGCAGAGCTTCGGGCACATGGAGCAGGACGTCCCACCAGGCAGTGGGATCCGGGTCGCAGGATTTGCTTTCTTTCCTTCCATTCCCTGCGGCCGCTCCACCTCATCATTAAGAATTGGAGACTGAAAACGTGATACAAAATGATGGAAAAATTTGTCGCCATGTTGTCCGATTGGTAGTGAGCTTTTCCCAGTCATTAACATCGATGCGTTAACACTTGAAGTGTGAGTCGTAAAGGTTTTCAGTGAGAAATATACTTATCCCTTCATCTCATCTTATTAGCTATTTGATAAATTATAATTCAAGGTGCAAGTTGATTGATGAGACTTTGATATCTGCATTGATGTTTTATTTTGGTTTTGTTCAATAAGCGTCAGTAATATTCGCTAATTCAGTGTCTGAGACTCTGCCTGATGTTTCTGCCTCTGTCATAAAAACTCAGCTTGAAGGATTAGTTCTAGTTCCAGAAATTAGCCTGTTCACTTCTAAATTAATTCAAGACAAAACTGACCAAAAAAAACCCCACATTTAAAAAAATACCTGGTGAGTTTAGCATTCTCCTGTTCCTACTCTACTGCTCTTCAATGGCCGGTTCCGTGAGCTATCTCAAGGGTGCAGGGTAGTTTTCCAGCTCCCCCCACCCACACTATGGGGCCATTGTCAATAATGAGGTGGGGTATGCACGCAGGCACAGTGCGGAGAAGATTTGAATGCTGCACAGCGTGTATCAGGAACAGGAAAAGATCAGCCTCTAATTGTTTGTGAGGTCACTATGTTTGGCAGCAGCTGTTGGGAACCAGAGCAATAGTTCAGCAGGTGAAATAAATGATTGGGAACTAGTGAATACGGGCAGTAGGACTAAGAGGAAGAGCAGGCCGGGAGAAACTTCTGAACACACTGGGACTGGGGGTCTAAAATGCCTTTGTTTCAATGCGAGAAGTATGACAGGCAAGACAGATGAGCTTAGGGCTTGTATTAGTACTTGGCGCTATGATGTTGTTGCTTTACAGAGACTTGGTTGAAGGATGGACAGGATTGGCAGATAAACGTTCTAGGATTTAGATGTTTCAGGCAGAATAGAGAGGGATGTAGAAGAGGTGGGGGAGTTGCACTGCTGGTTAAGGTGAATATCACAGCTGTACGACTTGAGGACAACCTCGGAGGGCTGATGCAGCGAGGCAACATGGTTAGAGCTCCGGAAAAGGAAGGGTGCAGTCACAATGTTGGGGTTTACTATAGGCCTCCCAATTGCCGACGGGAAATTGAGGCACATTTATGTAGGCAGATTTTGGAAAGATGTAAAAGCAATAGGGTTGTTGTGGTGGGTGATTTTAAGTTTCCATATATTGACTATCAATGACTTAGCGCTGGGGGTTTGTATGGTGCAGAATTTGTAATGTGCAACCAGGAGGGCTTCCTGAGACAACATGTAGATAGTACAACTAGGGAAGGGGCAATACTGCACCTGGTATTAGGAAATGAAACCGGCCAGGTGGTCGAAGATTCACTAGGGGAGCATTTCCATAAAAGTGGCCACAATTCACTATGTTTCAAGGTGCTTGTGGACAGGGATAGCAGGAGTCCTCGGGTAGAGTTGCTTAATTGGGGGAAGGCTAATTATAACAATATTAGGCAGGAACTGAGGAACCTAGACTGGAGGCGGATGTTTGAGGTCAAATCAATAACTGACATGTGGGCGGTTTTCAAACGCCAGTTGATAAGAATTCAGGACCGGCATAATGAACGATAAGTATGGCAAGTTTCAGGAACCTTGGCTAACGAAGGATACTGTGAGATTAGTCTAAAAGGAAAGGGAAACATTCGTAAGGGCTAGAAGGCTGGGAACAGATGAAGCCCGTGGTGAATATAAAGAAAGTAGGAAGAAACTTAAGCAAGGAGTCAGGAGGACAAAAAGTGGTCATGAAAAGATATTGGCAACCAGGATTAAGGCAAATGCCAAGGACTTTTATACATATGTAAAAAGCAAGAGTGTAGCCAAGAAAGGTTTGGCCAGCTCAGAGACAGAGGTACGAATCCGTGTGTGGAGCCAGAAGAAATGAGAGAGATACTAATTGAGTGCTTCTCATCAGTATTCACCAGAGAGGAGGACTTAGCGTTCTATTTGTCGAGGGAAGAGTGTGTAGACAGCCTGGATCATGCTGAGATCAATAAAGAGGACATGTTAGGCGTATTGAAAGATATTACTTTGGATAAGTCCCCAGGGCCAGATGGGATCTACCCCAGAGTACTGACGGAGGCAAGGGAGGGGATTGCTGGGGCCTTTCCAGAAATCTTTGTATCCTCACTGGCTACGGGTGAGCTCCCAGAGGACTGGAGAATGACCAATGTTGTTCCATTGTTTATGAAGGGTGGAAGGGATAACCCAGTAAATTACAGGCTGGTGTGCATTACGTCAGTAGTAGGGAAATGACTGGAGAACGTTCTTCGTAACAGGATTTCCTACCATTTGGAAGCACATGTCCGTATTAGTGAGAGGCAGCATGGTTTTATGAAGGGAAGGTCTTGTCTCACTTACTTGATCGAGTTTTTCGAGGAATTGACAAAGATGATCGACGATAGAAGGGCAGTGGATGTTATCCACATGGATTTCAGTAAGTCCTTTGACAAGGTCCCTGATGGCAGACTGGTACAGAAGGTAAAGTCGCACAGGATCAGAGCTGAGCTCGCAAGATGCATAAGAATTGCTTTAGTCATAGCAGACCGAGGGGAGCAGTAGAGGTGCTTTTCTTAATGGAGAGTTGTAACTAGTGGAGGTCCGCAGGGAGCAGTGCTGGAACCTTTGCTGTTTGTAGTATACGTAAATAATTTGGAGGAAAATGTAACTGGGCTAATTAGTTAGATTGTAGATGACACTAAGTTTGGAGGATTTACAGATTTTGAAGAGGGTTGTAAAAGGATACAACGGGATATACATCGGTTGGAGGCTTGGGTGGAAAAATGGGAGATTTTAATCCAGACAAATGCTTGGTAATGCATTTTGGAAGGTCTAATAAATGTACGAATTATACAAAAATGGCAGAACCCTTAATTGCATCGACTGTCAGAGGGATCTGGGTGTATAGGTGAACAGGTCATTGAAAGTGGCAACGCAGGTGAATAAGGTAGTAAGGAAAGCATATGGCATGCTTGCCATCATCAGCAAGCGTATTGAGTATAAAATCTGGGAAGTCATGCTGCAGCTGCATAGAACCTTGATTAGGCCACACTTGGAATATCGCGTGCAAATCTGGTCGCCACATTACCAGAAGGATATGGAGGTGTTGGAGAGGGTGCAGAGGAGGTTTTCCACGATGCTGCATCCTCTGGGGGATATTAGTTCTGAGGAGAGGCTGTATAAACTCGGATTGTTCTCACTACAGGGCCGGAGGTTCAGGGGCGACATGGTAGAAGTTTACAAAATTGTGAGTGGCATGGACAGATCTGATAGTCAGAAATTTTTTCCCAGGGTGGAAAAGTCAATTACTAGGGGACATAGATTTAAGGTGAGAGAAGGAAACTATAGAGGAGATGTGTGGGGCAAGTTTTTTACACAGAGGTTAATGAGTGTCTGGAATTCGATGCCAGAAGATGTGCTGGAAGCAGGTACGATAGTGGTGTTAAAGTGGCAGCTTGACAAATACATGAATAGGATGGGAATAGAGGGATGTGGACCCCGAGTGTGCAAAATATTTTAATTTGAAAGACAATATGATCAGCACAGGCTTGGAGGGCCGAAGGGCGTTTTGCAGTGCTGTACTTTTCTTTGTTTGCTCCTTGTTCTTGAGTGGATTTCCTCTGAGCAAATCCTGAGAGGCGTTCCTGAGAGGATTTCCTGAGAGCGCTTCATGAGCTGGGTTAAACAGAGGAGTTCCTGCGAGGGCTCCTGAGCGGGGTTCCTCAGAGTAGTTACTGAAAGGGTATCCTGAGAGGAGTTACGGAGAGTAGATCTTGACAGGGTTTCATTTGAGGTGTTCCTGAGAGGATCTAAGAAGGGACTTTTCTGGGAGAGGTTCATGATATGATTTCCAGCGAGCAGTTACTGAGAGGAGTTCCTGGGGGTGGGTTCCATAGAGGGGATATTGAGAGGGGTTGCTGAGAGATGTTTTTTAGAGGGCTTACTGACAGACTTTACTGGGAGGCGTTTCTGAGAGGAGTTTCAGAGAGGCATTGTGAGAGGAGTTACAGAGGGTAGTAAATGAGAGGGGTTATCGAGAGTCATCCCTGAGAGGTTTTCCTGAGAGGAGTTCAAGAGAGAAGATCCTGAGTGGAATTCCTGAGAGAGGTTTTTGAGAGGAGTTACTGAGACGGGTTCATGAGAGGGGTTGTTGAGAGGAGTTCAAGAGGAATGTTTCTGAGAGGAATTCCTGAGAGAGGTTTCTGAGAGGAGATCCTGAGAGCTGTTCCCGAGAGTAAATACTGAGAGGAGTTATGTGAGGGGTTCCTGAGAGGTGATCCTGAGATGGGTTCGTGAGTGCGGTTCCTGAGAGCAGCTACCGAGAGGACTTCCTGAGACGAAATCCTGATAGGGGTTCCTGAGAGAGGTTTCTGAGTGTTGTTCCTAAGAGGGGTTCCTGAGAGGGTTTCATGAGAGTATTTCCTGAGCGGTTTTCCTGAGAGGAGTTACTGAGGGGTGTTACCGAGGGGTTTCTGTGAGGCGTTCCTGAAAGGAGTTCCTGAGAGGAGTTCCTGAGAGGAGTTACTGAGAGTCGGTTCCTCTGAGTTGTTTCTGAGAGGAGTTTAGGAGATGAGTTCATTGCAGCAGTTGCTGAGAAGAGTTTATGACAGTAGCTCCTTAAACGAGTTCCTGAGATTGGCTTCTGCAAGGAGTTCCTAAGAGGAGTTCCTGAGCGGAGATCCTGAGAGGGGCTCCTGAGAGTAGTTCCTGAGAAGAGTTTCTGAGAGGGGTGCCTAAGAGATGTTACTGAGAGTGATTAGTGAGCGGAGATCCTGAGAGGTGATACTGAAAGGAGTTCCTGAGATGAGATCCTGTGAGTAGTTCCTTTGAGGTGTGCCTTAGAGGTATCAGTGAAAGGGATTACTAAGAGGAGGTCCTGAGAGAAATCCCTGAGGAGGTCCTGAGTGGAATCCATGAGAGGAGTTCCGGACAGAGGGTCCTGAGAGGAATTCCTCAGAGGGGATATAGAGAGGGATTCCTGAGACCAGTTTCTGAGAGGGGATCCTGAGAGGAGTTCCTGAGATGTGTTCCTGAGGGGAGTTACTCGAGGAGTGCCTGTGAGGGTTGCAGAGAGTATTTCCTGACAGGCGATTGTGAGAGCCGTTCCTTGGAGGGGTTCCTGAGAGGAGATTCTGAATGGGGATCCTGAGTTGAATTATTGAGAGGTGCTCATGAGAGCAGATCCTGAGAAGAAATCCTGTGAGGATTTTGTAGGAGGTGTTTATGAGAGGAGATACGGGAGGGGTTCCTGAGAGGGGTCGCTGAGAGGGGCAACTGAGAGGAGTTCCAGAGTTGAGTTGCCGAGAGGAGTTCCTGAGACGTGTTCCAGACAGCAGTTACTAAGATGAGTTCCTGAGAGGGGTTCCTGAGTGAGGTTCCTCAGAGGAAAACCTGAGAGCGGATCCTGAGAGGCTTTCCTGAGAGGTGTTCCTGAGGAGATTTCATAAGTTGTGTTACTGAATGGAATTCCTGAGAGGATTACTGAGAGAAGGTTCTGAAAGTGCTTCATGAGACGTGTTTAACAGAGATTTTCCTGAGAGAAGTTACTGAGATGAGTTCCTGACAGGGAATCCTTAGAGAAGATCCTGGTTATGATTCCTGAGAGGGGTTCCTGAGACGAGATCCTGAGAGGGATTCCAGAGAGTGGTTCATGAGGGGAGTTCCTGAGTGGAGTTCCTGAGAGGAGCTCCTGAGAGGAGACCCTGAGAGGGGATCCTGAACTGAGTTACTGAGAGGTGTTCCTGAGAGGATTTCCTGAGGGGGGTTCCTGAGACGTGTTACTGAGACTGGTTCCAGAGATGGGTTCCTGAGAGGAATTCCTGAGTGGTGTTCCGGAGAGTGGTTCTTTGGGCGAGTTCTTGAGAGTAGTTCCTGTTAGTAGTTCCTGAGAGGAATTTCTGTGATGATAGATGGCTGCAAAGATGAATAGGAATAGTAAGTTTGCGGATGACACAATTATTGGCCGGGTATTCAACAGTGAGTTTGAGTGTCTTGGGTTACAGGAAGATATAGACGGGATGGTCTAATGGGCAGAGAATTGGCAGATGGAATTTAACCCTGAACAGTGTTAGTTGATACTCTTTGGAAGGATTCATTTGACAAGGAAGTATTCAATGAACGGCATGACACGAGGAAGTTCCTGACAGGAGTTCCGGAGAGGAGTTTTTGAGAGGATCTCCTGAGAGGATTTCCTGAGAGGGAGTGAATGTGTCTGTATCTGCTCTTCCATTCATCAGCATACAATTCGGATCAGCGTTTGTCTCGATGATTCTGTTAAACATCATCTATAAACATGATATTCGCACCCAACAGAGCCATAGAATCATACATTTGAGGAAGACGTCATGTGACCCATCGTGTCCGTTTCATCTCTTTGCCAGACCTATATAAGCAATCCTTCTCTCCTCCCCTCCATTAGTTTTGCAAATCTAAACCGCCTATGCTCATCCAATTCTACTTTCACAGTTAAATATTTATTTGCATTGGCCAGCCTTTCAGGTAGAACATTCCAGGTTTCTTTGCACTAAGTACTGTTCAACCGCTCTATGCGTCTTTGTCAATCATTTTAAAATTCCCTGTGCTTGTTACTGGCTGATTTTCCAGTATCGCCAGTTTCTCGTTATTTACTCTATCAAAAACATTCGTGCTTTTAAATGTCTCTATTAAACCTTCCCTTTTCTTGGTCTGCTCGAAGGTAAACAACCCAACTTCTCCAATCTTTCCACATAATTCAAGCCCCTTATCCCTGTTCCAATTCCAGTTAAATTCCTCTGCACCTTCTCCAAGGCCGTCACATCCTTCCTGAAAAACCCTCGTCAGAATTAGACACAAGTACTTCACCTTAGGCTTCACCAAGATTAACACATATGTTGTCTGATTTTCTTAGTTTTGTAAACGCTGATTCTGTTTATCAATAAAAATATATTGCTACTTTAATACTCTAAAAGGCTTGCGCTGCCAAATTCAACGACTTGCTTATGTCTACCCGATATTTTTACTATACAACTCCGACATTTACCCGATTTTCTTCTTCACACTATTCTCTTTGCACTATTCCTTCCCTCGGAAACCCTCTTACATCCCTGCCGGACCAGCTAACTGTTCCAAATTAGTGAGGTGCAAGTACAATTGAACTCAACGGGTTAAATGAGCCTGTTTGTTCAGGGGCTGTAATTAATGTCAGTCTCCATGGATCCTACATAACTCACTGGGGGGCTTCCCACTGTTGTTAATAAGAGAATCGTTTCAATGTGTCACCTCATATTGTCAGCAAGGGCATCAGCTCCGTGAGGAACAAAGACCTGCGGTAACAAGACAGGGAGAGAGGATATCAGAGTCTGAGAACATTATATTTGAACATTCCAACACTGGATCAGAATCTGAGAACAATAGATTGGAATGTTACAACCATGGATCAGGATCTGCGGACAATAGATCGGAATGTTACAACAATGAGTAGGAGTTCATCGGATGCGCTTTATGAACTTTCTACATATTATGATTGGATGCCAGTGGAAAGCCGGATCTATTTGGCACTCCGGGTGCTTCAGGCGGGTTACTATCCCATCCTCGCTATCATTGGCATCCCTGGTAAGTCTCAGTTTATATGGCTATTAATGCTATAAACTTGTTGAAATGAATTATTTCTTCTTCATAAAAATTACAAGTGTTTTGGAGATTGCAAAGTTTCCATACCAGTTCAAGAATCCAGGGGGACAGGATTATGATTAACATGCCAGTTCAGCAATTTAAGTAACATATTTATTGCCATTTAATCTCTATTGTCTTCCAACATATCCGAGACATTTCAGTCTATTATTGCATGTACAAGAGTTTCAATACGGCACTGGACGGAGCAACATAGTGGAAAATTTCAGCGCCTTCAGGCAAACTGATACTTGGTATTTACAAGCATTCTCATGCCTTATTGGGAATGGTTTAATTTCCTGTGGGCCATGCGTCGGTGTCATACCCATGCCGTCCTGCTTTATGCAGCCAATGGCCGTTGTGTGTGGTTCAGTGACTTTCACATTTGATCGGTTTGTGGCCATGTGTTTCCAGAAAACTAGAAGTAAATTTGCACCGTCTAAATTACTCCGAGAAGAATGATTGTGCTGTGCCTTTTAAAGAATATTTTCTGGTATTTCATGTTACCAGATTCTTATTTGCTGATGAACAACCCATGATTTTGTTTTGTAATACTAGAATTACAGACATAGAGTAATCGAGTCAAAGTGGTCTGCAGCACAGAAAAGTCGCTCAATCGAGGCTGCGCCGGTCAACTAAGTACCTAACTATTCTAATCCCATTTTTCAGCAATAGGTCCATAGCCTTGTATTCCAAAGCATCACAAGTGCACATCCAAATACTTCTTAAATGTTATGAAGTTTTCTGCCCCAAACATCCTTTCAGGAAGTGAGTTGAAGATGCTCACCACTCTCTGGGAGAAATAATTCTTCCTCACATTCCCGCTAAACCTGCTGCCCCTTACATTAAATCTATGCCCCCTGGTTATTGGTCCCTCCACCAACGGGAAAAGTTCCATCCGGTCTCCCCTATCTATGCCCCTCATATTTTTATACACGTCAATGACGTCCCCTGTCAATCTCCTCTGCTCCAGTGAAACTAACCCCAGTTTATTCAATCTCTCCTCATATCCAGGCCAGGCAACATCCTGGTAAATCTCCTCTGCACTCTGATGCAAACACATCCCTCCTATAATGCAGATTCCAGACTGCACTATATGTGGCCTAACCAGCGTTTCATACAGCTCAGCATAACCTCCCTGCTCTTGTATTCTATGCCTCGTCTAATAAAGGCAGGTATCCCATATGCTTTCTGAATCAGCTTTTCTACCTGCCCCATTACATTAAGGGACCGCTGGACATGCACACCATGATCCTTCTGATCCACAGTACTTCCCAGGATCCTAGCATTCATCATATTCCCGTGTCTTGTTTGCCCTACCTACGTCCATCACCTCACCCTTATCTGGATTAAATTACATTTGAAAATGATCAGCCCATCTGATCGGACTGTCTCTATACTCCTGTAATCTAAGGCTATCCTTCTTATTATTTACCACCCCACCAATTTTATGCCATCCGCGAACTTACTGATCAACCCCCCTACATTCAAATCTAAATCGTTTATATATATACCACAAACTGCACGGGACCCAACACCGACCCATGTGGAACCCCACTGGACAAAGGCATCCAGTCACAAAAACCTCCTAGATCATCACCATGTGCTTCCTGTCACTCAGCCAATTCTGGGCCCAATTCGCCAAATTGCCTTGGATCCCACGGGCTCTTACATTCGTAATCGGTCTCCTGACCATGTCAAAAGCCTTGCTGAAGCCCAAATAGACTACATCAAATGCATTGTCATAATCTATACACCTGGTCAATTCTTCGTAAAATTCAATCAGATTGGTCGGGCATTACAGCCCCTTAACCAAACCAAGCTGACTGTCCTTGATTTCCCTGCCTCTCCAAGTGTAGATAAATTCTCGCCCACAGAATTACTTCTAGTTATTTATCCACTGTTGTTAGGCTGACTGATCTCTAGTTCCCTCGTAAATCCCTTCCTCCCAAGTTGAATAACGCTGCCACATTGGCTCGTCCGGAAACACTCCAGTGGTCAGAAAGGTGTTGAAAATTATTTGCAGTGCGCCTGTTATCTCCTCGCTTGCCTCATTCAACAGCCTGGGATCAATTTCATCTGGTCCTGGAGATTCATATTATTTAAAGCCTGTCAGGCCGCTTAGAACTCTTCCCTTTGTGTGTTAATTTATTTAATTATCTCACAGCCCTTCTGTATGGATTCTATCGTCCCTCTCACTTGTGAACACCAATCCAAGTCTTTCATTTAGAACCTGACCTACGTCAGCCTGCTCCACACACAAATTTCCACCATGGTCCTTAATGGGCTCTATTCGTTCCCTAGTTGTCCTCTTACTCTTAATTAACTTGTAAAATAACTTTGTATTTTTCTATATTTTTACCTGCCAATGATTTTTCATACCCCCTTTTTGCTCCCCATATTTCCTTATTAAGTTGCCCTCTATAAACTCTACTCTCTTCCAGGACATCCGCTGTTCTGAGCTCTCGTTAACTGCCATAAGCATCTCTTTTTATCTTTATCCAATCCTGTATATCATTCGAGATCCACGTTTCCCTGGATTTATTGGTCCGGCCCTTTATTGTTACCAGAAGATGCTGGTCCTGCACTCTCCCAAATTCCATCTTGAATGAGTCACACTGCTATGAAGCAGATTTACGTAAAATAAGCTGCTCCCAGTCAACTCTGGTAAAATCATATCTGATCTTAGTAAAATTGCCCTTCCTTCAATTTAGAACTCATATTTCTGGCACAACCTTGTCCTTCTCCATAACAACGTTAATCTATGAAGTTATGAACAGTATGCGCAAAACGCTCCCCCACTGATACCTCTGCAACATGCCCGGCTTCATTCCCTAAAATTAAGTCCAGCACCGCCCCCTCCTTTGTAGGACCTTCGACCTACTGGCTTAAAAAGTTCTCCTGGGTGGAGTGTAAGAATTCATCTCCCTCTAAACCTACCACAATTTGACTAACCAAATTAATATAAGGAAATTGAAATCTCCCACTATTACTACCCTTTTATTTTTTCACTGCTCTGAAATTAGCCTAGATATCTTCCCTTGCATTTCTCGGTGAATGTTTGGTGGCCTTTAGTACCCAGCAATGTGACTGCTCTTTTTTTTGTTTTTTCAGTTCTATCCATATGGCTTCATTTGAGGAGCATTCTAGTATGTCATTCTTCCTTACAGCTGTCACTGATTCCTTGACCAATATTGCGAAACCCTCTCCTATTTTACCTCCTTCCTTGTCTCGCCTGAAGACCCTATACCCTTGGATTTTGAGCTGCCAATCATGCCCCTCCCTCAGCCATGTCTCTGCGGCAGCAAGGACATCATACTTCCATGTCTTAACTTATGCCCTAAAATCCGCCGTTTTTTATCAGACTCTTTGCATTGAAATAAATACCATGCACCCTTGCCAAACCCGCTACTGCCTTAACTGGCCAATAAGTTTTATGCCTTCAAGACTCACTTGCTCTCTCTACTAACTTTGGCTGTGCAACTCCCCCTGCTGAGCCACCTCTTAGGATCCTATCCCCCTGCAAAATTAGTTTAAACCCTCACCAATAACACCAGCACAGCTCCGTGCAAGGATGTTGTTCCCATTGCACTCCAGCTGCTACCTGTCTGCCTTGTACAGGTCCCACTTCCCCCAGAATCATCCCAATATGTGAGAAATAGAAAGCACTCTCTCCTGCACCATCTAACCAGCCACGTATTTATCTGGACTAATCCCCTACTTCTTTTCTCACCAGTGCGTGGCACTGGAAGTAGTCCGGTAATCACAACCTTTGAGATCCTGTTTTTAAGTCTGCCTCCTGGATCCCAAAATTCTGTTTGTAGGACCTCATCCCTCTTTGCAGCGATTTCGTTGGTACAAATATGTACCAGAATCTCCGTCTGTTTGCCCTCCCACTTTAGAATGCCCTTCATCCCTACAGTGACAACCTTGACCCTGGAACCAGGGAGGCAACGTACCATCCTGGAGTCACGTCAATGGCCTGAGAAACGGCTGTCTGTTCGCATTCTTTCGGAGCCTCCTGCAACTACTGTTCTTCCCCTCTTTTTCCTTCCACGTTGTGAAGCTGAGCCACTCAGTGCCATGAGCGTGGCTGCACTCCACAGTTGAACCGTCACTCTTACCGTTTTCCAACACAGAAATACGGTTCTCCATGGCTCTCTCGCGTTTCTTTTTGATGTCACTAATCTTATTCTCAAAAATACCTACAGGATACTCTTTCCAGACTGCTTCACCGCGATGCTGACTGCATGACACTTTTCCAGAACCATCTCCCGTCTGGACAGCTGTCGAGTTCCTCCATCACATTCTTGATTTATTAAATCCTGGAACGTGGGCGTCGCTGGCTAGGCTGGCATTTATTGCCCATCCCGAATTGCCCTTGTTCAGAGGGTAAAGAGTCAACCACATTGCTGTGGGGTTGGTGGCACATGTTCCCCAGCAGATTTCCTTCTGCAAAGGTCATTAGTGAACCAGGTGGGATTTTGCAACAGTCGAGAATGGTTTCATGCACATCAATGTGCTTTTTATTACAGATTTTTGTTGAATTTAAATTCTAACTTCTGCCAGGGCGGGATTCGAACGCTTGTTCCCAGAGCATGATGCTGGGTTTCAGGTCCAGCGATAATCCCTCTACACCATCGCCCCATTTAATTTGAACCCCCTGTGTCCCAATTGTCCTGATTGTGCTGCTCAAAGTTCTCATTGTCAGACACATTTTAGTGAACAGCAGAGCCCGCAGGAGACTCCAGGCTCACAGCAGTGGGGAGAGTCCCAGAGACCCAGAGATGGAGCGTCGGAAGAAATCCATGATTTTACTGTTCGTTAACTCAGCCAATTTCATCCTGTTGTGGACAATGTTAATATTGATTTATACGTGGAGCCGGATATCGTCCTTGGGGAATGTGCAAGTTGATCTAGATTATATTGTGATGGAATTGGGCTTCATGCTGCAGCTCCTGAGTTGCTGCACAAACACTGCGATTTACGCCGTGACCCAGGTTAAGTTGAGGGAGCTGTTGAAGAATGTACAGAAATATCCATTTACTGCACTTCTTTAATCCACCCGAAACTTGATCATTGACTGACTGAGAATGTCCATTACGTTTGCATTTTATTTTTTCTTTCTATCAACAGAGGGGATGTTTGCTGGGCTGACAGCAGGCACAGGGCGGAGTGGGAGGGGGTGCAGTACTTATGGTAAGAGTGCAAATGGACCGCGTCTGTTCCATAAGCTGTTATTTGCCAGCGCTGCACAGAGACCCATACAGTCTGGAGAACAGAGGGAAGGGGAGCATCATCAGTGGTCCCGAAAATCGCAGGTTTTTAAAGCAATCAGGCCATCAACAAAATCAGCAACAGCAAGGAGGGATGATGTCTATCGCCGGCAGGGGGAGGAATAATACAGGTACATGAGGTTGGGGGTATTCCAGGCACGCCAGGGCAGGAAGGTAATATAGCAGCTACAGTGGGGGAGGTACCTGTTGCAGGTGCACTGGGAAAGTGGGAAAATATAATAGGAACAACGTGCGAGTGTGGGTGAGATTCCAGGATCATGATTGCGGATGGCTGTTATACCAAGTACACCAGCAGCGGGGCTGCGCCAATGTGATATACCAGGTAGACAGAGGGAGGAAAGGTGATATACCGGGGTTTTAACTCAGCACTGGCCCTCTGACAGCGCAGCACACCGTCAGTACTGATTCTCCGACAATGCACCGGTCCCTCAGTACTTACCCTCCGAAAATGCGGAATTCCCTCTGAATCTCTGACAGCTCAGTGCTAACTCAGTGCTGATAGTTCGATAGTGCAATTCTTCAGTACTGATCATCAGATGTGCAGCGCTCCCTCTGGACTGCCCTGCTGACAGTGCAGCGTTCTCAATGTGCGGACCCTCTAACAATGCGGCACTCCCTCAGAAATGAAGATCTGACTGTCCTCATCCCACCTCTCGCATTTACCAACCCCGCACCATCTCCCCCACGCCGGATGTAACGCACAAGATTGAGTTGCATTCAATAAATTGCTCTCACTGTCAAAAGTTTGGACGCGTGAAGGTAAATTCAGAATCACAGAATGACGGAATTGCGATGATGCAGAAGGAGGCCATTGTGCCCATCGTGAGCACGCCGGCTGTCCGAATGAGCGTTATTGCTCAGTGCCATTTCCCTGCCGTTTCCCCATGACCCTACTCATTGTTTCTATTAAAATACTCATCTAACGCACTTTTGAATGCCTCGATTGAACCTGCATCCACCTCAATTCCTGACAGTGCACTCCAGACCAGAACAAGCTGCTATATGAAAGAAGCTTCCTTTCCCCTCTGCCCAAATTTAACACCCCGGATTAGAAATGAAATAAGGCAGCAGGTACTAAACAATGGCTGACTTCTCCTTAGCTTTTTTTGTGTAGAAATGGCGGTTACCATCATTTCACTCAGGGCCGACGGTCGGGAAGTTTTTTTTAAGCATTAGAGCTAAATTAGTTCAAGCATAATCGATGAAGACTGAAGGTCTTTAAGTATTGCTTCATATCAGTGAAACATTTTCCATTTAAGGGTACATTAACTAAAGGTCTAGTTGAGAAAACACCTGAAGATGCCCTTCGGAGATTTGTGCAGTTTTGTGAGAATCTCTGGAGAATTGATATGCCTGTTTTATGAGATTCTTTAGCTGCAACTGGGACAGGTGCCCTCGAAAGTTCACCTTGAGAAAATAACCAGTTGATGACACTGACTTACGTTTGGGCAGTTAAAAGCGAAATTTCCAAACCCAAGATTCATCACGTGGAATGCAAGTGAGGTTAATCTCAGTCTGGATTGCATGAGGAAAAATTACCTGGAACGTTGTCTGCTTTGAAACAGAAAAAAAAAATTACAGTGATCCTCACAGAGCCTTGTGACAAAATATAGCCAATCGTGGATTAACATGGAAATATTGAGGAGAAAAGAGGAAAAGGGAATGAATCGCCTAAATACATGTTAATTGAAAGTCATAAGGCTGAGGATAGCTGGAACTGAGAAGGTATAAAGCAATCGATATAGCACTGGCATTCTGGGTGATCCCTTAAAAAGTAAATAGCTTCAAAAGTTTTTATGTTCTAAGATAATTCGCTGGAGGAAGGAGCAAATTTGAGCGTGTAGCATCTCTTATTATAAACTGTAGCATTCAGGCAATTGTGCTCGTGTTGCTGAAACACCTGTTACTGTTTCGCAACAAATACCGTAATTGGCACGTGGCCATTCTTAGTCCTTTTAGTTAACAAAAAACAGACTTTCATCATCAACCCTACCTGATACTTCATCAATGATGCCAATCGAGTTTGTCAGATGCATTTTTTTCCATGAATGTGTCTCTTCTGGCTGTTATTTATAAACCCATGATTTCTAATCAACAAACTCATTATGACGGAAACTATTGAGTCTCTCATATAAATAACGTTTCACTAACAATTCTTTGATTGATCGGCAGAAACACGGATTATCTATCTGCCCTTCGATAAACATGGAGCAACACTGACAACAGTTGGGGTATTGTCCGATATCCAAGGAGGATTCAAGGATAGTGCTAAGTGTGTCCACGATTTCCACCTTTGCTTCCCTCGTAAACCCTCAGACATCTCCACAAAAGCTGCATAAAAGCTGTTGCATTAGGGTACAATAGAAAGGTGTTAAGTGAAACTTTTATCTTGTGGCATAATAGTGTCAGTCTCCATGGACATTAATTGTGGCAATGGAGCTAACACCTCTTTAATTAAAATGCGAATCCTTCCAATAAGCCATTTCATCCTATAACACGTCTCATCAATGCGGTACTGACAGGTAGCAGCAGCTCCAAATCGAGGGAGAAAATTATTAGAATCGGAGGAAAATAATGTAGACTGTTATAATGATCTGTCCGAATCCGAGAGCAGCAGCTTGGAATTTTTCCACAATGCATCAGGATCTGAGAACAATAAATTGGATTGTAAAAACAAAGGATCAGAATCTGATAAGAATAGCTCAGAATGTAACAACACTGGATCAGAATCTGAGAACAATAGACTGGAAAATTACAAAAATGGATCAGAATCTGAGAACAATAGTTTGGAATGTGACAACAATGCATCAGAATCTGAGAACTATAGTTTGGTGTTTTACAACAATGGATCAGAATCTGAGAACAGAAGGTTAGAATGTTTGAACAATGGATCAGGACCTGAGAACAGTCGACTGGTATCCTACAAGAAGCTGGGGGTTACCATTTTATATTCACTCTCGGTGACGTTTTATTATGGAATCGCATTCAAATATCGGGTCCCAATGGTTCTTCATGTTATTCAATGTTTTTACCATCCAATGCTCGTTATTGTTGGTGTGCCTGGTAAGTCTTTCTCTCTCCATTTTTTAAGTAAATGAAGAACGTTCAATTGCAATACCGTGCTTGAAATTCACATTTGTATCTTCGGTTCAGTTGATATCCCTGGATGTCTCTCTATCTAGCTATTATATCTGGAAGCCACATTTCACTGATTAGCTGCTCCTTTTGCTTATTTTTCAGTTGAGCCTTGTAAGGATCGAAGCCAGTGTCACCTGACTGCAACCGAAAATCTGTCCTCCATCCACACATCCTCCACCAGCCGCACAGACCACCCACTCTCCATATCGCCACCTAGCCCAATGCCTCATGTTCAACCAGAGCGTTTGCTGATGGCCTGAGCTCAGTTCCTACCCAAAATACACCTTTCCGAAATACTGCCCACGACGACCTTCCGAATATGACATATCTCCAATTCGGCCACGACCCATCTGCTGCATAAACACACAATCTGGGCATTTTGTTTTCAAATTGAGATCCATCTGCTCATCTATTACAATGTCATCCCAGCCAGAGTCGCCTCCTCTCACTCACCAACAACCACCCCCTCTCCCCCCCACCCCCACCACCCCACCTTGCTCAAACGTCAGCTCCTGGTTGCAAACATTTATAAAACTCAACAGATACCACGTTCTGCTGCCTGTAACATAACAGGAATTAAATCCCGCTTAACCACCGTTCCGGTGCTCAGAGAGTTACATTGGCTGGCAGCCCGAAAGCGAATATTTTCAATCTTATATTGTTGTCCCTCACATTTTTAGATAGTTTTTCGCCTTCGAATGTTTAACAAATTCACGTTTGAAATGGAATATTAAACCTGGCAGCGCCGCATTAGTGGCCAGTGTATTTCAAATGAGACCTCTGCTCCTTCTGCAAGTCAGATTATATCTGAGCCATCCGTTTATCACCCATTCAGCAAACGGAAAAAGAACTGCATCTTTCTTCAATTTCTCTTAACTGATCAAAATGTTAAACAACTTAATGTAACTTTCTCAGTTCACAATGCTGGCCTTGGTGCAGGAGCAGAGTGATCTGTATGTACATGTGCGTGAATCAGTGAAGGTGGGAGGATGGGTTGAGACATTACTTCATAAATCTTCCCGCATCCTGGGCTTTATGAGGAGGGGCATAGAGTACGAAAGGAAGATGGAGATGATAAACCTCCATAAAACGCAGTTTTGTCCTCAGCTGGAGCATTGTGCCCAGCTCTGGAAACCTTATTTTTACAAGAATGTTAAGGCACTAAAGATGGTACAGGAAAGATGGACGACAATTTGCTCTCAGTTGATTAATGTCTGCTGTGTAGATGAATTGGCAACGTTATGGCTGCTCTCCTTGGAAAACACAAGGTTGAGGGGCGACTTGAAGAGATATTTAAAATTATAAACGGTCTGGAAAAAGTAGGCATGGAGAAACCCTTCCATTGTTGGAAAGATCGACAATCAGAGGGCATGGATGTAAGGTAATTGTAAAAAGAAGCGAGATACCCCTGCGGAAAACGTTTATTACAAAACTGAATCATCTAGAATTCGCTGCCTAAGAGTGTGGTGGAGCCAGGCTCAAACGAGGAAAAAGGGGATCCAATTAATAATTGAAAAGGGGATACGTGCAGAATAAGGGGGAGATGGCTGTGGAAGTGACATCAGCGAATTGCTCCGTCAGTGGAACAGCATGGAGAAGATGGACTGAATATCATCCTTCCACGATGCACCCATTCTGAGATTGTACTCTTCATAATAATATCTCAGCTTCTCCAATCTATCCATGTTAATGTAATCTCTTACCTGCGGTGCTTTTCTTGCCTGTCTCCTGTCCACCCTCTACAAATTACTCAAGTTATTTTTAAAGTTAGCTGCACATTTTTCGGCACAATACAATACGTTTAGCCAAACTTGTGTTTTGAAGTAGCTTTCTGGAGCTTGCATCTGTTCATCAAGCTGAAGGTCCCAGCTGTTTTATTAAATGCTTTTGTTAACCTCGCCTGACGTGTTCAAATATAGGGAAAAGGCAACCAAATTCCATGCGCTCCTGCATCCGCAATAAAATTTAGTTCTACAATATTAGTGTTGTACTATGAACATTTAATCTCTCCAGACATACAACATTTTAAACCTCCACCATTTGTTATTTCAGGTAAAATCAATTAAATGTACTAATGGTTACAATACAACAAACGAAAATGACAACAAGTTGTCCACTAAATTTTCTGCTAACCTAATGCATTCTTTTCTTGTTTATTTCCCTTGCTCGCAGTTATATCGCTGACAATTCTGATCATTTCCCGGGGAACGTGTGGTCTCTCCAAATGTGTAACTCACTACCTGTTGGCTATGGCATCGGCGGATCTAATGGTGATTATACTCGACCTGGTATTGAGGCATATTCCAATTGTTCATCGGAAGCAGTTTCGTTTCCTGTGGTTCCTTCGGATCTGTAATATCCATGCCGTGCTGCTTTATGCAGCCACTGATTGCTCAGTCTGGTTCACCGTCACTTTCACTTTTGACCGATTTGTAGCCATATCTAGCCGAACTCTGAAAAGTAGATATTGTACCGAAAAGACAGCAGCTGTTGTTCTTGGAACAGTGACTGTGCTGAGCTTTTTAAATAACCTTTTCTGGTATTTCATGTTTACAGGATTTTATCAAATGAGCAACCTGCCCTGGTTTTGTTATGTAACGCTAGATATTTACTTGTCTACGGTTTGGGTAACAATCGAGTTTGTCCATTACATTCTTACTCCCTGTGTCCCATTTGTCCTGATTCTGCTGCTCAATGTTTTCACCGTCAGACACATTTTAGTGAGCAGCAGAGCCCGCAGAAGACTCTGGGCTCAGAGCAGTGGAGAAGGGCTCAGAGATCCGGAGATGGAGAGTCGAAGAAAATCCATGATTTTACTGTTTGCTATCTCGGCAAATTTCCTCCTGTTGTGGGCAACGATTACGGTCTATTCTGTATGGATCCGGATGAATAATTTGGGTTATGAGTCCATGTTACTGCATCCTTATGTACAGGAACTGGGCTTCATGTTGCAGCTCCTGAGCTGCTCCACAAATTCTTGTATTTATGCCCTGACCCTGACAAAATTCAGGGAGCAATTGAAGCAGGTGCTGAAATGTCCCTTTGCACCAATCCTGGAATACATTCAAAAAGGAAAGATGAAATGAATCAGGGAAAGTCCAGCATTTTCTCTTTTTAATTCACATTCCCAGTGGGTGGGGGTGCTGTGCCGTTCGACAGAGTGACTGGAGGAGTTGTATAGCACCGCCACCGGCATGGGGTGTGGGGAAGGTGCCTGATCCCCATGGTGACAGCATTGAGATGAGGCATCTAATCCGCACAGTTCCTGGGGAGCAGGTGGTTGTGGTGGGGGGGCGGGGGGTGGGGAGGGTTGCTGTTTCCCATGATGGAATAACGGGAGTCGTGGCACCTGTGACTGCGCAATGCCTCGGGGGTGAGATCTCTTCCCATGACAATGGCATAATATGGCAGGTGGGTCATGTGATGGACCAATGGACATGGGGAGGGAATGTCCTTCATAACGACTGCATTATAGAAAGGGCGAGAACTGTTGCGGCATAGTAAGCAAGACCTGGTCGCATTGTTGACAGCTTAATTGGGGGGATGGGATATCCGACTGCACAATGGAAATGGGGGCAGGACCTTGTCCCATGATGACGTCACAACAAAGAGTGGAGGGCCCTGAGATTGCACAATGAACGGTGGAGTGATCTTGGCCCATTGATGACGGCACAATGGAAAGGGCCTTGTCCTTCTCCCTTTGTCGGGCACAATGGACGGGGTTGAAGAGAAATTTCCCGCCCGCTCCGCACATTGGCGCAGGGAGAAGAGGAGAGAGTGAAAACGTTCACCGCCAAGTCCCTCCACATGTGCTCTCCTGAACATCAAAGGAAAAAGCAACAATATGAATAAAAATGCCGTTTGAAACTTCGTGCTAAATATTTCTCCAGCACCACCTTCCATTGGGCTCTTTAATTGCACCCTTTAGTTCGTTAATAATGTTAAGTAGAATCAATAAAGATAAATGTTATTAAAGCAAATCTAAATGTTCGCCAGTAAAAGAACTACAATGTCTCTGAAATGTTTTACGCCGAGGGACACGCACCAACATCAGACAGCAACAAGTTAGAAACCACATGATCAGAAATGATGAGCATTAGCAGAGGCAGGAATTGTGAGCCCCTCGGCACACACACGCAGACGCACACACAGGCACAGACACAAACACACAGGCACAAACACACACTAACACACACACACAAATGCACAGACACAAAGATGCAGACACACAGATACACTGACATACAAAAATATAGACAGACACACACACAAGCGCACAGGCACACACATTCGCACACACGCACAAACACAAATACTAAGCAGATAGGCATACACACAGCCTCACACTCACACACAGACACGCAGATACAGACACACTCAGACGCACAGTCCGACACGCAGACACGCGCGCACACACACAAAGAGATGCAAGCACAGACACGCACAGGGACACACAAATACACAGAGACATGGGATGGAACAAGAATGCAAATTGAAATAACGTGATCCGGCTCTCAGGATTCACATAGTGACTGGGAAATGAAAAGGCCCCACTGAAAGTATTCACACCCATCCACAGCTCACACCTCATCTGAATTCATTTCAGCTCAATCTGTCTCTATCTCTCTCTCGCCGCTTCTCCCTGTGACCTGACTATTCCCGCGTGCTTCGGAACCATGAATTTGGGACACAATCAGAGTCCCGAGTACTGATGTTGGGATTGTGAGATGAGGGAACAATCTTTCCTGGAGGCCGTCTCCTAATTGTCCATTGCGAAGCTCACTGTGAGATGCAGAATAGCGGGAGCTCCCCATGCAGCCTCATTATTAAGAGTGCCAGTAGTTCTGGCGCTGGGGCAGCCCCACCGGGAAAGTTGCACAGCCCTGGTAATCGGTGGCTACGAAGCAGCCACAACATGGAGGCTCCCTCATTGTTATTTACATCAATCACCAAATAACCATTTCTATACTGATGAAGATGTAACTCGCCGCTCTATTTGTCTGCACACTCTTTCAAGAGTCGCCCCGCTGCCTTTGGGCACCAATGGGACCAGGAGCATTCAGACTCCACACTCACTCCGTTTGTGACTCTCTCAAGCCATCTTTTTCGGAATCCTTACATCTTAACCTCACTCCCTGTTGTCACTCCCTATCACACCATGTCTTTTTCTCTCACATTTTTTTCACTCTGACTCCCTGTTTGTCACTCTCCCTGAAACCATCTCTCTTTCTCGCACATTGCTTCACTCTCTCTCCGACCCCCTGATTGTCACTGTCTCCCACACTATCACTGTTCCTCTCACATTATTTCACTCTCACTCCATGTTTGTCAATTTCTCACACACGTTCTCTCTTTCACTCATATTCCTTCACTCTTTCTCTCACTCTCTATTGTTACTCTCTCTCAAAACATGTTTTACTTCCATTCCTTCACCCTCACTGTAAATCCCTGTTTGTTTCTCTCTCTCTCAGACTATCACTCCATTTAAATCTGTTCCTCTCCCTTTCTATTTTCACGTACTTGTCACTCTCTTTCCCATTAACTTCCGGAAACACCTTCATTTTGTTTGTCACTCTCTCACTTTCTACGTCCCTCTGTCTCTCCCAGATTATGGTTCCCTGACACTTGTTGCAATATTGTCCCCCTCTCTCTCCACAAGCAAATGCTCTCCAATACTCTCTCTCTGACTCTGTATTAGTTTCATGATTTACTTTATTTTCAAGATATATATTAGAGTCAGGGTCTGCATTATTGTCAGGGTCTGTATTAGTTTCAGGATCTCTATTAATTTCAGGATCTGTTTAGTTTCGAGGTCTGCATTAGTATCAGGTCGGTTTTAGATTTATTGTCTGTTTTCATTTCAGGGTCTATATTAGTTTCAGTATCTGTATTCGTTTAAGGATCTGTATTGGCTTCAGAGTCTTTATTAATTTCAGATTCTGTATTTGTTTCAGTGTCTGTATCAGGTTCAGGGTTCGATTTACTGTCATGAATTTTAATAGTTTAAGGGCCTGTATAATGTCAGGATCTGTATTAGTTGCAGTGTCTGTAATAGTTTCAGGGTCTGTATTCGTTTCAGGATCAGTATTAGGTTCAGGGTGTGAATTAGATTCAGGGTGCGCTTTACTGTCATGAACTGTATTACTTTAAGGGCCTGTATTAGCTTCAGGGTCAATATTAATTTCAGGGTTTGTATTATTTTCAGAATCTGTATTAGTTTCAGAGTTTTTATTCGTTTCAGGGTCTGTATTAATTTAAGGTCTGATTTAGATTCAGGTTCTGTATTAAATTCAGGGTTTGTATTAGTTTCAGAGTTTGTATTAGTTTCAGGGTCTATATTAATTTCAGGGCCTGTATTAGTTTCAGGATTTGTATTGGTTTCAGGGTATGTATTCGTTTCAGATTAAATATTCGTTTCAGGGTCGGTATTAGTTTCAGGATCTGCATTTATTTCAGGGTCTGCTTTTAGTTTCAGTGTCTGTGTTAGTTTTAGGGTAAGTTTTAGTTTCAGGATCTTTATTGTTTTTCAGTGTCTGCATTAATTTCAAGATATGCATTAGTTTCAGAACCTGTAATTGTTTATGCATCTCTATGAATGTCAGGGCCTGTATTAGTAACAGGTTCTGTATTAGTTTCGGATTCTGCATTATTTTAAAATCTCTATTAGCTTCATGATCTGTATTAGTTTCAATATCTGTATTATCTTCATGATCTGATCCGTTTCAGAATTTGCATTAGTTTCAGAATTTATATACGTTTCAGGTTCTATTTCATCTTCAGGGGCTCTATTAGTTTCACGATCTGTACTAGATAAAGAGTCACTATTAGTTTAATGATCTGTATTTGTATCAGGACCTTAATTAGTTTCAGGACCTGTATTAGTTTCATGATTTTGATTTGCTTGACGGTCTGTATTAGTTCCAGGATATGAATTAGTTTAAAGTTCTGTATTAGTATCATTACCTATTTAAGACTCTGGGTCTGCATTCGATTCAGATCTGTATTAGTTTAAGGATCTGTATTAATTTCAGGGCTTGTATTCGTTTCTGAGCTAGTATTAATTTTGCACTCCATCTTAATTTCAGAGTCTCTATTAGGTTCAGGCCAGGCTAACATTCCAACCAAGCGGCATCTAGTTTTGGATTCTGCATAATGCTATTGCGAGACTCACTGTCACACAAATACAAAATGCTCCGTTATTCCACGTAGGCTTTTAATAAATGTCAACTAAAAGGCATTGACACAGCATTTCACTCTCGACATTAATTTAAGAAGGCTTATGGGATGTTACCTTTCATTACGCGAGGGAGTGAACATGAAGGTAAGGACTATATGCTTCAGTTATAGAGGGCATTGGTGAGACCGCACCTCAAATACTGTGTGCAGTTTTGATCTCCGTATTTAAGGAAGGATGTATAATCACTGGATGCGGTTCAGAGGAGGCTTAAGGATTTGACACCTGGAATGAGTGGGTTGTCTTATGAGGAAAGGTTGGACAGACGGGGCATGTTTCCACCGGAGTTTAGAAGAGTAAGGAACGATTTGATTGAAGTATACAAGATCCTGAACTGCATCGACAAGGTAGACATGGAAATGATGTTTAATATTGTGGGTGAGAACAGGACTAGGGGCGGGGGGCAATGTAAAAAAAATAAGGGCTCACCCTTTTAGGACGGAGATGAGGAGAATTATTTTCTCTCAGATATTTGTGTGGCTTTGGGCGTCTGTGCCTCAGAAGACTTTGGAGGTGGAGCCAGTGAATATTTTCAATGTGGAGGTAGATAGATTCTTGTGAGGCAAGGTGACCAAATGTTCTCAGGGGTTATGGGCATTGATGGGAAGATGAGATTCAAGACACAAACGTGTCAGTTGGATGGCACAGTAGGCTTGAGGGTCCGAGTGGCCCATCCCTGATTCTATGTCGTATCTTTGTATGTAACATTCCAATAATATATACCCAATAAGACGTTTCATTGCCAAGCTTATGCACAGTACAATTGCTAATGTCAGCCTTAGCAATTAGTAGAATGTGTCAATTAGGGGATGTTTAACAAGGTGAGCACCTCATTTTTAGTTATGCCTGGGTCTGCTCTTGACATCCTACCCTTGACGCCTCCGAGAACCAGGCTTGTTCCCTTGGCTTGATGGTAGTGGTAACATGAGCAATCTGCCAGTCCATGACCTTACAGGTTATTTAGAATTCAATTCTGCTGCTTCTGATGGCCCACAGCTCCTCGTGGATTCCATGATTGGAGTTGTGTGAGCGGCTCTGTGTCTTTCACATTGAATGCCCTTAGTTTCACTAAACTCAATGGCCTCCGTGTGAAGGCAGGAGCCCATCGTCACAAGGACTGGGCGGCATTCATTCCTATCAAGTCCGTCAGGGACAGATGCACCTGCAGCAGGTAGATCGGTGAGGATGTGGTCGAGTTGAATCTTCCCTCTCGTTGGTTAACCAGCCTCGGGCCTATTCTGCATTTCAGGGCCCGTCCACCTGGTTCTGTAACGGTGACCATGGACACCTCTTGGTGATGGACATGCATGTCCCACAGCAAAGACCATGATGTGCCCCTGAAACGCTCAGTGCATCTTCCATGTCGTGTAGAGTAGATGAGTAGAGATTGATCAGATTCCAGAGAGTGGTGGGTGGCTGACAGCTGGAGTTTTCCATTCCTCTGTTTGACCTCATTCATTGTGACATCAGAGAGACTTGAGTCAATGTTGAGCACTCCTGTCGCAAGCCTCTATTTACTGTATGGCCCTGTGGCATCATGTCGGGCAGCTCTGCCCATTCATTGGGATATGACTAACCCAGGGATGTGGGTGATGAACCTATGACATTGGATTTTAAGTTACGATTCCTAGAGTGTGATGTTGTTGGAGTCAATATGGACCTGTCTTGTCCGGACCTCCCGCCCTCCCTGTCGATTTGGTGACACATCGATCCGAGTGAGAAATGAGAAATGGACAAGGACCGCGATCGACACAACCAGTTTTATTCTCATGATTCAAAAAGCAGTGCGTCAGGGGTCATTGGATCAACACAATGTATCAGAGCCGGGATTACAGGAAATACAGATAGCTTCAGTCGGAGTCACGGGCGAGTCGCACAGTGGACATGTTATGTTTATCCAACCATGTTATGTCTGCAGCACCTGAGCCGTAATAGGCAGACTGCATTGATCTGCCTCCAATGTCTGGAACATAGTGCCAATTTGCAGACGCCTCCTAAATCCTCACATCCTTCGACAGCTTCAGGGAAACAGAAAGGAAGAGTTTATTGAAAACAACTTCTAGAGCTATGCCGCACCTAGGTGCGAAGTAACCAAATTCTCTGGAGGCTAGAACGGTGAACAGGGCCCCTACTGTGGTCTAACCGAAGGATCTGTCGGTAACAACTGTGCTCAGTGCCCCAGGTCTGTTGTGACTGAAGAAAATGGAGACTGCAACTATTCACAGTGCACCGAGTGTGGTCTTACCGATGTAAATGGAGGCAAGAGGTGTGCTCAGTGCTCCAGATGTGTTGTGACTGAGGGATATGAAGACCTGAAATGTGCACAGTTCTACGAGTGTGGGCTCACCGAGGCAAATGGAGGCCAGAACTGTGCTCGGTGCTCCAAATGTGATCCAGCCGAGGTATATGGAGGCAAGAACTGCGCTCATTGCTCCAGGTGTGTTGTAATTGAGGGATATGGAGACCGGACTGTGCACATTGCTCCGAGTGTGGTCTAACCGAGGGAAAAATAACACAAGATATCACCGAGTGCCAGCACATAGATGGGAAGCACAAGGCGACTAGAATATTCAAGAAGGATGAATAATTTGAAAAAGAAAAAAATTAAGGAAAGGTGCAAAACTGAGATGGACAGCTTTCTGTTTGGGAAAAGTTTTAATGTTTAGGGAACAAAAATGGGCGGATGAAGTTACGGCACCAATTGATTGGTATCACAGGCTGAAGAGGCTCAATGGCCTCTTCTTCAATCTCTGAATGTTTCTGCTGTGTTATTCATGGGATATTTGTACTCACCGGGCAACCTTGCACTCACCACTCCACCCATTTCCCTTCTAACACTGAATTAATTCAGAACCTCCCTCTCATTAACTCTGTGTTTCCCAACATTTCTGATATGTTATTTGTGTCCTCCTTGGGAAGGCAGAAACAAAGTATATAATTAGTTGGCCAGCAATTTCTTTGTCCCCCATTACAAATTCTCCTACTTCTGACTGTAAGGGCCCTACATTTGTCTTCACCAATCTTTTTCTCTTCACATGCCTAAAGAAAATTTAAGACTCAGTTTTTTATTTTCCCCACAAGCTTACTCTCATTATCTATGGTTCACTTCTTGATCAATTCTTTGCTCAATTCTAAACAGTTCCCAATCCTCAGGCTTGTTGTTCTTTCTGGCCAATTTGCATGCCTCTTCCTTGGATCTAAATGTATCTCTAATTTCCCTTGTAAGCCATGTTTTTTTTCCATTTCCTGTTTTAGTCAGTTATAACTAATTGCTGCAGTTCACCCATGCGCTCTTTGAATGTTATCCATTGCCTATCCAGCGTCCTCCATTTAAGTAATGTTTACAAATGCTTCATAGTCAACAAGCGCCTAACAACATCGCAGTTTTCTTTATTAAGAATCGGGACCCTAGTCTCAGAATAAACTATGTCACTCTACATCTTGATGAAGAATTCTATGGTGGGTTGCTCGGGTGGGGTGGGTGTGAGGATCTCATCAACATAAGATAGTCATCAGAAAATCCAATAAGGGTTTCAGGAGAAGATTCTTCACGCAGTGAACCATAGAAATAGCAATCCCAGCTGCTCGCCAACACCAACCCGCTCACCCCTACCACCCCACCCCCCATCAAAAGAAAAACTAAGTGTTTTCATCTGAGGCAGAAATGCCCTGTCACGAGTCGCCATCCTGCCTAATGGAGGACGTGGCTCAGTAGGTGGTGCTCCTGCCTCCTGGCTGGGAGTTTCCGTGTCAAGTTCCGCTCCATGACATGTCAGTCTTTGGCGGATAGGACGTCGCCTGGTTCGAATAGCACGGTATCCAACCCGTTGAACCTTCCATCATGTGCACCTTATTGTTCAAAGTGGGTAAGGTGTGTTAGTGCGTGTTTTTGTCAGAGCACGAGTGTGTGAATGTGTGTTTGTGATTGTGTAAAGTGTGTGTGAGTGTGGAAACTGTATGTGAGTGATTGTGAATGTGTGAGAGTGAGTGTGTGAGGATATGTGTCTGAGAGTGAGTGTGTGTGAGTGTGTATGTGAGAGTGCGTGAGTGTGTGTGTGAGAATGTTTGTGTATGTTTGTGTGCGTTAGTGTGCGTTTGAGTATCTGTGTGTAAGTGTGTAAAGTGACTGTGTGAGAGTATGAGAGTATGTGTGTGAGTTTGTGTCTGAGTATGTGTGTGAGTGTGTGTGTGATTGTGCAAAGTGTGTGTGAGTCTCTGGCGTGTGTGTGAGTGTGTGTTTGTGAGTGTGAGTTAAAGTGAGTGTCAGTGTGTGAGAGTGATTGTGTGAGAGTGAGTGCGTATGTGAGTGTGTATGTTTATGTGTATATGTGTTTGTTTGTGTGTGTGTGTGCGTGTGTAAATGTGTGTAAATCTGCGTGAGGGAATTATGCAATCTAGCAGCCCTGTGTGACATCCTGTAGATTGGTTTGAGGAATGCACTGTCCCCGAAGGTCGAATAGACATTCACAGTCTATCAGAATCGGTGGGGGCACCCTAAATCTTCAGCACTACCCCCAGGATTGTGGAGCCGGGATGGTGATGGTAGATATGCCGGGCCATGAGGTTACAAGTTGGGGTTGAATACAATTCTCCTGCTGCTGCTGGCCCAGGGCACCTCATGCATGCCCGTTTTGAACTGATGGACCTGCACTGAATCAGAAAAAAAATAAAAATAAAAATAAAAATACCTTGAAATACTCAGCTCTGAATCTATCCCGTTTAGTACGATGGGAGTTCCAAACAACATAATAGCGTGTGTTCTGACGATATATCTTCACAGGGGCTTTGCAGTGGTCACCCCTCCCCATGCCGCCATGAGCAGAGGCAACTGCGGGGGCAGATTGGTGAGGACGCGCTGAAGTGAGATTTCCCCCTCTTGTTGGTTGTCTCACCTCCTGCCGCAGGCCAATTCTGACATGTATGTCCCTCAGGGCTCGACCAGTACGGTCAGTCGTGGTGTTACCGAGCCACTCTTGTTGACGCACATTCATGGCTCCCACCACTCCCCTCTCGACTAGATGACATCCTGTGTCCCGTTGTCATCAGATGTCTCCGAATTGTTGATTGTCATGGAGAAGAACAGGTTTATCAGCCGAGGGAGTGAGGGAAGGTGGGAATCAGAATGAGGTGTCCTTGTCTCTGTTCAGATTCGTGACATGGGGGATTGGTGGTAGGGATCAATAAACAAAAGGAAACTTCCTTTCTTGAGTTTGACCTCTTGTCTTGAGGCTTCATAGATGCTGCAGGCAAGGTTGAGGGCTCCATTATTATATTTTAAAATTAAATTGGCGAGGCCAGCATTTATAGCCGACGCTTAATTGCCCTTGTTCAGAGGCCATATTCAATATTGTGCCACTTTTCTCTGCATCAGGAGCCAAATGTAGACCAGACCGGTTAAGGATGGTAGATTTCCTTCCATAAAGGGCAATAGTGAACCAAATGGGATTTTATGACAATTGGTAATAGTTTGCTTGGTCATTGTTAGAATTGTTACCTCCAGATTTTTGTTGAATTCAATTTCCACCATCTGCCGTGGTGGGATTCGAACCCGGGTCTGCAGAGCATTACCCTGGGTCTCTGGGTTACCAGCCCAGTGAGAACACCACTATGCCACCGCCCCCACCCATGGCCTCCCTATGGCCTACCAATGTGCCTTCATACTATGAGGGTCTGCTTGGCAGAACATACCCAGGGATCACAAGGGTTGAACTTAGGGCATTAGCCGTAAGGTACGAAACTGTGGGGGTGACTGTTTTGGATCTACAGAAAGCCAGTGTGGCCCTGCCATATCCTGACCTCCCCTCCCTCCCTGTAGATAGGGTAACACACTGATCTGAGGCAGAAATGAGAAACGGATAAGAAGCGGTGGTCAATGCAGCCAGTTTTATTCACATGATTCAGAAAGCAGAGGGTCATCGGCCAATGGACCTTCACAATGTAGCAGATCCTGAATGACAGAAATTCCAGTTCGCTTCTTTCGGAGCCTCAGGCGGGTGTATCAGTGGAACCTACTTCCTCCGGGTTACTGAAAGAGGTTGCCAGCACCTGAACATGAAGGGGAGGTTGAATTTCCCGTTGGCCCCGGCCGTTTCACGCTCTTCACATGGGAATATGTTTCATAAAATTCCACCCCCGTCACACAGCACTATAGGGACTTGGAATCAGTAAGAATGATCTCATTAGTGACGCTGTTCAGAACTGCTGGGCGCCCATGTGCACCTGAACCAGGGGTGGGCTAGGTAGCGCACATGGAAACCAGAACTGTACACAGTGCTTCAAATGTGTTCGAACCGAGAGATATGGAGTCCGAACTGTGCACAGTGCTCCGATTGTGCTCTAACCGAGAGATGGGAGACCAGAACTGTGCACAGTGCTCCAAGTGTGGCCTAACCCAGGGGTATGGAGACAACAACTAATCACAGTGTCCCAGTGTGGTCTAACCAAGGGATATGGAGACCAGAAATGTGCTCAGTGCTCCGATTGTGGTCTAACCAAGAGATATGGAGAGCAGAAATGTACACATTGCTCTAAGTGTTGTCTATCTGATGTATATGGAGACCAGAGCTATGCTCAGTGCTCCAAGTGCGGCGGAACCGAGAGCAATGGAGACCAGAATTCTGCAGAATGCTCTAACGAAGGGATGTGGAACCCAGAACTGTGCGCAATCAGAACGATACAATTTTTGCAACAACCTCTTGTAAATTCACACGGTGCCTCAAGACAGCACGTTAGAAAAATGATTTTGCACAGGATCACATCAACAGGTATTAGTGGCAGGTGACACAACACTCATTGGATTGAAGGGCCATCTCCAGGGAGGAGAGAGGGGTGGGTAGTTTTACAGTGCGAACTCCCAGCCTTGGTCCCAATCAGCTGAAGATATGGTCGCCAATGGCAGGCCAGTTAAAATCTCAAAATGGGCAGGAGGACAGAATTGGTGCTGCGTAGTTATCTGGGAGGTTTATTGGGATGGAGGAGATGGCAGGTAGACAGAGGTGCGAGACCATGGAGAGATTGGGAAACATTCTGTTTGATTAGTTCAAGACATCACCAAGGGAAAGCATGAGGATGGGAAATACGAGGTGGCTGAGGAAAGCTCCTCAGTGGTTGATAGTTGAGGTTGGGTCATTAAAAATTAAGTGCCCAGTTTTTGAACAAGGCTCACACTGAGGCTGACAGCTTTCTGTTTGGAAAGGATTTTAATGGTCATGGACCAAAATTGTCCAATGGCGTTAAGACAACTGTCAGCTGTGATCCAATTAACTGAGACTACAGGTTTTTAGGGGCTGATTGGCCAATTCCTGTTTCAGCGAATGTTTCTAGATTTTGAAAACTGAGAGATAACCTCTGTGGATGACCTGCCGATAAGCTTGGTCTCCATCAGCACCAGCAGTCCCAGCACCTAGAGCAATGCTTTACACATCATCACCTGAGCTCCCCAGAGTCACAGTGAGATGACTGGTGTACGGAGGCTTTTTATATGAACTGAGAGAGAATTCTGTCGCTAATAATCACAGATACACGGTGAGGATTGGCTCAACTTTGTGCACATCAAAGAAACACTTAAGTAACTGACACGAAGAGTAACTGGAATCCACTTCCAAATTTGCCGCCCAAAGACACACTGATATGTTTAATGATTAACCAAGTGACGGATTAAAGGAATTCTTCACTGGAACAAATTTAGAATCATTCAGCATGGTGAGGGTCATTTGGCCCATCGTGTCTCTGCTGGTTCATTGAGAGGTTTACCGAATTATACCTCCTCCATCACATCTCTTCCCCAATCGCCTTTCCATTTGTTTGCTGTCAATTATTGATACAATTCCCCTTTTGAAAGTTTCCATTGAATCTGTTAACTTTTCGGGCATCGCATTCCAGATCACAACAACTCGCTGTGTCATAAAATCATTCTCTACATCTTCCCAGCACTTACTTTGTGAATTATCATCAATGTATTTCTCCTGATATCCCAATCTCCCACCCTGGAATAGACCCCACTGCCACTACTGGAAGAAGAGTAGTGTAGTTACAAATGACGCCATGGGACCAATATTTATCAGGCGATCAGTATCAATGATACAGATTTTCCAGCCATTTTTCCACCAGTGCTTGAGGGAGCTTGCTGCGGGCAAATTGACTTCCATGTGTCCAGTCTGACACAAGTGATGACATTTGAACACTAATTCACCACCTTGTTCTGAACGCTGGTGCATTCTGCTGTTCAGCTGCTTCTCCAGATTTCCTCCTCCTGTGCTTGACGTAATGCCTCCAGGCGTCATGTACTCTGGGCTCGAAGTTGGAGGCATTCTGAGCCAGCTCCTCCAGACCACTGTTGGGCCTGCCCCACCGGTGCGTACAGGCCATTCCCGGGGATGGTGATGGCCCCGGACTGGGGATAATGTCTGTGAGCTCCGATTCTGCGAGTGTGTGACTGCGTTTGAGCGGGAAGATGCCAATGTACCCCAAGCATTTCCTGACCTCCCCTCCCCACCACATTCAATACATTGACGCAGGCGCACTGAAGTGTCCCCAAGTGGCGGTGGTCAATGCACTTAGTTGTTGTCACGTGCTTCAATGAGCAATGGGGCAGGAGTCGTTGGGTATACACAATGTGTCAATGGAACACATACACCGGACTCCCAGCCTCCCACTGCAAAGCCCATCTCCAGCCCAGTGCCACGAACTGGCCATGCTGCATACTGACCCCCAGACTCTCGCTGTTTTCTACAGTGCCTGATTCCTTGGCTGCACGTCCCCAACAACAAAAATTTCCCATGACCTCCCACCAATTAAATGGTTCCCGGTACCATGGTGCCATGGTCATTATCCACCTGAACTCTGCAGCTGCCGCTTCCATCCTTACAGGCCGCAAGAACCTGTTGCACAATCGTGAAGCCTGAGGCACCTGCATTTCTACCTCCTGAATCCCCATTTCTCCCTCACTCGCAGCCACACCCTCCTTTCCCTGACCATTAAACAAATCGGAAGACCCTGCTTGGATATTATGACTGCCTCCTAGTAAAAAGTGGCCAGGTAAATGTCCCAATCATTGAGGCATTAATTTGACTGCAGATGGGCCTCCATCTCACAGTCTCTCTCCCCCTCCCTCTTTGTCATGCAATGTCTCCCTCCATTTCCCCATATCTCGCACTCTCTCTCCTCCCACCACCGTCTATGTTTATCTGCAACTTTCCTTATTCCCACCATTTCTGAATCACTTGCTCAGTTCCTCCCTCTCTCCCTCTCCATATCTCGATTACTATCTCTTTATCTTTTTTTGATGCATTCACGTTCTGTGGGCTTCACCGACTAGGTCTAGAATTTACTGCACAACCCAATTGCCCTCTTGAGATGGTGGTGGGTGAGCCGCCTTCTTGAACCGCTGCAGTCCGTGTGGTTTATGTACAACCATTTTGTTGTAAGGGAGAGAGTTCCAGGATCGCGCTCTGTTCTCCTGTATCGCTATTTTTGTCACCTTTGCAACCCCTTCCCCATCTCGACCTTGCACTCATGCTAATTCTCCGTCTCTCTCTCTCTCTCTCTCACCCTGTCTTGCCCATCTGCCCAGATGGTTAAATATTTATAATTTTAGGCCGCTGCCTGTTTGTTAATAATTTTCCCCAGAACCGGAACTGCCCTTTCCCCAGTCGCCGTCCTGTCTGACTCTGGTTAGGAATGAGCTGTCCCTGGATATGATCCAGCAGATCACTGCCTGCCTGTGTGAACAATACACAAACCCTCAACTACTGAGTGTCCACATATCATCAGATTAATGCATCTAATGCTGTGAAATAATGTGGGGAGATGTTTTATCACCAGTGTACATTTCTACATTTGTTTATATATGGGATATGAGCATCCCGATCAAGGCCAACATTTGTGGCCCATCTGTAATTAGCAGTTGAGAAAGTGGTCGGTGAGCCGCCTTCTTGAACCGCTACAGTCTCATGTTGTGCAGGTACACCCACAGCGCTGTTAGGGAGAGAGTTCCAGGATTGGAACAAGCGACAGTGCACTAACAGTGATATAGTTCAAATGGGGATGGTGTGTGCCTTGGAGGGAACATTTGAAGATTGCCCTCCCATGTGCCGACTGCCCTTGTCCTTCCAGGTGCTGCGGGATCATGGGTTTGGGAAGCACTGTTGAAGGAGCCTCGGTGTGTTGATGCAGTGCTTCTTGAAGAAGACACACACAGACGCCATTGTGTGCCAAATGGAGAATACAGGCCAATTCTATGACCCGATTCCATGAGGCTTCACGAGATGCGGAGTGAATGTCGAGTGTACCCAGGGACGCCCCCTGCTGACTGTATGACAATGAACTGCCACCTCTGGACAGCCGACCCTGCCGCTAGGGATAATTATTCCCAGGGACTGTGATGGGGAAGTCTGGGCCATTGGATTTAGGTTAACATTTGTTGAGTATCTATGTCAGGCCGTTGATCGACTTGTCCGTGGGACAACTCTCCCAATTTGGCGTTCCCTTCAACACTCAAGTGCTGATCAGACATAATATTCACTCGAGAGCATGTGTGCCCTCCTTGCACCCACTTCCACTGAATGCGGGCTGTGGACACATTGGGACAAAGCGGCACAAGGTCAAATTGCTGCCCTGCCCAGGGGCCTAGTCTCTAGGACGGGGCACTGGAGATTCTGAAGGAGGAGCTGCAGAGGCGGAGTGATGCCCTGCACAGGCGGAGCTGACTGACTCCAGGTGACCATCCTGCCCCTCTCCTCCATCAACAGCTGGCACTGTCCTCCCTGGCTCACAACCTCCTCCCATTCGCCGTCCGGACCAGGCGGAGGTCCAGCACGATGACAATCGACAAGAAATCTCATTGTTCAGGTGAATCCGGGAAGGTGTCCAACATAGTCGAGCAGCCCGGCAATGACCATGTTCAGGCGATGCCTGCTGGAGGCACTGGATTATGATCCTGTGACTAAAAGGGCGTCTCACACTCAACCCGGTCAAAGTTGGATTCACTGCGCAAGATCCGGCCTGGGCCACACTGGTGGACCGTCAGCTCCTGAAATGGTCCACCTGCGTTACCGTGTCCAACAGGCTACAACTCATGGATTCACCCACACACTGCCTGGTGCACACAAGGCCATGTCCTGAGTCCATAAGCCTGCCTTTGCCCCGTTCCCCTAAAAACATTGTCCGTTGAAAAATCTCTCCATCTTTGCTTTAAAGACAGCAACTTACTTACACTAATTGCCAGTTGTGGAAGAGAGTTCCAACTCGCTGCTACCCTTTGAGTGTCTGTATGTCCCTTTGCGAGACTCACCAAGCAGCGAGAATTTCTTCTACATATCCTACTTCGCTCTATTCTACCCGAATATTTAAGATTCTTAACCAATGGGAACAGTGCTTCTGGCTTCCGTTCAACAAACTAACGTTAGCTTGTAACCTATATTTTCATTCTTCTCCAAGTGTGGACTGTTCCTGACTGTCCTGCAATGAATTCCCCATCACATGCGCCCTATCCATAGAAATCGATTCCTCAGACTATTCCTTTAAGCAGTCAGGATTCACTTTTTGGCTCCTGCTTAATGTTGATGCTGGACCCATTGGAGCCCAAATGAAAAGTGCGGCCAAATGCGATCTCAGTTCATACCTCCTCTTTTTCATCTCCTTAAAGATGCATGAAAGCAATTTTACTGTTAAAGAGATGCCAATTCAAGACATCTTATCAATATTCCAATAATACATACTTATCAAGGAATTTCATCACTTACATTATGCGCAGTAGAATTGCTATCTTAAGCAACAATAATTACACAAATATATCAATGAGGTGATTCCTATCAAGGTTAGATCATCATTTTCTTTTCGATATGCCTGGTTCTGCTCTTGACACTCTCTACTGCATTTTTCAGTGAATCAGGCTTGATCGATTGCCTTAAAAGTTATTGTAGTGTCAGGAAAATGCCAGGCCATGGCCTTGTAGGTTGTGTTTGAATTTAATTTTGCTGCTGCTGATGACCCAGAGCTCCTTTTGGAAGTTGAGATTTGAGCTGTGTTGTCTCTTCTGAATCTATCCCATTGAAAGCAAAGAGTGCCAGATAACACAATGCAGAGTGTTCTCAGTGAGAAGATAGGATTACGTCATCACCAGGACTTTGCGGTCGTCATTCCAACCAACACCGCCAGGGACAGGTGCATCTGCAGCAGGTAAATTTGTGAGGATGATGTCGAGTAGAACCTTCCTCCTTGTTCGTTCATCTGCCTCAGGCCTCTTCAGGCTTTCAGGGCTCGGTCTCCTGGGTCTGTAACGGTGACACTGAGCCACTCTTGGTGATGAACATGCAGACTCACAGCAGAGAACATTATGTGCCCTTGATACACACAGTGATTCTTCCAACTGGTGTTTAACATGGAGGAGTAGAGATTGATCAGATTCGGGAGAATGGTATGTGGGAGTCAGCAGGACCTTCCCATTCCCCTGTTTGCCCCCCTGTCATGAGATATGAGAGAGAATGGATCAATGTTGAGCACTCAAAGAACAAAGAACAAAGAAAAGTTCGGCGCAGGAACAGGCACTTCGGCACCCAATCCTGCGCCGATCATATTGCCCTCAACAAAAACATTTTGCACGTCTGTGGTCCGTATCCCTCTACTCCCATCCTATTCAAGTATTTGTCAAGCTGCCTCTTAAACAACACGATTGTACCTGCTTCCACCACCTCCTCTGGCAGCGAATTCGAGACACGCAATACCCTCTGCGTAAAAAACTTTTCTGCACATCTCCTTTGTAGTTTTCTCCTCTCACCTTAAATCTATGTCCCCTAGTAATTGAGTCTTCAACCCTGGTAAATAGCTTCTGACTATCTACTCTGTCCATGCCACTCATAATTTTGTAAACTTCTATCAAGTCGCCCCTTAATCGCTATCGCTCTAGTGAGAACAATCCGGGTTTCTACAACATCTCCGCACAGCTACTAACCTTTAGACCAGGCAGCATCCTGGTAAACGTCCTCTGCACCCTCTCCAACGCCTCCATATACTTGTGGTAATGTGCTGACCAGAATTGCACACAATATTCCAAGTGTGGCCTTACCAAGTTTCCATACAGCTACAGCATGACTTCCCAGCTTTTATACCGAATACCATTGCTAATGCAGGCAAGCATGCCATGTGCCTTCCTGACTACCTTATCCACATGTATTGCCACTTTCAGTGACCTGTGGACCTGTACACCCAAATCCCATGCCCGTCGAAGCAATTAAGGGTTTGGCCATTTACTGTATAATTCCGGCCTAGATTAGACCTTCCAAAATGCATTACCTCGCATTTGTCCGGATCAAACTCCATCTGCCATTTCTCTGCCTAAGTCTCCAACCGATCTGTATCTGGTGTATCCTTTGACAATCCTCTTCAGTATCTGCAACTCCTCCAACCTTAGTCTCATCTGCAATCTTACTAATTAGCCGAGTTACATTTTCCTACAAATCATTTATGTATACCACAAAGAGCAAAGGTCCAAGCATGGATCCCTGCGGAACTCCACTAGTCACAGCAATCCATTCAGAAAAGCACCCTTCCACTGCTACCCTATGTCTTCTATGACCAAGCTAATTCTGTATCCATCCTGCCAACTCACCTCTGATCCTCTGCAACTTTACCTTCTGTACCAATCTGCCATGAGACACCTTGTCAAAGGCCTTACTGAAATCAATGTAGATAACATGCACCGCCCTTCCATCGTCGATCATCTTTGTTACTTCCTCGAAAAACTCGATCAAGTTAGTGAGAGACGAACTCTCCTTCACAAAACCATGCTGCCTCTCACTAATACGCCCATTTGCTTCCAAATGGTAGAAAATTCTGTCACGGAGAATCTTCTCCAATTATTTCCCTACCACTGATGTAAGGCTCACCGGCCTGTAATTTCCTCGATTATCCCTGCTACCCTTCTTAAACGCTCCTGTCGCAAGCCTACATTGACTGCATGTCCCTGTGCAAGCAAGTCGGGTAGCACTGTCCATTCAGTGGGTTTTGACTTTTCCCAGGGATTTGGGCGATGAACCTATGACATTGGCTTTTCAATTATGATACCTACAGTGTAATTATGTTGGAGCAGCTGGGTGTCAATGTGGCCCTGCTATTTCCTGACCTCCCACCCCTCCCCGCTGATATGGTGACACAACGATGCGAGTGAGAACAAAGACGCGGACAAGAGGCGGTGATCGAAACAGCCAGTTTTATTCACATGATTCAGAAAACAGTGGGTCGGATGTCAATGGACCCATACAATGCATCAGAGCTGGAATTATGGAAATTACAGTTATCTCCATTCGGATTCACGGACGAATCGCACATTGGGAGATGTTATGTTTAGGCAACTATAATCTTACGCAGCAAGTGATCCAAAATAGGCAGCTTGCCCGGACGTGCCTCTCATTCCAATAACATAGGCTATATCTGCAGGACCCTCCCAAAAAACCGCAATCTGTAGCTATTCCTGGGAAACAGAAAGGAAGAATTCATTGTTATCAAGTTTCAGAGCTCTGCCGACCAAGATGTCATTGAACCAAATTCTCTAGACATTACAACTGTGCACAGGGCCCCAACATTGGGCTAAAGGAGTGACATGGAGACCAGAATGTGCACAGTTCTCCAGCTGTGGTGTAACCGAGGGATATGGAGGCCAGATCTGTGCACAGTGTTCCAGGTGTGGCCGAAATGTGGTATATGGAGAACAGGACTGTGCACAGTACTTCAAATGTGGTCCAGCCTATCTATGTTGAGCACAGCGATGTGCAGAGTGCTCCAAGTGTGGTCTAACCGAGGGAAATGGAGGCTAGAACTGTGCACAAGGGAAATGCCGCAGCCTCTACATGGAGGGGGTGGGGCAATGGAGGGGTTCGGAACCACAGGCCAGAGTTATAGTTACCCACCCGCCCTGGAGTACATTACAGTTCCAGTGTAGTGCATGGGGATTACAATGTCTCGCCACATCCGCCAGGGGCAGGCACTCTGCGGCAGGGCCATAAAACACTGACCAACGTTTATAGTTAATGTACGGTCTCACCGAGGGTCAGCTCGTAGTTGGGAGGCAAAAGAAAACTATGGTAGTTGCTTGGGTTATTATCGATTAAGATGATTATTTTTCTTTTAAAGGCGATTCATGGAAGGGTGCAAAACTGAGGTGGAAAGCTTTCTGTTTGGGAGATATGTTAAGGGTTGAGGAACAAAGTTGGATGGATGACGTTAAGAGTCCAATTGATTGGTTGCGCAGGCTGATGAGGCTGAATGGCCTCCTCTTCATTCCCTGAATGTTTCTGCTGTGTCACTCCTGGGAGATTTGTACTCACGGCGCCTTCTTGCACTCACTCTTCCACCCTCAGCGCTGGGCTGAAGCAGCACCAGGAGTCCAAGCACCAAGAGCAATATTTTCCTCATCTTCCACGGATCCCGTCAGAGTCACAATGAGGTGACCACATTACGACTGCCCTTTATATCAACGCACGGAGAATTCTGTACTTAATATTCACACAATCATGTGGTGTGAACTGGCTCCACCTTGAGCTTGTTAAAGGAGTTGATCATTAAAGGAGATCAACATTTTCTCGAGCGAAAGACTAAATGTGTCTCCCTTGGCTGCACTTTTACTATTCGGAGAGACGGATTTGTGTAATGTTTGAAATGCTGGAGGTCGAAAGGTTTGCTTCATTGTGTTTGCAGTGAATATCTTTCTGCAATGAAGGGGGTCATTTGGCCCACCCAACCTCTGTTGGCTCTTCGAATGAGCTGACGAATTTTGCCTCCTCAACCTGTTCTCTTCACCCATCGCCCCGCCATTATGATCCCACTCAATTTCTGAATAAATCCCCCTTTGATAAGTCGCTTTGAATCTGCTTGTGTTATCCTTTCAGGCAGCACATTCCAGATCACAACTCTCTGGGTCAGAAGGAAAACTCGTCATCTTTCTTCTACTTCTTTTCCTAATCATGTTAATTTATTTCCAATTAGGTTCAAATATCACGCCTTTGAAATTACCCAAATGTCCTAATTGGAAGAAGAGTTGGAGAGTCCCCCTGCTGCCCTGGCACATGCCTGACGTTTGGTATCTCATGTGTCAGTGTGTCTGGTGCTTCTCCTGACATCGTCTCCTGAACACGTCATTGGTGCAGGTTTTACCCCTTGGCTTGATGGTAATGGGAGAGTGAGGACAATGCCGGGACCATAAGGTCAGAGATTGTGGTTGGATACAATTTTGCAGTGCTGATATCCCACAGTTCCTCATGCATGACAGGATTGGAGCTGCCGGACCTGTCCAGAATCTACTTCATTTACCGCAATGGCAGTGACACACAGCACGATGGAGTGTGCCCACAGTGTGAAGACAGGACTTTGTCTTCACCAAGGCTGTGCGGTGGTCAATCCTACTCAACCCTGTCAGGGGCAGATGCATGTGCGGCAAGTGGATTGTTGAGGACAAGGTCAAGTTTGTTTTCACCTTTTGTTGGTTCTCTCACCACTTGACTCAAGCAAAGTCTGCCTTTCAGAGATCGACCACCTCGGGCTGTAATGGTGCTACTGAGCCACTCTTAGTGACCGTCATACGGGCCCCAACCAGATTACACGATGTGTCCTTGCTACACTCAGTGGTTCTTCCAAGTGTTGTCTAAGATGGATGACTGCTGATTCATCAGCTCAGGGATGGTTGCAGGTGGGGATCAGCAGGAGGATTGCTGCCCCGTCGTCGGCCCCGATGTTGTCAGACATCATGGAGAGTGGATTCAATGTTGAGAATCCCAGGCCAAGCCTACACAGACTGTATGTCACTGGGCCGTCATGGCTGGTGGACCTGTCCTGTCAATAGGACATGACATGTCCGGAGAACGTGAAGGGTGTGGTTGGGACACTGGCTGTAAGGTATGATTGTGTGATTGTTACAATGTTGGAGATAAAAGATGTCAATGTGGCCCTGCCAGTTCATGACCTTTCCACTTTCTCTGTCAATATGGTGACGCACCGAACCGAGTGAGGAATGAGACACAGACCAAAGTGGTAATCAATGTAGCCAGTTTTATTCACATGACTCAGGAAGCACTGGGTCATGGATAACTGGATCTATGCAAAGCAACGGGGCCTGAATGTCAGAAATTCCAGTGAGCTTCCGTCAGAGATACAGACGGGTCTCACCGAGTCTCAGATTACATTTATGTAACTCAGTAAGCTTTGGAGCACTAGAAGAAAAAGAAGCAATTCCTAAGCTTCGTGTAGTCACATTCCTTGAATTACATTATTATTCAGGCCCCTGGATTGTCACCACATCCGAAAGGCCTATCTGTGAACAAGAGGGGAAGAGATCATTGACGGCATCATTCAGCTTCCCCAAATGTCCAAGTGCCATGTAACTGAAGGGTACTCATTCATGACATGCATGTAGTGCTGCATTCATGGTCCAGCTAAGGGATATGGCGGCCAGAGCTGTGCATAGTTCTGCAAGTATGGTCAAACCGAGGATTCTGGAGACCAGAACTGTGAACAGTACACCAAGTCTGGTCCAAACGAGGGATATGAAAACCAGAACTGTGCACAGTGCTCCAGGTGTTGTATAAAGGAGAGATATGGAGACCAGAACTTTGCAGATTTCTCCACGGGTGGTCTAACCAATGGGTATGGAGACAGGAACTGGGCACAGTGCGCCAAGTGTGTTCCAACAGAGGGCCGGAGCCCAGAACTGTGCACAGTGCACCAAGTATGGTCCAAACGATGGATCTGAAGGCCAAAACTGTGCAGAGTGGTCCAGGTGTTGCACAAAGGAGGGATATGGAAACCCGAACAGTACACAGTTCCCCTAGGTGTGGTCTAACCGAGGGATATGGAGACCAGAACTGTGCACAGTGCTCCAGGTGTGGTCTAACCGAGGCATAGGGAAGCCTGAACTGTCCACAGTGTACCAAGTATGGTCTAATCGTACGATATGTAGACCATTACTGTGCACACTGAGCCACATGTGGTCTATCCGAGGGTTATGGGAGACCAAAACTGTGAAGATTGTCCATGTGTGGTACATCGAGGGATATGGAGTCCAGAACTGTGTAAGGCGCTCCAAATGCGGTCTAAATGATGGGTACAGAGACCAGAACAGTGCACAGTGCTCCACATGTAGCCAGGACAAGGGATATGGAGATTAGTAATGTGCACCGTCCTCCAAGTGTGGTTCAAACGATGAATATGGAGATCAGAACTGCCCACAATGAACCAAGTGTAATCCTAACGTGGTATATGTAGGCCACAACTGTGCACAATGCCCCAGATGTGGAACTGAGGGAAATGGAGGCCAGAACTGTGACCCGTGGTCCAAGTGGGGTATAACTAAAGGATATGGAGACCAGAACTGTGCACAGTGCACCCAGTGTGGTCTAACTGAGGGATATAAAAACCAGAACTGTGGAAAGTGTTACAAGTGTGGTATATCCTTTATAGGGTCAGTGTAACACTCACTTCTCCCAATGAGACCCTTATCCTTCTCTGCTTTGACTGGGATTACCCTGAGATAGAGTCTCAACCCCTCTTTCCAGAGCCCCTAGCTCCTCTCCAACACGACCCCTCACATCGTAATTATCTCCGTATTCATCTCCTCCAAACCTAGAAAGTCTGCTCTCTACTACTTCATTCCCACAACCCTCTAACCATTCCCTCTTCCCAGGGCTCCTGACAGCATTGATCCCTCGCCGCCGTCTCTCTGCATGGACTGGATGGGCCGAATTGCTTCCTGAGCCGTGATGACTCTCTGAACGTCCCGTTATTTGGTCTTTAATTGTCTCCGAGTGATGGGCATTAGCTGGAGACTAAACTGCACTCCAGTTTCCATTTGTGGGATGAAAGGTTGGAGATGTCGGGAATGCAATGTATGTATAAAGAGTTCCATCTCGGCCATCAGGGTTGACGCGCACATCAGTCACTTTGAGCAGTTTCCCGGCCTGTTAGATATGTCCCTGGAACACGAAACAGACCGGACACCATTTGCCATTCTGTCTGACAGCCTGGAACAAGGTGTGATGGCATGACAGCAATGAACCAACCCAGGATAGGGTCCAACAGCTCACTGCCTGTCTGCCTGGATATTGCACAGGATATCCACTGTCCAAGTATCACACTTTTCAATAGTTAAATGTTGCGCAGTTGGTTACAGAGTGAGGATGAGAGCGGGCGCTAAATGTCTGGTCCTCATGTTGGTCCTAATTGGCGATGACCACAATTGGAATTTGCCTTGAGAGGTTCAAAAAGAGACAGCTGCATATTTAACGCTCAATTGCTTAATAGATGCAATTTCCATGTGGATAACCTGTGTGGGATTCTCACGTCCACTTCCACTGAGCGTGGGCAGAGTGACTCAGAGCGGCACAATGCCGGATGGTTCACTTACCAATGGAGACTGTGGGCAGGCTCTCGGGCAGAGCACTGCAGGTTCTGGTGTGTAAGTTGCAGAGGGTGAATGATGCCCTGAGCGGAGAAGCTCAAAGGGCACCACCTCACCCTCCTGCGCCTCTCTCCCAACATCAGTTGGTGCCGCTATTCCTGTTCGCACATCCTCTTCCCTCTCCTCCTCCAGGCTAGGGGGCCTGTTGCAAGAAGCCAGTGACCAAGGTCACGCATCATTCCAGCGATTCCGAGCAGGTAGCTAACATGGCTTGATGGAAATGGTAGAGTGGGGGATATGCCGGGCCAGAGGTTACAGATTCTGGTAGAACACAATTGTGCTGCTGCTGGCCCACATAGCCTCATGGATGCTTTGAGCTGCTGGGCCTGATATGAATCTGTCAAAATGAACACATTGGAAGCGCCTCAGGACACGATGGAGGGTGAGTGCAGTGTGAAGACACTCCTTGACTTCACAAGGACTGTGCGGTGGTCTCTCCTATGAATACTGTCAACGGAGACAGGTATATACGCGAGGTGTGGTTAAGGTAGATGTTTCCCTCTTGTTGGCTCCATCTCGATCTGATAAAGTCCAAATCTATCGGATATGACATATACAGCTTGCCTGCATCTGTCAGTAGTGATCCTAATAAGACACTGTGTGTGATGGGCAATGTTGTAACCCAACCAGGCTCCTTTGTGTGCACTCATTGCTTCTGTGAATCGCTGTTTGACATGGAAGGGAACAGGTTCATCAGCTGAGGGAGGGTGGGCGGTGGTGATCAGCGGGATGTATCCCTCCCTGTGTTCCCCCTGATGCCATGAGACACAATGGAGCCTGGAGTCAATTTTGAGCATTGCCAGAGCCAGTCCTTCCCCACTCTCTGTCACTCTGCTGGCACCTCTGCTGGGTGTGTCCTGCCAGTGGGACAGGACATGCCACGGGGAGGCTGATGGACGAGCCTGGGACTTTGACCTTCAGTCTGTTACTTTGAGGATGACCACATCGGAGCTTCATAATGGTTCATGTGATCCTGTCATTCTCTGACCACACCCTCCCTCCGTGTCAATATGGTGATGCATCGTTCCGAATGAGAAATGAGGAGCAGTTAAGCGTTAAACACGTGGCTGTGCGTCTGGGATCAAATGTAGGTCAGACCGGGTAAAGACTGCAAATTTTCATCCCGAAGGTACATGAGTCAACCAGGTGGGTCTTCACTCACAATCCACTGTTTTCATGCTCAACATCACCGATATTTATGTTTTATTTCTAATCCAGGGCTATAATTTCCACAAAACCCATTCCCTACAGTGCGTCTTCAGTCAGAGGCCAGGACAATCCTCCAGTCGGCATGTCCGGGGGCTGCGTTCAGCATCGTGAACTCTATCCCTTGTAGGATCAGTGTATATCACCCACTGCGCCCAGTAAGTTCCTAACCCTTCTCTGGTGTAACTAAGCTCACCCAGAGATACAGCATTCAAACATCTTCTCGACCCCCTATCTCCTCTCTCACACCCTCCCACATCCCGCCCCCAACCCACATCCCAATTGTCACTCCAATCGATACCCCCGGCCCTGCAAAATCTCCTCACTATTACCTCATTCCCACAACCCGCTATCTATTCTCCCCTCCCAGGAATCCTGTCCACTTTGACTCATAAACAGGGATTTATAATCGTTCAGATTAACATCCCATGATTTTGTACCCAACACTTGTATTTAAGAAAGTCAGGTCACGACCATCTGCAACAAGACAGAATCCAACGATCGCCCCGTGACATTCAATGGAATTACCATCACTGAATACTCCACTGTCATCATCCTGGTGATTATCACTGACCAGAAACTGAACTGGACCACCCATATAAATACTGCGGCTACAAGAGCAGGTCAGAGGCTCTCAATCCTGCGGAGAGTAATTTACGTCCTGACGCCCCAAAACCACCTACAAGGCACAAGTCAGGAGTGTGATGGAATTCTCTCCACTTTCCTGGATGAGTGCTGCTCCCACATCACTCAAGAATCTCGGCACCATCCAGGACAAAGCAGCCCCGCTTGATCGACACCCCATACACAAAGATTCCCTCCCTCCACCACCGACGCACAGTAGCAGCAGTGTGTGTACCATCTACAAGATGCAGTGCAAGAACTCACCATTGCTCCTTCGACAGCGCCGCCCAAACACAACTCTACCGTCTCGAAGGACAAGGGCTGCAGAGACATGGGAACATCACCACCTGGAAGTTCCCCTCCAGACCAATCATTATCATAGACTTGGAGATAATTCGGCCGTTCCTTCAATTTTGTTGGGTCATAATCCTGTAACTTCCTCCCTAACAGCGCTGTGGATGTACCTACACCGGAATTGCAGCGGCTCACAACCACCTTCTCTAAGGGCAATTTGGGAGGGACATTCAATGCTGTCCTAGCCAGCGACGCCCGCATCTCCTGAATGAATTTTAAACAATGAAGCCCATAACCCTCCAGGCTTCGCCAACTGCTCTCCCATCCTACCCTGCCGAATGTCAGAGATAACATTTCGGAACACCCATTATCTCTCTGTCTCTGAACGCTCTGTGAAATTGTGTCATGCAGCCCATAATGCCTCTCCCTTATCCTTCCGTCAAAGTGCATCACCTCTTACCTCCCTCTGCAAAATTCTTCTGCCACTTTTCTGCCCTCCTATCTACGTCCTGTTTCCACCGATATCTATCGTCCTCACCGGTTGCCATGACTTCAAGGATTGTTTCATTGACAAGTGTCGACATTTCACCGTATTCCTAATGTATGTAATTGGGGAAACAGCACTGCCTACATGCTCCAATCTGACAAAAAGCCCTTTACTACAGGAGCAATTGTGCTTTATCATCTGCTGAGTGAGGGCAGTAGACGAGAATCAGAAGGAGCAATTTTCTTGCCCATGTTTGATCTGATGTCATGAGTCAATATTGAGGACTCCAATGGAAAGTTTCTCCCTCCTGCATCGCACTGTGGCACTGCTGTTGGGACAGGGACATACACAGGGATGGTGATGGGCACGTCCGGGAAAATAGCTCTGATTCATGACTCTGTGATTATGATTATGGTGGAGCAACAGGGCCTGAATGTGGCCCTGCCATTGACTGACCTCCCCCTTCTCTCGCTGTCAATGTGGAGACACACCGATCCAAGTGAGAAATGCAACATGGACAAGAAGCAGTGATCAATGCATTCAGTTTTATTCACATGATCCAGGAACTAGTTGGTCAGGGTACACGGGCCCTACACAGTCCGTGGAGCCTCAAGGCGGTTCTGGAGTCAGGAGCCTTGCTAGCCTATGTGTGATTCCTCATTTTATGATACGCTTCACCACGCAACAGTAATACAACGAATAGCATTTGTGGCGTGTCAAACCCTCGTTTCTGCAGCACTGTCCCCATTGACAGGTGCCCTCTTTAATACTGTCACATGCAGAGAAAAATCCTGAAATGCAGAATTGAATCCGCTGTTGCTGCCGCCAGTAAGGACACTCGACTGTCGGTCAATCAATTATTATGTATCACTGTAAATGTTGAAGTCCCCTTTCACTACTACATCCCGATATTGCACTATCATCTGTTTGGTCTGGGAGACCAAGACAAAGGACATTGAGAACAGGACTACTTACAGCGCTCGATGGGTTGCATAACCCAGCAACATGGAGAGCAGAACTGTGCACAATGCTCCAAGTGTGGTGTAACCGAGTGACAAGGAGACCAGAATTCTGCACAGTGATTCAGGTGTGTTGTAAACGAGGAGGATGAGGACCAGTACTGTGCACAGTGCTCCAGGTGTAGCCAGGCCAAGGGATATGGAGGCCATAACTTTATCTAGTGTTCCAAGAATGGTGAACCGAGAGATTAGAGGCAAAAACTGTGCACAGTGCTCCGAGTGTGGCATCACTGAGGGATTTGGAGACAAGATCTGTGCATAGTGCTCCAAGTCTGGTCTAACCGAGGGATATGGATATCAAAACTGTGCAACGTTCTCCTAGTGTGGCCAGACCAAGGGACATGGAGAGCAGATCTGTGCACCGTGCACAAACTGCTGTCTAAAGGAGGGATAGGAAGACCATAACTGTGCACAGTGGTCCAGCTGTAATCCGATTCGATCGATAAGGAAACCAGAACGGTGCACAGTGCTCCAGCTGTAATCCGTTCGAGGGATAAGGAAACCAGAACGGTGCACAGTGCTCCAGCTGTAATCTGTTCGAGGAATAAGGAAACCAGAACGGTGCACAGTGCTCCAGCTGTAATCCGTTCGAGGAGTAAGGAAACCAGAACGGTGCACAGTGCTCCAGCTGTAATCCGTTCGAGGGATAAGGAATCCAGAACGGTGCACAGTGCTCCAGCTGTAATCCGTTCGACGGATAAGGAAACCAGAACGGTGCACAGTGCTCCAGCTGTAATCTGTTCGAGGGATATGGAAACCAAAATGGTGCACAGTGCTCCAGCTGTAATCTGTTCGAGTGATTAGAAACCAGAACGGTGCACAGTGCTCCAGCTGTAATCCGTTCGAGGAATAAGGAAACCAGAACAGTGCACAGTGCTCCAGCTGTAATCTGTTCGAGGAATAAGGAAACCAGAACGGTGCACAGTGCTCCAGCTGTAATCCGTTCGACAGATAAGGAAACCAGAACGGTGCACAGTGCTCCAGCTGTTATCTGTTCGAGGAATAAGGAAACCAGAACGGTGCACAGTGCTCCAGCTGTAATCCGTTCGACAGATAAGGAAACCAGAACGGTGCACAGTGCTCCAGCTGTTATCTGTTCGAGGAATAAGGAAACCAGAACGGTGCACAGTGCTCCAGCTGTGATCCGTTCGAGGGATAAGGAAACCAGAACGGTGCACAGTGCTCCAGCTGTAATCCGTTCGATGTATAAGGAAACCAGAACTGTGAACAATGTTCCAGGTGCAGCCAGGCCAAGGGATATGGAGACCATTACTTTGTCAAGTTATGGTGAACCGAGATCTATGGAGGCAAATACAGTTCACAGTGCTCCGAGTGTGGTGTAACTGAGGGAGTTGGAGACCAGAACTGTGCAGAGTGCTCCAAACGTGGCCAGGCCAAGGGATATGGAGAGCAGAACTGTGCACAGTGTTCCAACTGTGGCCTAACTAAATTTTATCGAGGCCAGAACTGTGCACAGTGCACCGAGTGCGGCTTAACTAAGGATTATGGAGGCCAGAATTGTGCACAGTGCTCCAAATGTGGTCTATCCGAGGGATAGGAAGACCTGGACTGTGCACAGTGTCCTTGTATGGACAACCGAGGGATACGAAGGCAAAAATTGTGCGCAGTGATTTGAGTGTGGTCATCCGAAGAATATGGAGGTCAAAACAATGCACAGTGCTCCGAATGTGGGCAAGCGAGTGATCCCCAGACCGAAACTCTGCACAGTGCTCGGAGCGGGGTCGAAACAAAGGTCATGGGGACCAACACTGCGCAGAATACTCCACACGTAGTCTAACCGAGAGATATGAAGACCAGGAATTTGCAAAGTGCTCCAAATGTGGTCTACCCGAGGGTCTACAAAACCAGGACTGTGCACAGTGCTCCAAGTGTGGCCAGATCAATGGATATACAGACCGGAACTGTGCACAGTGCTCCAGTTGTGTCAGGCCAAGGGATATGGAGGACAGAACTGTGCACAGTGCGCCACGTGTGGTCTAACCGAGCGATATAGAGACCAGGAACTGTGCATAGGTCTCCAAATGTAGCCAAGCAAAGGGATATGGAGACCAGTGCTCCAATTGTGGTCTAGCCCAGCGGTATGTCAAGCCCATAGCTGTGCACTGTGCTCCACGTGTGGCCGATCAGAGGGATGTGGAGGGCAGAACTCTGCACAGTGCCCCAAGTGTCGTCAACCGAGGGATATGGAGGCCAAAACGGTGCAAAGTGCTCCAAGTATAGGCAGCCGAGTGATATGGCGACCGAAATTGAGCACGGTGCTCAAAGTGGGGTCTAACTGAGGGATATGGAGACCAGGACTGTGTACAATGCTCCAAATGCTGTCTAACCGAGGAATATGAAGACCAGAACAGTGCAGTGCTCCAGCTGTCATCCATCCGAGGGTGAACGAAACCCGAACAGTGCACAGTCTTCCAGGTATGGCCAGGCCAAGGGATATACAGAACAGAACTGTGCACATTGCTACAAGTTTGTTCTAAACGATGGACATGGCGGCCAGAACAGTGCACAGTACTCCAAGCACGTTCTAACCGATGAATAGGGAGACCAGATCGGTGCACAGTGCTCCAGGTGTGGCCCAAACCAGGGATATGTAGAAATGTTCAAAGTGCTCCAAGTGTGGTCCTGCTGAGTGATATGGATCCTAAAACTGTGCACAGTGCTCCATGTGTGGCCGAACAAAGGGATATGGATCACATAACTGTGCACAGTGCTCCATGTGTGGCCGAACAAAGGGATATGGAGCCCATAACTGTGCACAGTGCTCCATGTGTGGACAAACAAAGGGATATGGAGCCCATAACTGTGTACAGTGCTCCATGTGTGGCCGAACAAAGGGATATGGAGGCCAGAACTGTGTACAGTGCTCCATGTGTGGCCGAACAAAGGGATATGGAGCCCAGAACTGTGCACAGTGCTCCATGTGTGGCCGAACAAAGGGATATGGAGGCCAGAACTGTGCACAGTGCTCCAACCGAGGGATATGGATGTCAAAATTGTGCTCAGTGCTCCGAGTATGGTCAACCGAGGGACTTGGAGACCAGAGCTGTGCAGAGAGTGCGAAACGTGGTCGAATTGAGGGATATGGAGACCAGAACTTTGCAAAGTGCTCCACGTGTGGCCAGGCCAAGGGATATGGAGAACAGAACTGTGCACAGTGTTCCAAATGTGGTCCACCCGACGATTATGGGCAGCAGAACTGAGCACAGTGCTTCAAGTGTTGTATAACTGAGGGATGTGGAGACCAAAACAGTGCACTGTTGTCGAAGTGTGGCCAGGCCGAGGGATATGGACACCAGAGCTGAGCGCTGTGCTCCAAGTCTGGCCTATACTTTGTAGGGTCAGTGTCTCACTGGCTGCTTTAAATGAAACCCTGAATCTTCTCTGGTATGACTGAGATCATCCAGAGACACAGTCTCCACCCCTCCTTCCACAGTCCCTAACTGCTCTCCAACCTTGCCCCTCACATCTTAATTGTCTCCCCACTCGCTACCTCCAGCCCTGGAAAATCTGCTCTCTACGCCCCCATTACCACAAACCTCTATCCATTGCTCCTTTCCAAGTGTGTTCAGCTCATTGATCCCTCACTCCGGCTATCATGGGCCAAATGGCTTCCTGGGCCGTGGTGACTCTATGAACCTCCTTTTATTGTCTACATAATTGTCTCCCAGTGATGGCCATTACCTGGAGACTAAACTTCACTCCCCTATCCAGGGGCGGGATAAATGGTTGGAGATGTTTGGAAAGCAATGTGAACGCCGGCCATCAGAGTTGAAGCGTAAATCAGCCACTCTGAGCAGTTTACCGGCATGTTAAATATTTTCTTGGAACTCGGAACTGAACGGATACCAGTTTTCATCCGGTCTGACAGCCTTGAACAAGGTGTGGGGATCTAAAAGGAAGAATCAGCCCAGGAGAGCTCACTGTCCGTCTTTGTGGACAATATTCAAACTGGTTCACTGTCCAAGTAGCACGAATTTCAAATGGTTAAACACTGCCGACTGGGTTTCAGAGGGAGGTTGAGAGTGGGACCTAAAGGCGTCCTCATGCTTGTCCTAACTTGCCGTGGCAACATTTAGAACTTGCCTGGAGAGGCTCAAACAGAGACTGTTCCACATTTAATGCTGAATTGCTGAATAGAAGCAATGTCCCTGTCGATAAACTGTGTGGGCTCCGCACGCCCATTCCACTGAACGTGGGCAGTGGCCAGCCTGGCACACGGCGTCACAATGTTGGATGTTTCTGCGACCAAGTGAAAGTGTGTGGGCAGGCTCTCAGACAAAGCACTGCAGGTGCTGGTGGCCACGCTACAGAGGGTGAATGATGCCCTGAGTGGAGAAATGCCAAGGGCACCGCCGCACCCTCCTGCATCTCTCTCCCAACATCAGTTGGTGCCGCTATTCGTGTTCGCACATCCTCTTCCTTCTTCTCCACAAGGCTAGGGGCCCTGTTGCATGTTGCCCATGACCAAGGTCTCGCACTATTCCAGCGAGAGCGAGTAGGTGACCAAAATGGCTTGACGCTAATGGTTGACTCTGAGATATGCTGGACCAGATGTTGTTTGAGCGCAATTGTGCTGCTGGTGGCCCACTTATCCTCATGGATTATTTGAGCTGCTGGGCCAGTTCTGAATCTACCCCATTGAACAAAATGGTAGAGCCGCACGACACGATGGAAGGTGAGCGCGTTGTGCAGACAGCTCTTTGTCATCACAAGGACTGTGCACTGGTCTCTCCTATGAACACTGTCAACGTAGACAGATACATTCGCGAGGGGAGGTTAAGGTAGATGTTTCCCTCTTTCTGGCTCCCTCTCCACCTGATAAAGGGCAGGCCTATCGGATATGACAAATACAGCTTGCCTGCCTCGGTCAGTAGTGGTCCTACTGAGCCACTCTTGGTGATGGGCAATGCTGTATCCCAACCAGACTCCATTGTGTGCACCCATTGCTTCGGTGAATCGCTTTTTAACATGGAAAAGAACAGGTTCATCAGCTGAGGGCGGGTGGGCGGTGAGTGTTAGCAAGTTGTATCCCTCCCTGTGTTCCTCCTGATGCTGCGAGACACAATGGAGCCTGGAGTCAATGTTGAACATTGCCAGCGCCAGTCCCTCCCCAATCTCTGCCACTCTGCTGGCACCTATGCTGGGTATGTCCTGCCAGGGGGACAGCACATGCCCCTGGGTTGGTGATGGACGATCCAGCGACTTTGACCTTCACTCTGTTACTTTGAGGATGACCACATCGGAGCTTCAAGATTTTTCATGTGCTCCTGCCATTCACTGGCCAACCCCTCCTTCCCTTTCTACATGTAGATGTACCGACCTGAATGAGAAATGAGGGGCAGTAAAGATTGTAAAGACAGAAGATTTCCTTCCCTAAGAGAGACGAGACAACCAGGTGGGTCTTCATCACAATCCACCAGTTTTATTCTCGCCATCACTGGTATTTGTGTTTTATTTTAAGTCCGATACTATAATTTACCCAACCTCACACCCTACTTTGAGTCGGCAGTCCGTGGCCCGGACAATCCTTCAGTCGGCATTTCTGGGGGCTGTGTTCAGCATCGTAAACTCTATCCTTTGTAGGGTCAGTGTATATCACTCACTGTAGCCCAGTGAGACAATGGCCCTTCTCTGTTGTGAGTGACGTCAACCCGAGATACAGCCCACAGCGTCCACCCCTCCTTCTCGAACCCCTATCATCACTCCCACCCCTCCTGTGCACTAAACCGAGCCAAACAACCCACATGCCAATTGTCTCCACATTGAGCAGCACCAGCCCTGCAAAACTCCTTCCCTTTTAAGTCATGTCCACAAGAATGCTTCCATTCCCTCTTCCCTGGGACCCTGTTCTCATTGATCTCTCACTGCCGTCTATCTGCGTTGCCGGACAAATGGATTTAAAAACTGTTCAAAAATGATCCAGTCGAATGGCAGCACATGTTTCAATGGCCTAATTCTGTTCTTGTGAATGGCTTCATAGATTGGCGACAGGGAGGTTAGCTAACCTCCCTAAATATACTCTGCATCGATGATGTGTCCCGGCACCAGGAATACAACTACCAAGAGCAGTGCGTTACTCATCTTCCTATGAGCACCTCACAGCTACAGTGAACTGCCTGGGCTACAGAAGCTCTTTGTAAGAACTCAGTGTATAAACTGTAGTTAATGAACACACACAGACACCCATACATACACGGTGAGAATTGGCTCCACCTTGGGCACATTGAAGGGATAGGTCACTCACTGAGAGGAACAGTTACTGGAATCAATGAGTAAATGTGTCTCGCAAGGCAAGTATGTGTTAATCAAAAGAGACCGCCCTGTGTAAGTATTGAAAATGGGAAGGTTTATAGAAATATCTTTCTGCGATTAAGATAAGTGGGTCATTCGGATAATCGTGCCTATGTCGCCTCTCTGAAACAACTATCCACATATTCCCACGCTACTTTACTCTGTCAATATGCGGGCTGATTTGATTGGCCCTCATGATCCATCCTATAGCGTCACATGACCTCACAACTGCCCTTTCAGTTCCCCTTCCCTTACACTGAATCTACTTTCCAACGTACAGTTCGCCAGAGAATAGCCAGCAATGGATTCTCTTCATGTTCCCGAGCCGATACCTATGGTGTCCCCTTAGGGTCTGCAACCATGCCTCCCCACACCCACACACCCAGCAACCCCCACACCCACTTCTGAACCACCAGTCCCCAACCCAATCCTCCCACACTCACACCCCCACCACCTCCAATCGCAGATTTCTTCTACATATCAAGCGCATCAACATTCGACGAATAAATGCGATTTCTAACCAATGGGACGGGGCTCCCTGCCTTACACACCACACTCTAACCATCGCTCCTACATTATATTTGCAATTATTGACCAATGGGAACAGAGCTTCTTGATTCCTCGAAGGCAAAAGTAAAATGCTGCAGATGCTGGAAATGTGAATTGAAAACAGAAAATTCTGGAAAGAACCTCAGCAGCTCTGACAGCATCTGCGGAGAGAGAAACAGCGTTAAAGTTTCGAGTCCCTATGAACCTTCTTCAATGGTTAGAAGGGAACAAACTAACCAGAACTTATCCCCTACATTTACAAACCTTGACCAATGGGAAGGGTGCTTCTGGATTACCTATAACAATCTAATATTTACCTGTGCCATCTTGGCACTTCTTTAATCCCCAGGCATTATTTCCAGCCAATCAGCATCTAGTTTTGGATTCTGAATAATGCTATTCCTCGACTCACTGGCACACAAATACAAAATGCTCCGTTATTCCACTTAGGCTTTTAATAAGATGTCACCTAAAAGGCATTGAAACAACATTTCACTCTTGACTTTAATTTAAGAAGGCTAATGGGATGTTACCTTTGATTATGCGAGGGAGCGAACATAAAGGTAAGGACGTTATACTTAAGTTATACAGGGCATTTGTGAGACCGCACCTCGAATACTGTGTGCAGTTTTGCTCACCTTATTTAAGGAAGAATGTAAATTCATTGGCTGCAGTTAAGTGGAGGCTTAAGGGATTGATACCTGGAATGAGTAGGTTGTCTTGTGAGGAAAGGTTGGACAGACGGGGCAAGTTTCCACTGGAGTTTAGAAGAGTAAGGGGCGATTTGATTGACGTATACAAGATCCTGAACAGCCTCGACAAGGTAGACGTGGAATGGATGCTTCATCTTGTGGGTGAGAACAGAACTAGAGGCGGGGAGCAGCGTCTAAAAAGAAGGGGTGGCCCTTTTGGGACAGAGCTGAGGAGAATTATTTTCTCTCAGATGTTTGTGTGGCTTTGGGATTCTGTGCCTCAGAAGGCGGTGGAGGTAGGGTCAGTGAATATTTTCAATGCAGAGGTAGACAGATTCTTGTGAGGCATGGTGAACAAAGGTTCTCTGGGGTTATGGGCGTAGAAGGGAATGTGGAATTCAAGACACAAACAGGTCAGTTGGATGGCACAGCAGACTTCAGGGCCCGAGTGCCCCACCCCTGCTTCTATGTTGTATCTTTGTACGTAACATTGCAATAATATATACCCATTAAGACATTTCATTGCCACGCTTTTGTAGAGTACAGTTGCAAATGTCAGCCTTAGCAATTAGTGCAATGTCTCAATTAGGTGATGTTTAAAAAGGAGAGCACCTCATTTTTTAGTTATGCCTGGGTTTGCTCTTGACATCCTACCCTTGTCTTTTCCGGGAACCAGGCTTGTTCCCTTGGCTTGATGGTAGTGGTAGCAAAATCAAAATGTCAGGCCATGACCGTACAGGATTGATTCGAATTCAATTCTGCTGCTTCTGATGGCCCACAGCGCCTAGTGGATTCCATGATTGCAGTTATGTGCCCGGCTATGTGTCTATCACATTGAATGCCATTAGTTCCACAAAGCACAATGCCCACCATGTGAAGGCAGGGGCCTATCCTCAAAAGGGCTGTGCAGTGTTCATTCCTGTCAGCACCGTCAGGGACAGATGCACCTGCAGCAGGTAGATTGGTGAGGATGTGGTCGATTAGAATCTTCCCTCTCTTTGGTTAACCTGCCACGGGCCTATTCTGCCTTGCAGGGCTCGGCCACTTGGGTCTGTAACGGTGACCATGAGCAACTCTTGGTGATGGACATGCAGGTCCCACAGCAAAGACATTATGTGCCCCTGATAGGCTCAGTTCATCCTCCATGTCGTGTTGAACATGGATGAGTAGAGATTGATCTGATTCCGGAGAGTGGTAGGTGGCTGACAGCTGGAGGTTTCCATTCCCCTGTTTGACCTCATTCACTGTCACATCGGAGAGACTTGAGTCAATGTTGAGCACTCCTGTAGCAAGCCTCTATTTACTGTATGTCCCTGTGACATCCTGTCGCGCAGGACTGCCCATTCATTGGGACATGACTAACCCAGGGATGTGAGCGATTAACCTATGACATTGGATTTTAAGTTACGATTCCTAGAATGTGATGTTGTTGGAGGTGCCTGGTGTAAATATGGCCCTGCCATGTCCTGACCTCCCCCCACTCCCTGTAGATATGGTGACACATCGATCTGAATGAGAATTGAGAAATGGACAAGGACCGCGATCGACACAACCAGTTTTATTCACATGATTCAGAATGCAGTAGATCAATGGTCATTGGATCCACACAATGTATCAGAGCCGGGATTGCAGGAAATACAAATTGCTTCAGTCGGAATCTGGGGCGAAGCGCACATTGGACATGTTATGTTTATCCAACCACGTTATGTCTGCAGCACCTGAGCCATAATAGGCAGTCTCCATTGATCTGTCTCCAATGTCTGGAACATGGTGCCAATCTGCAGACGCCTCCTAACTCCACACATCCTTCGAGAGCTTCAGGGAAACAAAAAGGAAGAGTTCATTGATAACAACATGCAGAGCTCTGCCACACCTAGGTGCGATTTAACCAAATTCTCTGGAGGCTGGAACTGTGAGCAACGCTCCCAGTGTGGTCTATCCGAGGGATCTGTAGGCAAGAACTGTGCTCAGTGGCCTAGGTGTGTTCTGACTGAAGGATATGGAGAACGGAACTATTCACGGTGTACCGAGTGTGGTCTAACCGATGTATATGGAGGCAAGAGCTGTGCTCAGTGCTCCAGGTCTGTTGTGACTGAGGGATATAAAGACCTGAACTGGGCACAGTTCTACAAGTGTGGTCGAACCGAGGCATATGGAGACCAGAACTGTGCTCAGTGCACCAAATGTGATCCAGCCGATGTATATGGAGGCAAGCACTGTGCTCAGTGCTCCAGGTGTGTTGTAATTGAGGGAAATGGAGACCGGACTGTGAACAGTGCTCCGAGTGTGGTATAACCGAGGGATATGAAGACCAATATTGTCCACAATGCTCCAAGGGTGGTCTAATTGTGGGTTATGGAGACCAAACCTGTGCACAGGGCTCCAAGTGTGGTCTAACTGAGGGATATGGAGACCAGATGTTTGCACATTGCTCAGAGTATGGTCTAACCGAGGGAAAAATAATGCAAGATATCACCGAGTGGCAGCACATAGATGGGAAGCACAAGGCGACTAGAATATTCGAGAAGGATGAATAATTTGAAAAAGAAAAAAAATAAGGAAAGGTGCAAAACTGAGATGGACAGCTTTCTGTTTGGGAAGATTTTAACGGTTGGGAAACAAAGATGGGCGGATGAAGTTACGGCACCAGTTGATTGGTATCACAGGCTGAAGAGGCTGAATGGCCTCTTCTTCAATCTCTGAATGCTTCTGCTCTGTTCTTCCTGGGAGATTTGTACTCACCGGGCATCCATTCACTCAACAGTCCACCCTCAGCGATGGGCTGTAGCAGCACCAGTAGTCCAACTACTAAGAGTAGTGCTTTCCTCATCTTCCGCTGATCCCCTCAGATTCACAATGAGGTGACTGGATTACGGATGCCCTTTATATCAACGCACGTACCATTCTGTAGTTAATATTCACACAGACACACGGTTAGCGCTGGCTCCACCTTGAGCTTATTAAACGAGTTATTCATTAACCGAGACGAACAGACTGAAAGACTAATGTTGTCTCCCAAGTCGTACGTCATCGAGGCTGTGTAAAATCGCAGCAGAACATCACTCGAATTCTCTTGCTATGAATGCCAACATACCATTTCCCATAACTTACGCCTGCTGCACCTGCATGCTTACCATCAGCAACTGGTGTACGAGGACACCCAGGTCTCATTGCACATTCCCCTCTCTCAATTTATAGCCAATCAGATAATAATCTGCCTTCCTGTTTTGGCTACCAAAGTGGATAACCTCATTTATCCACATTATATTGCATCTGCCAAACATTTGCCCACTCACTATATTTGTCCAAATCACAGTGAAGCATCTCAACATCCTCCTCACAGCTCACCCAGGTGGGAGACCCAGCTATGTGTCATATGCCAATTTGGAGATCTATCATTCAGTTCCCTTAACTAAATAATTAATATATATATTGTATAGCTGAGGTCCCAGCACCGATCCCTGTGGCACTGCACTGGTCACTGCCTGCTTTTCAGAAATCAACCGTTTATTACTACTGCTTGTTTCCTGTCTGCCCACCCATTATCTATCCAACTCAATGCACCTCCTCCACTCCCATGCGCTTTAATTTTACAGGCTAATCCCTTATGTGGGACTCCGTCGAAAACCTTCTGAAAGTCGAAATAAAGCACATACACTGCCTCCCCCTCATCAACTCTTCTAGCTACATCCTCTGTAAATTCCAGTAGATTTGACAAGCATGAATGCCCTTTCGTAAACCCATTGCTGATTCTGCCCGATTCTTCTACTGTTTTCCAAATGCTCAACTAATAAATCTTTTATAATGGACTCTAGAATTTTTCCCAATACCGACGTCAGGTTGACAGGCCTATGATTCCCTGTTTTCTCTCTACATTCCTTTTCAAATAGTGAGGTTACATTAGCTGTCCTCCAATCTGTAAGAACTGTTCCAGAGTCTATAGACTCTCAGAAGATGACCACCAATGCATACACTATTTCTAGGACACTTCCTTAAGTAATCTGCGATGTAGATTATCAGGCCCTCGGGATTTATGGGCCTGCAATCCCATCAATTTCACCAACACCGTTTCCCTACCTACTCTGATTCCTTTCAGTTCCTCACTCTCACTAAACTCTGCGTTCCCCACATTTCTGGTTTGTTATTTGTGTCCTACTTTGTGAAGAGAGAACCAAATTATTTAGTTGATCAGCCATTTCTTTGTCCCCCATTACAATTTCCACTGTTTCTGACTGTACGTGACCTACATTGATCTTGACTAATCTTCTTCTCTTCACATGCCTATAAAAGCTTTTATGGTCAGTTATTATGTTCCCCACAAGCTTAGCCTGATACTCTCTTCTCCCATTCTTAATCAATCCCTTGGTACTCCTTTGCCGAATTATAAACTGTTACCAAACCTCAGGACTGTTTTATTTTCTGGCTAAATTGTATCCATCTTCCTTGGACTTAATACTTTGCCTAATTTCTCTTGAAAGACATGGCTTGGCCATTTTCTTGCTTTAATTTTGCACCAGACAGGAATTATTAATTGTTGCCGTTCACTTTAGCTCTTTGAATGTTTGTCATTGCCTATCCAAAATCAGTCCTTTAAGTAACGTCTCCCAATCCATCATAGCCCGCTCGCACCTCAAACCATCGTAGTTTCATTTATTAGGATTCAAGACCCTAGTCTCGGAACCAGTTATGTCACTCTCTAACTTGATGAAGAACTCAACCATGTTATGGCCGTTCATCCCCAACGGCCCTCCCACAACTAGATGGTGAATTATTTATTTCTCAATTTACAATATCAAGTCTAGGATAGCCTGATCCCTAGTTGTTTCCTCAACGTATTGGTACAGAAAACCATCCGGTATGCACTGCAGAAATTCCTCCTCTACAGTATTGTTACTAATTTGGTTTTCCCAATCTATATGCAGATTAAAGTCAACCATACCGACAGATGTTCCTTTATTACATGCGTCTCTAATTTCCTGTTTAATGCCATTCTAACCGTCACCAATATAATTCGGGGGCCTATAATACAATCCCCACAAACGTTTTTTTGCCCTTTGGTGTTTCTCTGCTCCACCCACACAGATTCCACAATGTTGTAGCTAATATTCTTCACAAATATTGCATTAATTTCCACTTCAAACAACAATACAATCCACTGCCTCTTCACTTTTGTCTGTCCTTCCTAAATACTGAATACCCCTGGATGTTCATGGCCCATCCGTTGTCACCCTGCAGCCAAATCTCCATAAGCCCGGCTATATCATACCTATTAACATCTATTTGTGCAGTTAATTCACCCACTTTATTGGGAATGTACCTGGCGCTAAGGCACAAAGCTTTAAGGGTTGTCTTTTTAAAGTTGTCTGCCCCACTCCCATTATCTTTCACTGAGGCCCTCTTGTTGCATTTGAATTGCCTGCCTATCACTTTTCTTATTCCCCTTTCTGTCTTTTGTTCTTGTTCTTGATTGCTCAACCTCTGGCATTTATTGTCAATCCCTTATTGCCCCTTGCTCAGAGAGTATTTATGAGTCAACACCACCATTGCTGCGGGTCAGGAGTCACGTGTAGGACAGACTGGGTAAGGATGGCGGATTTCCTCAACAAAAAATAAAAAAAAAATGGAAAAACGCTGCAGGGCAGGCAGCAACGCCGGAGAAGTGTACAGTTGAGGTTTCGAGTCCTCATGACCCTTCAACAGAACTAAGTAAAAATAGGGGAGAGGTGAAATATAAGCTGGTTTGGTGGGGGGGGGGGGGAGGGGGAAGGGGCAGGGGACGGGGAGGAGAGTGGGGTGTGTTTGGGACAAGCAACAAGGGACAGGAGGAGTTAACCAAAAGATGTTTCAGACAGAAGAGCAAAGAAGTGTTGAAGGTGGTGATATTATCTAAAAGAATGTGCGAATTAAGAATGGATAGTAGGACAGGCAACGTACAGATAGCTCTAGTGGGGGTGGGGCGAAATAAGACTAAAAGGGCATAAAAGGTATAGATAAATGATCCGTGGAATACATTAAAAATAATGGAAATAGGTTTCCTCTCCTAAAGGACATTAGTGAAGCAAATATTATTTTACGAAAATCGACAATGGTTTCGTGGTGATCATTAGACTTTAAGTTCCAGATTTTTATTGAATTCTCATTCCAACATCTGCAGTGGTGGGATTCTAACCCTTGTACCCCAGAGCTTTATCCTGGCTCACTGGATCATTATCACAGCAACATCGCCTCTCCTGTAGGGAGCATTGTCAATCTAAATGTTGCAGTTGGTGTTAATGTCCAGATCATACACAATGTATATAACTGGCAGTGCTGGCTCAGGGGCAAAATATCCACTTCCTCTCTCTATGAATTGCTATGATATGGCAGGAGTTATTTACCAGGCTGACCAACCTCCCAAGGGAAACTTGGACCAGCTATCGCGACAATTTTGCAATTTGTATTTATTACAAACAGGCTTGTGCACTGAATTCAGAAGTAATGTGTCCACTATCGCCTATTAACAACAAAAAAAATTTAAACGCACGCAAAAGGTTACAGTTACATAGTTCTAACAGTTCCCCAGATTTCTACTTTAACCAGACTCCCAACTACACAGCCCCTTTAAGGCAACAGCTTAAAAGAATTCCAAATTATTAACACACCCAGGAATATTGCCACAAGGACCCAATGGTTAATGTGATTTCATAGGCTTTTCACACAACTTTGGTTACTGAGACAGCAAACTTCTGCAGGGGAGGGGGTGAGGGGTTTGGGCGGTGGCGGAGCTACAAGCTTCCTCCCCAAGTCTGTTTCTAATGAATGCACCTTCCAAAATCTCACTCGGCCAGACCTTACACAGCCTCCCACCCTTATTCAAATATATTTCCCCCATTTTGATCTGTAAATCTCATCGTTTCAACTAGTTTTTGGGAGTTACTTTTCCCAAGATATACAAAATTTTCCATGTTATCATTATGGACTACGCTGTTGGGAATAATCACGTTAATAACCCGGCATAATTTGTCATGTCAGGTGTAAAAATCGCCTCATGCCCACTTTGAAGATCAAACACTTCTTCACTTATCAAAACATGCAAACTTCATTCACACCATCTCTGCTGATACCTCACCCAAGCTTACTCAACTCCATTTCAAATGCCTGTTTTGCACCTCATTTCTTTGGTCATTTAAAACTTGCAGTCTAACCAGCTCTATTTTGGTTAGATTAACCACACACCCAGAATCATATACGCACACATATACACACTCACAGACATACGTACACAAACAAGTATGCACACACACATATACACACGCACGCACACACATATACACATACACACACACACACACACACGCACGCGCACACACACACAAACACACAAACACACACACACAGAAACACACACAGACACACACACATAAACACAGGCATGCACACACACCGAAATGCACACACACATCAAAGACACACACAAACAAACATGCACACTCACACACAGAGATATACACACGCACAGACACATACCCACGCACACACAAACAAGCATGCACACTGACACAAACACACACACACACATTTATACGCACACACGGACACAAACTCAAGCACACACAGACATACAAACACACACATGCACAAACATACGCAGAGATGCACACTCACACATATGTGCACATACACACAGGCACGTGCACACAGAGAAGTGCACGCACACATTCACACTCACGGACAAGCCTGCTTTAAAGTACCCCGCAATAATATTTGGAAAATATGATAGTTCATTGACAGCATTGTTCTATAGATTAGTTCATGATTGATGTGTTTACCTATCGCTTTATGGCTAACATTCCGACTCCTATCTGCGACCATATGCTCAGCCAGCGCCAGCAACACGAGGACCAGGAGCATTACCTTCTTCAGCATTTCCCAAAGTTGCTCAAAGTAAGAGGTGAGTTGACTGCAGCACTGAAACTCTTAATATGATCTCAGGAAGGAATCTGTGGTTAATCTTCACACACACACAGACAGTGAGGATAGGCTCATCTTTCACCTTGTTTAAGGAACAGTCCGCTAGCTGAGGCCAGTAGTGACAGGAATGAGATGTCGAATGGAATTAATGGATTTAAAGGATAATTTAAACTCAAGCCAGGTTTTCATTAACACATGTGGGGGTGGGGGACGGGGCGCACAATTATGAGCAACTACTGAATTGGGGTAGATTAAAAGGAGACCTTTTCCGTGATTAATGTAAGAACCCTGCAGCAAACAAGGAGGCCATTCTTCCCATCGTGTCCATGCTGGCACAATCATTCCTACTCAGCCTCTCCTCCTTCCCCATCACCCTGCCATTAAAAAAAATCCTTTCGATTCTTTGTCAAAATTGCCTTTTGAAAGATGCTGATTCGGTCTGCTCCTGCCACCAACTGAGGCATCACATTCCTGATCAGAACTCTTAGTGTGAATAGGAATTCTCCTCACTTACCTACTGATCCATTACAGATGCTTTTCAACGCGTTTCTTATTGATAGCGAATCCCCCACTCTGGAAACCATTCCATTGTCAATACTGGAATGAGACTTGTGCAGATCTCTTCCCAAAGCTCAAGTGGGAACAATATTTACCCACCAACCAATGTCACTAACACCACTTTCCCGATGCTGCATGGTTGATGGTGGGAGCTTAATATGAGACCATCGCCTTCCATGTGTTCCTAGATTTGACCAATGGCTACACTACAAAGCGATTTCTTTGGCTGTGCTACACGTTGGAACATTCTTATGCTTGAAAAGGTGCTATTTAATTGAAAGTCTTTATTTCACGCCCACATTTGTCTTCATATCCTTTGCACTCTGCCATGTTCTCTTTCTCTGTCTCAACCTCCTCTCTCTCTCTACCTACCCATCCACCTATCCAACAATTTATGTATCTATTTATCTATCCATCCATCTATCCGTCCGTCCGTCCGTCCGTCCGTCCGTCCGTCCGTCCGTCCGTCCGTCCGTCCATCCATCCATCCATCCATCTGTCCATCCATCCACCTGTCCATCTATCTATCCACCTATCTATCTATAGATCAATCTGTATATATCTATCTATCCATCATTCTCTCTTTTTCTCTTCCCTCTGTCTTGCTGAAGATTTCTCTGTCTCTCTGCCATTCTACCTTTCACCCCAATCTCTAAGCCTGTCTCTCCCTTTGCCTCTCTCTGAACCTGCCTTTCCCCATCTCTCGCTCTCTCTTTCTCTATCTCTCTCTCTCTCTCTATCTCTCTCTCTCACCCTCTCTCTCCTAACTTTTCCCTACTTATCATCGAATCATCAAACGACTGCAGGTCAGTGAGAGGCCAATTGGCCCCTCGTATCTGTCCTGACTCATTGCAGGAGTAACTCACCCAATTCCATTTAAGGGTATTTCCACTGAAGAGCCACACATGTTTTTCCTGGTCAGGTCATTGTCCAATTCTTTTTTTGAAAGGGTCGATTGAGTGTGCCTCCAGCGCGCTATCCGCCTGTGCATTCCCGATCTGAACCATTTGCTATGCAAATAAACAGTTTATGTTTGTGTCACCATCACGTCCGTCCGTCCTTCCGTCCTTCCGTCCGTCCGTCCGTCCGTCCGTCCGTCCGTCCGTCCGTCTGTCCGTCCGTCCGTCCGTCCGTCCGTCCGTCCGTCCATCCGTCCGTCCGTCCATCCGTCCATCCGTCCGTCCATCCATCCATCCATCCATCCATCCATCCATCCATCCATCCATCCATCCATCCATCTGTCCATCCATCCACCTGTCCATCTATCTATCCACCTATCTATCTATAGATCAATCTGTATATATCTATCTATCCATCATTCTCTCTTTTTCTCTTCCCTCTGTCTTGCTGAAGATTTCTCTGTCTCTCTGCCATTCTACCTTTCACCCCAATCTCTAAGCCTGTCTCTCCCTTTGCCTCTCTCTGAACCTGCCTTTCCCCATCTCTCGCTCTCTCTTTCTCTATCTCTCTCTCTCTCTCTATCTCTCTCTCTCTCACCCTCTCTCTCCTAACTTTTCCCTACTTATCATCGAATCATCAAACGACTGCAGGTCAGTGAGAGGCCAATTGGCCCCTCGTATCTGTCCTGACTCATTGCAGGAGTAACTCACCCAGTTCCATTTAAGGGTATTTCCACTGAAGAGCCACACATGTTTTTCCTGGTCAGGTCATTGTCCAATTCTTTTTTTGAAAGGGTCGATTGAGTGTGCCTCCAGCGCGCTATCCGCCTGTGCATTCCCGATCTGAACCATTTGCTATGCAAATAAACAGTTTCTGTTTGTGCCACCATCATGTCCGTCCGTCCTTCCGTCCGTCCCTCCGTCCGTCCGTCCGACCGTCCGTCCATCCATCTATTTATCTATCTACCAATCTATTAATTTATCTATCGACCTGTCTACCAATATATCTATTTATCTATCTACTTATTTATTTATTTATCTTCGACCTGTCTGCCAATCAATCTATCTGTCCATCTACCTATCCTTCTATGTATCTATCTATACACCGATATATCTATCGTTCCATCTGCCTATCGTTCGATCTATATATCTATCTATCTATCTAGTGACCTATCCGTCTTTAATTCTCTTTGCCGCCTTCGCTATCTATATATAGGTTCCTCTGCCTTGCTCAGTCTCTCTGTCTTTCTACCTCTGTCCTCATTCTCTCAGCCTCTCTCTCTCTGTCTCACCCCACGCCGCCTCACCAATGCCCAGTTTTGGGCCGTTCAATCTGTACCGAAGCTGTCCCATTTGCACGATGGGAGTTCCACAGCACGATCGAGTGTGTACTCCGTGTGAAGACAGCATTTGTCTTGACAAAGACGGTGTGGTGTTCGCCCCAACCAAACGGTCACGGACAGGGCCAACTGCGGGAGGTCGCCTGGTGTGGTTGAGGTCAAGCAGGTTTAGTACTGCTGTTTGGTTCCCTTACCACTTGCCGAAGACCAAGTGATCTGGTCACCATAGACTTCACATGTAGCACTGTTTACAATTCTGCCCTGCAAGTACCTCGATCAGATCTGTCCTTCAAGGTCGGCTGAACTGGATCAGCCGTGGCGATATCGAACCACTCTTGGTGATGAATATTTCAGTGCCTCACTCACTGATTTCTGTCTGATATTGCTAACTCATTCCCAACAGATGAGGTGTTACGGTCTGTCAATAAGCATGACCCAGATCTCCCTGTCGCTTGCCATTTTAACACACCACCCTGCTATCATGCACACATGTCCATCCTTGGCCTGCTGCAATGTTCCAGTGAAGCTCAATGCAAACTAGAGGAACAATACCTTCCGAGTAGGCACTTTACCGCCTTCCAGACTGAATATTGAGTTCAACAACATTAGATCATGAACTCTCTACTGCATCCCGACCCTCTTTCCGATCCCCCTATTTTCCAATAATTTATGCACATTTTTTCTTTTCCCACCTATTTCCATTATTTTTAAATGTATTTCCATCCATTGTTATAAATCTAACTTTTATTCTATTTCGATCCCTTCCCCCCCCCACCCAACCCCACAAGGTCAGTTTTTTAGGGCTGCAAAGTGTAAACATTACCCTGTGGTTTCATGACCTCCACTGTCTCAGTGACACAACAATCCGAGAGAGAATTGGGTCACAGACAAGAGGCGCTGAGCAAGTATGATGTAACCGAGGGATATGGAGACAGGAAATGTGCAGAGTGCTCCGAGTGTGGTCTAAGCAAGAGATACAGAAATCAGAACTGTGCACAGTGCTCCAGGTGTGTTCCAAAAGGGGGATATGGAGACAGGAAATGTGCAGAGTGCTCCAAGTGTGGTCTAACAGGGGGATATTGTGGGAGAATAAAATACATCTACAGGATAACAAAGGGTTAAGTGGTTTAACCATAGTGGGATACTACACCGAAGTCTCCTTGCACCAGTAGCAGACAAACCTGCGCTGTCAGCTATTGTGAAGGAAGAAAAACAAGTATCATAAACAAACCACCAAGAGTCTTTGAAACAAAGTTAGGATGTCTGCTATCAGCACATGAGACAGGGCCTAGCTATGATATCTGTTGTCTGTCCAGATGTCTAGTCGCCAGATGGGCTAGTCAAGTTTTAGTGTAACTACTCAAGGCTTTTGCGTAATTATAAACTAAGACAGAACAATTGTATGCATGCCAAAGATAAAATTTCAATGTTATTAATTATGCACGCTTTTACTATAACTATGTGTGTACCCTGATGCTTCCTCAGAGTGCCGGCTAGCTCCGTTGTATGCTGCTGGGCTCTACGTGATATCATGATTCAATAAAGACTCCCAAGACAAACCTCCTGGGTCTGAGTGTTCACTCCGTTGTCCGTAACAAATTGGCGACGAGGATGGGATCCGACTGAAGTCCAGCAACCTCTTAAGTTGGAGAGGTGATACTTAGCGTCCCAGCTACCTCTTTAGTTGGAGAGGTAGCCTCTTAAGTTATAGAGGTGAAAGGGGGACGATAAGGAATTTTGGACCCTCGGATTTAAAAAAAAAAAGAACCCTCGCGGAAACAGGGAGGAACTATTCTCCCAAGTTGTGGTGAGTATGAACTGCATCCTAGCTGAAAGGGGGAGTGCTTGAAAAAGGGTAGCTACCGACCAGACTCAAAAGACCCAAGGAACTGGAGGACTTCTTAAGGAACTCTTAAACACCGGTGAGCACATAGGGTAGGAAACACGCCACGCTGTTAATTGTGTTTTCTTTTCAGAAAAATGGGAGATCGCAACAGCAGAGCGGGCTCTGCCACTCCCCGCTTCGCAAGGTACTAAGAAAAAACCGAAACCGGCGGAACCGGAGCTTAAATCAAGAACTTTGAAGATGGGTAAGAAAACGAAAAAAATAGTATTAGTATACCCACGGGTTCGAGTCCCCTGGAGGTGAAAAGTAAGTAATTTATGTGTTTTCTTTCGTGCATATTATTAACTGAAATGGAAAATATGACATCAAAGAAACCGCAGCTTCCCCCTTTGAAGGGAAGCCCAAATGCTTATATGTATGTCCATTACGGTCCCGAAATTGTCAAATATGTTTCTGATTGGGTTAAATGGACTCAAAGTAGAGAGAGCTTCCCACCAGCTGGAACTTTTAATCGGGACACATTGAGCGCTTATAATGTGTTTTAATGGAGGTAGATAGTCCGCTACTGAATTTTCTGTAACTTTAAAAAAAAATTGATCTAAGTTACAAGAGCTGTTTGTGCTGAAGAGAGAGAGAAAGAGAGAGAGGGTACCCCTGGGGGGTTAATGTGCAATTGACAAGCAGTAGCAGAGAAAATGTGAGCTTTCGTCAGTTTGAAGGTCCCTATAGGTGGAGCCTTCAAGATCCCTTTATTTCCCCCCAATGCTACAAAAAGCATCGTTTAGAGTTAATTTCAATATTATAGGAGTATCGATACATACCTTTATCTATCTGTTTGTTTGTGTGCAATGAAGCATTTGTATGTGAGCTTTAACGTGTTTTCTTCCCTGAATTGTCTTTTGTGTGTGTGGTAGAGCACTTTAGAGTCGAAAGCCCCATATTAGATTAAAGGAAAAGTTTGTTAAAATATTCTAAATTTTTGAGTGTAAGATTTGAGTTGTGATTTCTGGAAAAAAACTCATTATTTGAAGGTAGTGTAAAGATAAAACAGGACTTGCCTTTGTTTGAGATCAACCAACCCTTGTACCACCCCCTTGCAGACTAGTAGGGAATAACCCTCATCATCAGCTTCCAAGATGATTGGGATTAATACATACGAGTTAGTATTCTAAAATTCTGAGAAAAAGAAATTACTTGAAGTTCAGAAGGATTCTACGAAAACGAAAATACATAAACACTAGGTCTAGATGGTTCCAATGGATAAAAAGGGGTTTCTTAAGAAGAGATGAATGAAATATTAAAGGAAATCTGCTTTGTAAAAGCACTGGAATTTGTATTCGGGACATTCTTGAAATGTAAAGTGCAGTGTAATTTAACATGTTACTTCACCACAAGGATGCTATCTAAGATAAAGAATGTGTCGATAAACATACGGAAATTATAACTTGGATACAAATCATTACACATGAAAAAGAAGTTGTTATAATTTTGATAGTGTAAATTACAGTTCGTACAAAGTTTAAAAATTCGAGGTTTGGTTCTTGATAACGTTTTCAAAATGGAATTTGCATTTTAAAAGGTCTGACAACAATTGGCACTAATTCAAATGCTGCAAGCTTTTCTGTTTGTAAGACTGTTCCCAAAATATGAAGCTAAGTTCAAGACATTGACAAAGTTTGGCAGAAATCCAATTTTTGGCCGAGTTAATGAATCTGGGATAATTCTAAAAGAAAAGGGTCAGACACAATTTAGTGGGTTTCTTTTAAGACAATAAAATCTTTGAGAAGAAGAAAAGGAAACAAAACATGTCAATACCTGATTTCTGTTTTTAAAACTGTTATAAGAATACTTTATTGGATTGTAAAGTCTCTCCAGACAACCTGAACAATATACGATTGTAGCTGTTGCAAGTGGTATATTGTATGAGGCAATTAAGAGAATGAGTTACGGAAAGAGGACATAATGTACAAACGGTTTTAAGGGAAATGAATTTGAGATTCTGGCCATCAGCTGAGGCATTGGAACTGCACGGGGGGATATCAGCAAAGATCTAGAGACAGAGATCCCCGTTGAAATGGAATAGTTAATATGGCCTAAAGAGTAAGGAAACATTTTAAACAATCAAGACAATAGAGAAACTGAACTCAAGAGAACCTTAGGACGATCATGGTCAGGAAAGAAAACTTAGAGGTAAAACTATGAGTAATCTATAGTTCAGGTATTGAAATGTAAGGAAAAATTATATTTAACAACAATTTACCACAAGATTGATGCAGGTAAAGGGAAAGCTGGAAAAAGGCTAATTAGATGTATTACTGATTATATTAATGTGCTTGTGAGCCAGAAAAAATAAAACCATAGGATTAATACCTTGATGACAGGCAGAGTTAAGCGGTTCCCAGAGTGAACCATCACTGGAAGTGAAGATACTGAGCCATTGAAAGATAGGATAAGAAGGTGCATTGTAGAGTTGTTTAAGGAATTGAGGTCTGACATGAGACAGCAGCAGGAGAGATTAAACTGGAAGGAGTTGTGGTGCCTACCCAGGTGGATTCAGATCTGGGAACTCATTCCACAGGGAGAGTCATGAAAGAAATGTGAAATCTTACGGAGATTAAACAGAAATTCCATATTCCTTACCACCCCCAGAGTCCCGGGATGGTGGAAAGGATGAACTGAACTTCTTTTTTAAAAATCAATCAAGAGACAGGGAACAGCCCAATGTTCTAATGCACTGTGGACCACACCAAGCAGGACCGCCAGGTTCACCCCATTTGAAATAATAACAGGTAAGGCCCCTGCAATTACCTGAAGGTATTATAGTAGGAGGTGTAGGGCCACGGAAAGGAAAAATACAGGACAATGTAACGGAATTAAGTAGGCAATTACATGAGTTGAGAGAGGAAGTTAGGGACTGACAGATGATTAAGGATATGGAAACAGGACAATCCAAGGAGCAACAAAGGACCCCTCCCCCCAAGTGGGGAATAAGGTGATGGCTAGGGTGAGCTCGGAGCGAACAGACACGGACCATACCAGGTAATTATGACAGGTGATACATGCACACTTGTAGATATGAGAACGGGAAGTAAATGGAAGCATTACACACAGTTAAAGATGCATGGCAATTGACCAAGTGGTAACCCAGAGAACAGGAGCCAATGTTAATGTCTCCACAGATCTACAATCCTGGTCGTGGGCCTATCAATACTGGCAACAAGGTCGGGGATCATCACGGCACATCCTGCACCGCAGGAGGGACTTTGGTACAGCATGGACAGTGCTGAATGCGACACGCAACGGGGAATGATAAATGTAACACTAGGAGAACAAGTACTTTCAAATTGTAGTAAGGGTTTGCTTCAGATGGAGTGTGGGAGGTCCGCTACTACCCAGCCACCTCCCACCTCTACTTTCACAGTCTGAGTAGAGACAATTGAAGGCACTCAAACCACACCAACTGATCCATCTTGTCCGACTATGCATTCAGGACGGACGAATAGTTTGGTACTGGTTAATCAGAAGTTTTGTATGATAATGTACAACATGAGCTGGTACCCGTAGTCTTGAATGTATCCGGTGTCGTCCTGCCCCAATGGTGCTGAACCCACACCCAAGCACTCTGTACGTCTCTGACGCACCAATTGATGACTGAAGCAGTTCAGTTCAGCGGCGAGATGCGATCAGGCTTGGGAGGGAACCATGTTAAGCGCAGCCTGATAAATGATGCCACTATAATATTCAAGATAGGGATATCATTGGTTAATCCAAAGTCTGGCTACCGTGCTGGAAAGTCATGCGGGGACTATCAATAAATTAATTGAAATAGGGAAAAAATGTTTTAGACGAAGTGAGCAGAAATGATGTATGCAATACCTATGGATCTTCGGCGCTGGAACAAGCCCGAGAAAATTTAAGACAGATTAAAGAAGGGGTAGTCCTTTATGGGTAACTAATGAGCATTTATTGAATCTCTCACGACACAAGAATCATGACTTGACTGGTTGCCAGCCCAGGGGTTTAACAGGTGTATGTAGAATGAATATTGAATGTAGTGAATAGTAATCTGCTAATAGACATTGTAGTTGAAGGGTCATGTGGACTCGAAACGTCGACTCTTTTCTTCTCCACCGATGCTGCCAGACCTGCTGAGTTTTTCCAGGTAATTCTGTTTTTGTATTGTATTAGTAATACCTGTCATACCTATGTCAATGACATAACCCAGGCAAGACGCCCACAGTGACTGCTGGTACTGGCCCCCAGCCATGGGGCCCATTTGTACACCTACAAATGGACTTTATACAAATGCCTAAATGTATGGAATATAATTATGTTTTACTTCTAGCATGTTTGTTCTCGCGATGGGTGGAGGCGTATCCCACCCGACGAAATGATGCTGTTGTTGTTGTAAAATTGTTGTTCATTTTACTGCTAAAGTGATAAAGGAGCTGTTGAAGGCCTTAAAATGCAACCATCACCTTTCCTGCCCATACCACTCCCAGTCTACTGGAGCGGTGGAAAGACAAAATGGTATTCTGAAAAACAAACTAAATTATGTGAAGAAACTGGTTTGAAATGGCCTGAAGCTCTAACCTTGGCGCTCATGGCTATGCACTCTCACCCTAACCGTACCACCTCCCTCTCTCCTTATGAAGTTGTAATGGGATGTCCTATGCGCCTCCCAGTGACTCCACCCTTGTCTGCTAGGGAAATGGACATCTACGCTATGGATGAGGGAATGATTACGTACTGTATAGTGCTCACTAATTCTCTCAAGAGCTTGCATATACAGGTAGTAGAAGCTCAGAAAAAGCCCACCATTGATGACTGCCATCAATACCAGCCCGGGAACCTAGTCCTAGTGAAGACCTTCAGGCGAAAGAATTGTTTGGAACCTCGATAGGAAGGGCCTTTCCAAGTCCTGCTCACCACCCATATGGCCGTGAAGGTTGGAGGACGCCCTTGTTGATCCACACATCGCGCGTCAAGTGGACGCTGACCTTGGACGGAAGGGCTTGTGCAAGAAATTTAACTGAGCCGTCAGAATGCTGACTCTGATTTGGATCCTGTCCTGCGTGGTCCTTGCGGGGGCATGGAATACCAATTCTGCGGTTCAACGAATGCATGCCGTAGCCTCGCAAGTTCATCAGACTAAATGTTGGATTGCATGAGAGGGTGGAAAGGACCCTACCTTGTGCTGCTAACAAGTCGAACGGCCTTGAAGGTTAAAGAGAAGGAAGACTGGGTCCACGCCAGTCGCTGTAAAATACATTGTCCGGCAAAAATATAGCAGCTGTTACCAAGTGATCTAACTTGTATTATGTATTGAAACGGAAAGTTTCAGTAATCTTTATAAAAAAAGATTCTTGGTGGTCTGTAATACTAGTTTGGTTCTCCGGTTGGGGAAGCTGGTTGCTATACGTTTTAATTGGGTTGGTCATACAATGTGTTATAGGGTGTTGTGCATGTGTTGCTCTGCGAATTTGCTGTTCCGAGGTTATAAACAGTGTCTCTACTGGATTAGGAGGAGCTCCAAGTTGTCCCTCAATTGACACGCACTGGCCCCAGCGAAATCCACTGCTGGGGAGAAAAAGTTTACCCTACCAGAGATCGGCCTTTTCCTTATGGTTATGGGCCCCCTTATGATGATGATGAAGATACTATTCCTCATTGGTATTAATCTGAAAGATTAACAAGGAGGGGTTGTGGAAGAATAAAATATATCTACACGACAATTAAGGGTTAAACGGTCAAAACCATAGTGGAATACTACAGCACAGTTCACTCTTTTGTTCTAGCAGGCACACCTGCAGCTGCCAGCTAATTGAGCAGAAAGGAGAAAAGGAGTATCATAAACAAGCTTCCTAGAATCCCTGAGACAAGGCTAGAATGTCTGCCCCCAACACAAAGCGACAGGATCAAGCAATGGTCATCTGTTCTCTAGAGTGTACAGCCCCTAGCACTAAAGATAAGGTCAAGCATGGTTATCTATTCTCTGTCTCACTTTTCTATTACCAGATGGGCTTCCCCCAATATCCGGTATAGTCATAAATTAGAATAGACTAATTGTGTGTTGCATGCCAAAGACAATGATTCAAAATGTAATTAATTATTGAAGGTTAGACAGTCTTATCACCTTCAAGCTCTTTGATATGTACGACTTTTACTATAACTATGTGTGTGCTCTGATGCTTCCTCAGAGTGTCAGCTAGCTCCATTGTATGCTACTGGGGTCTCCGTGATATCACGATTAATAAAGGCTTCCGAGACAAAGCTCCTGGGTCTGAGTGTTCACTCCGTTTTCCGCGACAATACGTGAGAGTGGTTTCTGTTGAGGAGTTCCTGAGAGTAGTTCCTGAGAGGAGTTCCTGAGAGTAGATCCTGATAGGGGATCCTGAGACGGGTTCCTGAGACTAGTTGGGGAGTGGTGTTCTTGAGAGGGGTTCCTCAGATGAGATCCTGGGAGGTGTTCATGACAGGGATTCCTCAGAGATGCTCCTGATAGGGGCTCCTGAGAAGTTTTCCTGAGAGAAGTTAGTGAGAGGAGTTCCTGAGAGTCTTTACTGAGCGGAGTTAATGAGAGGAGTTGCTGAGAGAAGTTGCAGAGGGAGTTACAAAGTTGAGTTACTGAGAATCATTCCTGAGTGGGGGTCCTGTGAGAGGTTCCTGACAGGGGTTCCTGAGAGGAGTTACTAAGAGGGGTTCCCGAGAGGAGTTCCTGATTGTCGTCCCTGACATGAGATCGTGAGAGGCTTTCATGTGAGGGGTTCCTGAGAGGAGTTGCTGAGTGGTGTTTCTGAGAGGGGTTCCTGATAGAAGATCCTGAGAGGAGTTTCTCAGAGTCTTCGCCTAGAGGGAATAAACATAGTTGTTCCTCAGAGCTGTTCCTCAGAGGGTTTACTGAGAGAAGTTACTGGGAGGAGCTCAAGAGTGATGTTCCTGAATGGAATTCCTGAGAGTGGTTTCTGTGAGGAGTTACTGAGATGGGATGCTGAGCGGAGTTCCTGAGAAAAGTTATGAGAGGAGGTAGGGAGGGTAGTAACAGAGGGGTTCCTGAGAGTGATTACTGAGAGGCGTCGCTGAGGGAGTTGTTCCTAAGAGAAGCCCAAGAGTGAAGATGCTGAGCGGAATTCCGGAGAGTGGTTTCTTAGAGGAGCTTCTGAGGTGGGTTCCTGAGAGGAGTTCCTGAGTAGAGTTCTTAAAGGCGATCTTGAGAGGCTTTTTGAGAGGGGTTCCTGAGAGAAGTTCAATAGAGAAGTTGCTGAGAGGAATTCCTGAGTGGTGTTCGTGAGAGGAGTTCCTGAGATTTGTTCCTGAGTGGAGTCAGTGAGAGCAGTTCCTCTGAGGCGTTCCTGAGAGGAAATCCTGAGAGAGGATCATGAGAGGGGCCCCTGAGAGTAGCTACTGAGAGGACATCCTGAGAGGAGTCCCCAAGAGGGGTTGCTAAGAGGAGATCCTGAGTGGTTGTTACAGAGTGAATTTCATCAGCGAGTTACTGAGAGGCGCTCCTGAGTGCGGCTCCTAAGAGGAGATCATGAGGGTGTGTCCTGAGAGTAGTTCCTCAGTGGAGTTCCTTAAGGAGATTATGAGAGACGTTCTGAAAGGAGTTTCTGAGAAAAGTTCAACGGAGAAGTTATTCAGAGGAATTCCTGAGTGGGGTTCCTGAGAGGAGTTCTTGAGAGTTGTTCCCGAGAGGCGTTACTGAGAGCAGTTCCTGTGAGGGGTTCCTGAGAGGAGATTCTGAGAGAGGTTACTGAGTGGGGTCCATGAGAGGAGCTACTGAGAGGACTTCCTGAGAGGAGTCCCCAAGAGGGGTTTCTGAAAGGATTTCCTGAGAGTAGTTACAGAGTGACTTACAGTGGTGAGTTACTGAGAGGCGTTCCTGAGTGGGGTTCCTAAGAGGAGTTCCTGAGGGGAGTTCCTGGGAGGAGTTCCTGACAGGAGCACTTGAGACTGGTTTCTAAGTGGAGTTACGGATAGGGGTTCCTGAGAGGAATTCCTGAGAGTTGATCCTGATAGGAGTTAGTAAGAGTTGTTTCTGACAGGGGTGCCTGATAGCAGTTCTTGAGCGGAATTTCTGAGCGCATTTCCTGAGGGGCGTTCGGTGGACGGGTTCTTGAGATGGGTTACTGAGAGAAGTCCTTGAGAGGAGTTCCTGAGAGGAGTTTCTGAATCCGGTTCCTGGGAGGAGTTTTTGAGAGGACTTCCAGAAAGGAGTACCTGAGATGGGTTCCTGAGAGGAGTTTCTGAATGCGGTTCCTGGGAGGAGTTTTTGAGAAGAGCTACTGAGAGGAGTTCCTGTGTTGAGTTCTTGAGAGGGGTTGCTGAGATCATAAGACAATAATACATAGGAGCAGAAGTTTGGCCTTTCGGCGCATAGAATCTGCTCCGCCATTCAATCACAACTGATAAGTTTCTCAACTCCATTCTCGCGCCTTCTCCCTGTAACCTTTGATCCTCTTACCTGTCAAGAACGTATCTATCTATGTCTTAAACACACTCAATGACCTGGCCTGCTCAAACTTCTGTGGCAACGAATTTCATAGTTTCACCAATCACTGGATCAAGACGTTTCTCCTCATCTGTGTAAGGTGTTCCTGAGGGCAGTTCCTGAGAGGGGTTCCTGAGAGGAGTTTCTGAGCGTGGTTCCTGAGAGGAGTTCCTGAGAGGGATTCCGGAAGGAGTGCTTGAAAGGAGTTCCTGAAAGGATTTTCAGGCTGCAGTCCCTCAGATGAGTTCCTGAGAGGGGTTCCTGAGTGGAGTTCCTCAAAGGAGTTCCTGAGAGAAGTTCCTGAGAGGAGTTCCTGAGAGATGTTACTACAAAGGGATCCTAGAGGGGGTTTCCTGAGAGGAGCTACTGAGAGGAATTCCTCCTGAGAGGGGTTCCTGAGATGAGTTACTGAGACGGGTTGCTGAGAGGAGCTCCTGAGAACAGTTACAGATTTAGTTGCAGAGGTGAGTTACTGAGAGGCGTTCCTGAGTGGGGTTCCTGAGAGGAGATCGTGAGAGGGATTCATCTGAGGATTGCCTGAGAGGAGTTCCTGAGAGGTGTTCCAGAAAGGATTTACTGAGGGTTGTTTCTGACAGGGGTTCCTGTTAGGAGTTCCAGACAGCAGTTACTGAGAGGAGTTCCTGAGAGTGGTTCCTTATAGGTGGTACTGAGAGGAGTTCCTGAGACGTGTTCCTCAGAGCGTTTACTGAGAGAAGATACTGGGAGGAGTTTGTTAGAGTAGTTCCTGAGAGGCGTTGTGAGCAGAGTTATAGAGGATATTAACTGAGAAGGTTTCCTGAGAGGTGGTCCTGAGAGGCGCCCCTGAGATGATTTCCTGATTGTGGTTCCTGAGAGGGATTCCTGTGTGGAGTTACTCAGCAATTATCCGGCGATTGGACCCTGAGATGATTCCCAATACAGGACTTCCTGAGAGTAGTTCGTGAGAGGAGTTCCTGACAGAGGTTCCTGAAACCGATTTGCTGAGGGTAGTACGGGAGAAGGATTCCATAGAGGAGTTAATGCGAGGAGTACTTGAGAGGCATTCCTGAGATGAGTTCCTGAGAGGAGATCCTGAGAGGGGTTCCTGACCGGGTTTCCTAACATAAGTTACTGAGTGCTGTTCCAGAGAGGAGTTCCTAAGAAAGTTCCTGAGAGGAGTTCCGAAGAGGAGTTCGTGAGAGGGGCTCCTGGAAAGAGTTGCTGAGATGGGATCCTGAGAGGGTTTCTTGAGAGGGGTTCCTGAGTGGAGTTCCTCCGAGGAAATCCTGAGGGTGGTTCCTGAGAGGCGTCCCCGAGGTGTGTTCCTAAGGGGGCTTCCTGAGTGGGGTCACTGAATGGAATTCCTGAGAGGATTCCTGAGAGGAGACACTGAGAGCGCTTCATGAGACGCGCTTAACAGAGGAGTTCCTGAGTGCGGATCCTAAGAGAAATTACTGAATGAGTTCCTGACAGGGCATCCTTCGAGAAGATCCTGGGGAGTATTCCTGAGAGAGGTTCCTGAGAATGGTTCTTGAGACCATATCCTCAGAGGCGTTCCAGAGAGGAGTTCCTGAGACTGCTTCCAGATATGGGTTCCTGACAGGAGTTCCTGAGAGGTTTTCCTGAGAGGTGTTCCGGAAAGTTGTTACCGAGAGGAGTTCCTGAGCGTAGTTCCTGAGAAGATAGATGGCTGCATAGATGACTATGTGGTGGGTAGGATTAGTAAGTTTGCGGATGATAAAAAGATTAGCCTGGTGGTCAACAGTGGGGTCGAGTGCCTTGGTTTACCAGAAGATATACACGGGATGGTCTAAGGGCCAGAGAATTGGAAGATGGAATTTAATCCTCAATAATGTGAGGTGATACACTTTGGAAGGAGTAATTTGACAAGGAAGTAATCTATAAACGGCATGATACGAGGAAGTTCCTGAGAGGAGTTCCAGAGAGGAGTTTCTGAGACGATTTCCTGAGAGAAGTGAGTGTGTCTGCTTGCACTCTTGCATCCATCAGCATACAATAATGTCCAGCCTCTGTCTGGATGTTTCTGTTAAAAATCAACTGTAAACATAATATTGGCACCCTATGACCTCTGATGCAACAGAGCCATAGAATCATAAATGTGAGGAAGACGCCATGTGGCCCAGCTTGTCCGTTTCGACTCTTTACCAGACCTATCTAATCAACCCTTCGCTCCTCCCCTCCATTAGCTGTTCAAATGTCCACTGCAAGTGCTCATCCAATTCTATTTTCACAGTTAATTGATTAATTACATTCGCCAGCCTTTCAGGAAGAACATTCCAGATTTATTTGTACGAAGAACTCTTCAAACGCTCATTGCCTCTTTGTCAATCACTTTAAAACTCACTGTTCTGGTTACTGACTGATTTTACAGAATCGCCAGTTTCTCGTTATTTACTGTGTCAAAAACATTCGTGATTTTAAATGTCTCGATTAAAACTCCCCTTTGCCTGGTCTGCTCGAAGGAAAATAATCCCGGCTTCTCCAGTCTCCCCACGTAATTCAAGCCCCTCATCCCTGTTCCAATTCCAGTAAAATTCCTCTGCACCCTCTCCAAGGCCCTCACATCCTTCATGAAAAACGCTGGCCAGGATTAGACACAAGTACTCCAGCTGAGGCTTCACCAATATTTACATATGTGTTGTCTGATTTTCTTAGTTTCATAAACTCTGATTCTGTTTAACAATAAAAATATATTGCTATTTTAATACTCTAAAAGGCTTGTCATGCCACCTTCAACGACATGCTTATGTCCACCCGATAGTTTTACGAAACAACTCCGACATTTGCCCGATTTTCTGCTTCACACGATTATCTTTACATTATTCCGTCCTCAGAAACCCTCTTACATCCCAGATGGACCAGCTAACTGTTCCAATTTAGTGTGGTGCATGTACAATTGGACTGAAAGGGTTAAATGAGCCTGTTTGTTCAGTGGCTGTAATTAATGTCAGTCTCCATGGATCCTAAATAACTCACTGGGGGGGCTTCGCACTGTTGTTAATAAGGGAGTCGCTACATTGTGTTACCTCATATTGTCAGCGGGGGCATCAGCTCCGTGAGGAACAAGGACCCGCGGTTATAAAACTGGGAGAGAGGATAACAGAGTCTGAGAACAAAATATTGGAATGTTCCAACAGTGGATCAGATTCTGAGAACAATAGATTGGAATGTTACAACAATGGATCAGAATCTGAGGACAATAGATCGGAATGTTACAACAATGGATCAGAATCTGAGGACAATAGATCGGAATGTTACAACAATGGATCAGAACCTGAGGACAATAGATCGGAATGTTACAACAATGAGTAGGAGTTTATTGGAGGCGCTTTATCTACTTTCTACATTATTTGATTGGCTGCCAGTGGAAAGCCGGATCTATCAGGCACTCCATGTGATTGAAGCCGGTTACTATCCCATCCTCGCTATTATTGGCATCCCTGGTAAGTCTCATTGTATATGGCTATTAATTCTATAAAGCGTGTAGAAATTATTTATTTCGTCTTCATCAAAATTACAAGTGTTTTGGAGATTGCAACATTTTTATACCAGTTAAAGAATCCAGGGGGACAGGATTATGATAACATCCGAGTTCAGCAATTTCAGTAACATATTTATTGCCATCTAATCTCTATTGCCTCCCACCATATCAGAGACAATCATATTATTGCATGTACAACAGTATCAAAACGGCACTGGATGCAGCAACATAGTGGAAAATTTCAGCGACTTCAAACAAACTGATACTTGTTATTTACAAGCATTCTGATTGTTTATTGGGAACGGTTTCATTTCCTGTGGGCCATGCGTCTCTGTCATACCAATGCCGTCCTGCGTTATGCAGCCACTGGCCGTTGTGTGTTGTTCAGTGACATTCACATTTGATCGGTTTGTGGCCATGTTTTTCCAGAAACTGAGAAGTAAATATTGAACCGTGAAAATGGTTCTGAGAAAAATGACTGTGCGGAGTTTTTTAAAGAAATTTTCTGGTATATCATTTTACCAGATTCTTATTTGCTGATGAACAATCCATGATTTTGTTTTGGAATAATACAATTTCAGACATAGAGTAATAGAGTCAAAATCGTCTGCAGCACAGAAAAATCGGCCCATTGAGTCTGCGCCGGTCAAATAAGTATTCTAAATATTCTAAACCCATTCTGCAGCAATAGGTCCATAGCCTTGTATGTCAGGGCATCACAAATGCACATCCAAATACTTCTCAAATGTTATGACGTTTTCTGCCCCGAACACCCTTTCAGGCAGTGAGTTCCAGATGCCCACCACCCTCCGGGTGAAATAATTCTTCCCCACATTCCCTCTAAACCTCCTGCCCCTTACATAAATCTATGCCCCCTGGTTATTGGTCCCTCCACCAACGGGGAAATCTCCATCCCGCCTACCCTATCTATGAGACTGAAATTTTAATACACGTCAATAATGTCACCATTCAACCTCCTCTGCTCCAGCGAAACTAACCCCAGTTTGTTCAATCTCTCCTCATAACTAAAAATATCCCGGACAGGCAACATCCTGGAAAATCTCCTCTACACTCTGATGCAAACACATCCTTCCTATAATGCGGATTCCAGACTGCACCCAATACACTAGATGTGGCCTAACCAGCGTTTCATACAGTTCAGCAGAACATCCCTGCTCTTATATTCTATGCCTCGTCTAATAAAGGCAGGTATCCCATATGTTTGCTTCATCACCTTATCTACCTGCCCCACTACATTCATGGGCCGCTGGACATGCACACCATGATCTCTCTGATCCGCGGTACTTCCCAGGATCATAATATTCATCATATTCCCGTGTGTTGTTTGTCCTGCCCAACTGCATCACCTCACCCTTATCTGGATTAAATTACATTTGAAAATGATCAGCCCATCTGATCAGCCTGTCTCTATACACCTGTAATCTATGGCTAATATTCTTACTATTTATCAATATTCATCAAGATTCATTAATATTCATCTATATTCGTGCCATCTGCGAACATACTGATCAACCCCCCCTACATTCAAATCTAAATAGTTTATATATATACCACAAACAGCACGGGACCCAATAACAACCCATGTGGAACCGCACTGTACACAGGCATCCAGTCACAAACCGCCCCCGCCCCCCTAGACCATCACCATCTGCTTCCTGCCACTCAGCCAATACTGGGCCTAATTCGCCAAATTGCTTTGGCAACTATGGGCTCTTCCCTTCGTTATCAGTCTCCTGACCATATCGAAAGCCTTGCTGAAGTCCAAGTAGACTACATCAAATGCATTGCCATATTCTACACACCTGGTCACGTCTTCGTAAAATTCAATCAGATTAGTCAGGCATTACATCTCCTTAAACAAACCAAGCTGACTGTCCTTGATTTTCCCTGCCTCTCCAAGTGTAGATAAACTATCGCCCTCAGAATTACTTCCAATAATTTACCCACTGATGATAGGCAGACTGGCCTCTAGTTCGCTAGTAAATCCCTTCCTCCCTTCTTGAATAACGGTGCCACATTGGCTCCTAGGGACCTCTCCTGTGGTCAGAGAGTTGTTGAAAATTATTTGCAGCGCCCCTGTTATCTCCCCGCTTGCCTCATTCAACAGCCTGGGATCCATTTCATCAGGTCCTGGAGATTCATATCATTTTAAGCCTGTCAGACTGCTTACAACTTCTTCCCTTTCTGTGCTAAGTTATTTAATTATCTCACAGCCCTGCTGCATGATTTCTATCACCCCTCTCACTTGTGAACACAATACAAGTCATTCATTTGGAACCTGACCTAAGTCTTCTGGCTCCACACACAGATTTCCACTGTGGTCCTTAATGGGCTCTAATCTTTCCCTAGTTATCCTCTTACTCTTAATTAACTTGTCAAATAACTTTGTATTTTTCTTTATTTTTCCTGCCAATGATTTTTCATACCCTCTTTTTGCTCTCTTAATTTCCTTATGAAATTGCCCCTTATACACTCTATTCTCTTATAGGCCTCCCGCAGTTTTGAGCTCTCGTTAACTGCCATAAACCTCTCTTTTTCTCTTTATCCAATCCTGTATATCCCGCGAGATCCAGGTTTCCCTGGATTTATTGGTCCGGGCCTTTATTTTTTATTCGAATATGTTGGTCCTGCACTCTCCCTATTTCTATCTTGAATGAGTCACACTTCTCTGAAGCAGATTTACCTGAAATATGCTGCTCCCAGGCAACACTGGTAAAATCATACCTGATCTTATTAAAATTGGTCTTTCTTCAATTTAGAACTCTGATTTCTGGCACTCTCTTGTCCTTTTCCATAACGACGTTAATCTAATGGAGTATGATCAGTATGCGCAAAACGCTCCCCCACTGACACCTCCGCCACATGCCCGGCTTCAGTCCCTAAACTTATGTCCAAGACCGCCCCTACTTCGATTTAATGGCTTAAAAAGCTCTCCTGGGTGCAGTGTAAGAATTGATCTCCCTCTAAAACTAACACACTATGACTATCCCAGTTAATGTTGGGGAAATTGAAATCTCCCACTATTACTACCCTCTTATTTTTACACTGCTCTGAAATTTGCCAAGATCCATTTCTCTATGGATGTTTGGCGGCCTGTACTACTTCCCACATGGGACTGAGCTGCCCTGCCGTGCCTCTAGTTTGAAAAAAACACCCGTTCTTTAATTTAAATAAAGTAAAGAAGACACTTTATGTTATTTATGTATTTTAAATTAAAAAAATACATAACTTTTACCTTTCCTTAGCTTACCCAGGGGAATACACTTTCCCGTGACTCACCAATCAGCTCTCACCTTTGTGTTGACGTCACTTTTTCAAGCATCCCCGCACTCGCGCTGGTTCTGATCTCTCCATCGCTCTCGCGCTGTTTTTTGATGTCACTATTTTTATTCTCAAAAATATCTGCAGGATAGTCTTTGCAGACTGTTTCACCGCGACGCTGACTGCAGGATAGTCTTTCCAAAACCATCTCCCGTCTGGACAGCTGTCGAGTTCCTCCATCACATTCTTGTTTTCTTCATTAATGGAAAGTGGGCATCTCTGGCTAGGTTGGCATTTATTCCCCATCCAGAATTGCCCTTGTTCAGAGGGTAGTTAAGAGTCAACCACATTGCGGTGGATCTGGAGGCACATGTTGCCCAGCAGATTTCCTTCTCTAAAGAGCATTAGTGAACCCGGTGGTATTTTGCAAATGTCGGCAATGGTTTCCTGGTCATCATTGTGCGTTTCATTCCAAATGTTTTATTAAATTCAAATTCTAAGATCTGCCAGGGCGGGATTCGAACGCCTGTTCCCAGAGCATGATGCCGGGTTTCACGTCCAGTGACAATCCCTCTACACCATCGCCCCACTTTATTTGTACCCCCTGTCTCCCATTTGTTTTGATTGTGCTGCTCAATGTTCTCACCGTCAGACACATTTTAGTGAACAGCAGAGCCCGCAGGAGACTCCAAGCTCACAGCCGTGGGGAGAGTCCCAGAGACCCAGAGATGGAGCGTCGGAAGAAATCCATGATTTTACTGCTCGTTATCTCAGCCAATTTCATCCTGTTGTGGGCAATGTTACTACTGTTTTCTATGTGGAGCAAGATATCGTTCTTGGGGAATGTGTAAATTGATCTAGAATATATTGTGATGGAATCGGGCTTCATACTGCAGCTCCTGAGTTGCTGAAAAACACTGGGATTAACACCGTGACCGAGGTTAAATTCAGGGAGCAGTTGTGCTGAAATATCCCTTTACTCTAATTCTTTAATCCACCCGAGAATTTGAACATTCACTGACTGAGAATATCCATTACTTTTCCGTTTTATTTTTTCTTTCCATCAGCAAAGGACATGTTTGCTGGGCTGATATCAGGCAGAGGGGGTGCGGCCGTTATGGTGACAGAACAAACGGACAGAGTCTGTTCCATAAGCTGTTAATTGCCAGCGCTGCACAGAGACCCACACAGACTGGAGAACAGAGGGAAGGGGAGCGTCATCAGTGGTCCCGCAAATCCCTGGTTGTGAGAGCAATCAGGTCGTCAACAAAAGCAGCAGCAGCAAGGGGGGGATGATGTCTATCGCTGGCAGGGGGACGGATAATAAAGGTACATGAGGTTTGGTGTATTCCAGGCACACCAGGGCATGAAGGTATATAGTAGCTACAGTGGGGGAGGTACCTGTTCCAGGTGCATGGGGAATTGGGAACATATAAAAAGTAAAAGTTGCGAGTGTGAGTGAGATTCCAGGATCACGATTGCGGAAGGCTGTTATACCAAGTACACCAGCAGCGGGGCTGCGCCATGTGATATACCAGGTAGAGAGAGGGAGGGTGGGTGATATACCGGGCTTTGAACTCAGCACTGGCCCTCTGACAGCGCAGCACACCGTAAGTACTGATTCTCCAACAATGCGGCATTCCCTCTATGCTGAATCTCTGACAGCTCCGTACTAACTCAATGCTGATAGTACGATAGTGCAACAATTCCTCAGTTCTGACCCTCAGACAGTGCAGCGCTCCCTCTGTACTGCCCCTCTGACAGTGCAGTGTTCCCTATGTGCTGCCCCTCTGACAGTGCAGTGTTCCCTATGTGCTGACCCTCTGACAATGCGGTCCTCCCTCAAAAATGAACATCTGATTGTCGTTATCCCACCTCCCGCATTTACCAACCCAACCCCGTCTCACCCACCCTGCATTTCACGCAAAACTTTGAGGTGCGTAGAATAAAATGCTCTCACTTTCAAAAGTTTGGACGCGTGAAGGTAAATTCAGGATCACAGAATGACGGAGCTGTGATGGTGCAGAAGGAGGCCATTCTGCCCATCGGGACCACGCTGGCTGTCCGAATGTGCATTACTGTTCAATGCCATTTCCCTGCCGTTTCCCCATAACCCTACTCATTGTTTCTATTCAAATTGTCATCTAATGCACTTTTGAATGCCTCGATTGAACATTCCTCCAGCACAATTCCAGACAGTGCTCTCCAGACCAGAACAAGCTGCTATATGAAAGAGGCTTCCTTTCCCCTCAGGTCAAATCTAACAGACCGGATTAGAAGGGTAAGAGTCATATAGCAGCAGGTACTAAACAATGGGTGACTACTCCTTGGCTTTTTTTGTGTAGAAATAGCGGCTATTATCATTTCACTCAGGTCCGACGGTCGAGAAGTTTCGTTAAAGCATTAGATCTAAATTAGTTCAAGCATAATCCATGAAGGTCAGTAAGATCTATGTATTGCTTCAAATCAGTGAAATATGTTCCATTTAAGGATACGTAAACTAAAGGTCTAGTTGAGAAGACACCTGAAGATGCCCCTCGGGCATGTGAGCAGTTTTGTGAGAATCTCTGGTTTCTATTGATCTGCCTGTTTTATGAGATTGTTTAGCTGCAAATGGGACAGGTGCCGTCGAAAGTTCACTGTGAGAAATTAACCAGTTGATGACACTTACTTAGGCTTGTGCAGTGAGCAGCGAAATCTCTAAACCCAAGATTCATCACGTGGAATGCAAGTAAATTTAATCTCAGTCTGGATTACATGAGGAAAAATAATCTGGAACGTTGTCTGGTTTAAAACTGAAAAAAATCTACAGCGGTCCTCACCTTTGCCTTGTGACAAAATATAGCCAATCGTGGATTAACATGGAAATATTGAGGAGAAAAGAGAACAAGGGAATGAGTCTCCTAAATACATGTTAATTGAAAGTCCTAAGGCTGAGGATGGCTGGAACTGAGAAAGTATAAAACAAGCGACATAGCACTGGCATTCTGGGTGATCTCTAAAGAAGTAAATAGCTTCAAAAGTTTTTATGTTCTAAGATAATTCTCTGGAGGAAGGAGCAAATTTTAGCGTGTAGCATCTCTGATTATAATCTGTAGCATTCAGGCAATTGTGCTTGTGTTGTTGGACCATCTGTTACTGTTTCCCAACAAATACCGTAATTGGCACGTGGTCACTCTTAGTCCGTATAGTTAATAAAAAACATACTTTCATCAACAACACTACCTGCTACTTCATCAACGATGCCAATCGAGTTTGTCAGAGGCACTATTTCATTAATGTGTCTCTTCTGGCTGTTTTTTATAAACCCATGTTTTCTAATCAACAAACTCATTTTGCCCCAAGTTATTGAATCTCTGATATAGCACAACGTTTCACTAACAATTCTTTGATTTATTGGCAGATACAAGGTTTATCCATCTGCCCTTCGAAAAACAGGGAACAACATTGACAACAATTTGGGAATAGTCCGATATCCAAGGAGGATTGAAGGATAATGTTTAGTGTGTCCACGATTTCCACATTTCCTTCCCTCGTAAAATCTCAGACATCCCCACAAAAGCTGCAAAAAAGCTGTTTCATTATGGTGCAATAGAAAGGGGTTAAGTTAAACCTTTTTTCGTGGCATAATAATATCAGTCTCCATGGACCTTAATTGTGCCAATAAAGCAATTAAAATTCAATTAAAATGCGAATCCTTCCAATCAGCCATCTCCTCCTGTAACACGGATACTCAATGCTGCACTTTCAGGGAGCAGCAGATCCAAAGCGAGGGAGAAGATATATTAGAAACAGAGGACAAGACTTTGGACTATTATAATGATCTGTCCGAATCAAGAGCAGCAGCTTGGACTTTTTCCACAATGGATCAGGATCTGAGAGCAATAGATTGGAATGTAACAGCAATGGATCAGAATCTGAGAAGAATAGATTGGAATATTACAAAAATGGATCAGAACCTGAGGAATATTACAAAGATAGATCAGAATCTGAGAACAATAGTTTGGAATATTACAACAATTGATCAGAATCTGATAACGATAGATTTTGTTTTTACAACAATGGATCAGAATCTGAGAACTGTAGGTTGGAATGTTTGAACAATGGAATAGTACCTGAGAACAGTCGATTGTTATCATACAAGAGGCAGGGGTTTACCCTTGTATGTTCACTATCTGTTGACGATTTATTATGGAATCGCATTGAAATATCGGTTCCCAATGTTTCTTCAGGTTATTCGATGTTCTTATTATCCAATGCTCGCTATTGTTAGTGTGCATCGTAAGTCTTTCTCTCTCCAGTTTTTAAGTACGTACAGAATATTCAGTTGCAATGCTGTGCTTGAAATTCACATTCGTATCTTCGGTTCAGTTGATATCCCTGGATGTCTCTCCATCTAGCTATTATATTTGGAAGCCACATTTCACTGATTAGCTGCTCCTGTTTCTTATATTTCAGTTGAGCCTTGTAAGGATCAAAGCCAGTGTCACCTGACTGCATCCGAAAATTTGTCTTCCATCCACACATCCTCCACCAGCCACACACCCCGCCCCCTCCCCATATCGCGACCAAGCCCAATTCCTCCTGTACAACCAGAGGGTTTGCTGATGGCCTTAGCTCAGTTCCTACCCAATATACATCTATCTGAAATACGGCCCACGACAACCCTCCTAATATCACATATATCCAATCCTACCTCGACACATCTGCTTCATAAACACACAATCTGGGTTTTTTTTTCAAATTGAGACCCGTCTATTACAATGTCAACCGAGCCAGAATCGTCCTCTCACTCACCACCCACCACCACCAGCTTGCTCAAACTTCACCTCCTGGTTACAAATCTTTATAAAACTCAACAGATACCACGTTCTGCTGCCTGTAATCTAACTGGAATCAATCCCGCTTAACCACCGTTCCTGTGCTCAAAGAGTTACATGGGCTGGTAGGCCGAAAGCCAATATTTTCATTCTTATATTGTTGCTCCTCACCACTTTAGAGAGGTTTTCGCCTTCGAATGTTTAACAAATGCACGTTTGAAAAGCAATATAAGAACAGGCAGCACCGCATTAGTGCCAGTGTATTTCAAATGAGACGTCTGCTCCTTCTGCCAATCAGATTATATCTGAGCCATCCGTTTATCACCCATTCAGCAAAAGGAAATCAACTGCATCTTTCTACAATTTCTCTCAACTGGTCAAAATGTTGAACACGTTAATGTTAATTTCTCAGCACACAATTCTGACATTGGTGCAGGAGCAGAGTGATCTGTATGTACATGTGCCTGAATCAGTGAATGTGGGAGGATGGGTTGAGACAGTGGTTCATTAACCTACCCGCATCCTGGGCATTATGAGGAGGCACATAGAGTATGAAAGGAAGATGGAGATGATGAACCTCTATAAAACGCAGTTTCGTCCTCAGCTGGAGCATTGTGCCGACCTCTGGAAATCTCATTTTAACAAGAATGTTAAGGCACCAAAGATGGTACAGAAAATACAGACGACAATTTGCTCTGAGATGATTAAACCAAGTTGTGTAGATGAATTGGAAAAGTTGTGGCTGTTCTCCTTGGAAAACACACGATTGAGGGGCGACTTGAACAGATATTTAAAATTATAAACGGTCTGGAAAAAGTAGGCATGCAGAACCCCTTTCATTGTTGGAAGGATCGAGAATCAGAGGGCAGGATGTAAGGTAATTGGAAAAAAGTGCGATGTCCCCCTGAGGAAAACCTTTATTAGAAAACTGGATGCGGTGGCTGAGAATGTGCTGGAGCCAGGCCCAACAGAGGAAAAAGGGCATTGGTTTAGTACCTGAAAAGGGGATAAGTGTAGAACAAGGGAGATGGCTGTGGAAGTGACACCAGCGAATTGCTCTGTCAGTGGCCCAGCATGGATAAGATGTATTGAGTACCAACCGACCATGCTGCACCCATTCTGTGATTGCACTCTTCATGATAATAAAGAAGCTTCTCCAATTTATCCATCTCATTGCAATCACTCACCTGCGTTGCCATTCAGCCTGTTTCCTCCCTACCCTCTAGACAGTATTCACCTTATTTCTAAAGTGACCTGCACATTATTCGGCACAATACATTTCGTTTGGCCAAACTAGTGTTTTGAATAGTTGTAGAGTAGCTTTCTGGAGTTTGCATCCATTCATCAAGCTGAAGGTCCTTGCTGCTTTACTAACTGCTTTTGTTAACCTCGCCTGACGTGTTCAAATATTGGGAACAGGCACCCAATGCCGCTGTGCTCCTGCATCTCCAATAAAATTGAGTTCTACAATATCAGTGTTGTACTTTGAATATTTAATCTATCCAGACATACAATATTTTAAACCCCCACCATTTGTTATTTCAGGTAAAATCATGTAAATGTATTAATGGTTAGAGTGGCACAATCAAAAATAAGTTATCAACTAAACTTTTCTGCCAACCTAATGTATTCTTTTCCTGTTTATTTCCCTTGCTCGCAGTTATATCGGTGACAATTCTGATCATTTCCCGCGGAAAGTGTGGTATCTCCAAATGTGTAACTCACTACCTGTTGGCTATGGCATCTGCGGATTTAATGGTGATTCTACTCGACATGGTATTGAGGCATATTCCAATTGTTTTTCGGGAGCAGTTTCGTTTCCTGTGGTTCCTTCGTATCTGTAATATCCATGCCGTGCTGCTTTATGCAGCCACTGATTGCTCAGTCTGGTTCACCGTCACTTTCACTTTTGACCGATTTGTAGCCATATCTTGCCGAACTTTGAAATGTAGATACTGTACCGAAAAGACAGCAGCTGTGGTACTTGGAACAGTGACTGTGCTGAGCTTTTTAAAGAACATTTTCTGGTATTTCATGTTCACCAGACGGTATCAAATGATGAACCTGCCCTGGTTTTGTTCTGTAACGCTAGATGTTTACGTCTCTACGGTTTGGGTAACAATCGAGTTTGTCCATTACATTCTTACTCCCTGTGTCCCATTTGTCCTGGTTCTTCTGCTCAATGTTTTCACCATCAGACACATTTTAGTGAGCAGCAGAGCCCGCAGGAGACTCTGGGCTCAGAGCAATGGAGAGGGGCTCAGAGATCCGGAGATGGAGAGTCGAAGGAAATCCATGATTTTACTGTTTATTATCTCGGCAAATTTCCTGCTGTTGTGGGCAACAATTATGTTGTATTCTGTATGGATCCGGATGCAAAGTTTGGGTTATGATTCCATATTACTGCATCCTTATGTTCAGGAACTGGGCTTCATGTTGCAGCTCTTGAGCTGCTCCACAAATTCTTGTATTTATGCCCTGACCCTGAGAAAACTCAGGGAGCAATTGAAGCAGGTGCTGAAATGTCTCTTTGCACCAATCGTGGAATTCATTCAAAAAGGAGAGAGGAAATGAATCAGGGAAAGTCCAGCATTTTCTCATTTTAATTCACATTCCCAGTGGGTGGGGGTGCTGTGCCGTTCGACAGAGTGACTGGAGGAGTTGGATAGCACCGCCTCCGGCATGGGGTGTGGGGAAGGTGCCTGATGCCCATGGTGAGAGTATTGAGGTGAGGCACCAAATCCGCACAGTTCCCGGGGAGCAGGTGGGCGGTGGGTTGGGGGAGGGGAGGTGGGGGGGTTGGTGCTGTTTCCCATGACGAGTGCATAACGGGAGTTGCGGCCCCTGTGGCTGCACAATGTCTAGGGGGTGAGATCTGTTCCTCATGACAACGGAATAATATGGCAGGTGGGTCATGTGACGGCACAATGGACAGGGGGTGGGACCTAGTCCCATGATGACGTCATAACAAAGAGTGGAGGGCCCTGAGATTGTACAATGAACGGGGGAGTGATCTTGGCCCATTGATGACGTCACAATGGAAAGGGCCTGGTCCTGCTTCCTTTGTCGGGCACAATGGACGGGGTCGGAGCGAAATTTCCCGCCCGCTCCGCCCATTGGCGCAGGGAGAAAAGGTGAGAGTGCAAAGGTTCACCGCCAAGTCCCTCCACATGTGCTCTCCTGAACATCCAAGGGAACAGCAACAATATGAATAAAAATGGCGTTTGAAACTTCGTGCTAAATATTTCTCCTGCACCGCCTTCCATTGGGCTCTTTAATTGTACCCTTTAGTACTTTAATAATGCTGAGGAGAATCAATAAAGATAAATGTGATTAAATCAAATCTAAATGTTCGCCAGTAAAAGCACAACAAATGTCTCTGATGTCCCTTCGTCAGTTACACCGAAAGACACTCACCCACATCAGACAGCAGCAAGTTAGAAACCACATGATCAGAAATGATGAACATTAGCAGAGGGAGGAATTGTGAGCCCCTCGACACACACACACAGACACACACACAGGCACAGACACATACACACACACACACACACATAGACACACATAGACAGACACAATGATGCAGACACACACAGACACTGACACACATAAATATAGACCGACACACACACAGGCGCAGAGACACAAACGCGCATAGATACACACACCCGCACACACACATACACACAGGCACATACCCACACACACACAAAGACAAATACTAGGCAGATATACATACACACAGCCACACACACACACAGACACGCAGACACACACACACACTGAGACACACAGAAATACACGCAGACACACGCGCACACACACACAGATGCAAACACAGACACGCATAAGCACACACATACACACAGACACATTGGATGGAACTAGAATGCAATTTGAAATAACGTGATCCGGTTTTCAGGATTCACACAGTGACTGGGAAATGAAAAGGACCCACTGACAGAGCTCACTTCAATCCACAACTCACACCTCATCTGAATTCCTTTCATCTCAATCTGTCTCTATATCTCTCTCTCTCCGCTTCTCCCTGTGACCTGACTATTCCCGTGAGCTTCGGAACCATGAATTCGGGACCCAATCAGAATCCCGAGTACTGATGTTGGGATTGTGAGATGAGGGAACAATCTTTCCTGGAGGCCGTCTCCTAATTGTCCATTGCGAAGCTCACTGTGAGATGCCGAATAGTGGGAACTCCCACTATCCATTATTAAGAGAGCCGGTAGTTCTGGCGCTGGGGCAGCCCCACCGGGAAAGTTGCACAGCCCTGGTAATCGGTGGCTACGAATCTGCCACAACATGGAGGCTCCCTCATTGTTCTTTACATCAATCACTAAATAACCATTTCTATACTGAAGAAGAGGTAACCAGCCGCTCTATTTGTCTGCACACTCTCACAAGAGTAGCCCCCTCCTTTGGGCACTAATGGGACCAGGAACATTCAGCCCCCACACTCACTCCGTTTGTGACTCTCTCAAGCCATCTTTTTTCGCACTCCTTCAATTTTAACCTCACTCCCTGTTGTCACTCCCTATCACACCATCTTTCTTTCTCTCACATTTTTTCACTCTGACTCCCTGTTTGTCACTCTCCCTGAAACCATCTCTCTTTCTCGCACATTGCTTCACTCTCACTCCGACCCACTGATTGTTACTGTCTCTCACAAAATCTCTGTTCCTCTCACATTCTTTCACTCTCACTCCATGTTTGTCAATCTCTCACACACCTTCTCTCTTTCACCCATATTCCTTCACTCTCACTCTCTGTTGTCTCTCTCTCTCAAACCATTTTTTACTCCCATTCCGTCACCCTCACTGTCAATCCCTGTTTGGTTCTCACTGTCACATACCATCACTCGATTTACATCTGTCCCTCTCCCTCTATTTTCACGTACTTGTCACTCTCCTTCCTATTAAATGCCGGAATCTCCTACATTTTGTTTGTTACTCTCTCACTTTCTACGTCCCTGTGTCTGCCCCAGATTATGGTTCCAAGACACTTGCTGCGTTATTGTCCCTCTCTGTCTCCATCAGCAAGTGCCCTCCAATACTCTCTCTCCGACTCTGTATTAGTTTCACGATTTGTTTTAGTTTCAGGATGTATACTAGTTTCAAGATATGTATTAGTTTCAGCGTCTGCATTATTATCAGGGTCTGTATTAGTTTCAGAATCTGTATTAGTTTCAGGATCTGTATTAGTTTCAGGACCTGTATTAGTTTCAGGATCTGTACCAGTTTCAGGATCTGTATCAGTTTCAGGATCTGTATCAGTTTCAGGATCTGTATCAGTTTAAGGATCTGTATTAGTTTCAGGATCTGTATTAGTTTCAGGATCTGTATTAGTTTCAAGGTGTGCATTAGTTTCAGGTCGGTTTTAGATTCATTGTATTCATTTAGGGTCTGTATTCGTTTCAGGATCTGTATTTGTTTAAGGATCTCTATTATTCCACTGAGGCTCGTGGGATTCAGTGACTGAGGGGAGACGGGAGTAATGACTGAGGGGAGAGGGGAGTAGTGACTGAGGTGAGTGGGGTACAGTGACTGACAGGAGTTGGATGTTGTGACTGACGGGAGTGGGATGCAGAGTGTGAGGGTAGTGGGATGTAGTGACTGAGGGGAGTGGGATGCACTGACTGAGGGGAGTGGGATGCACTGACTGAGTGGGGTGTGATGCAGTGACTGAGGGGGGTGGGGTGCAGTGACTGAGGGGGTGGGGCGCAGTGATTGATGGGATTGGGATGTAGTGACTGACGGGAGTGGAATGTAGCGACTGATGAGATTGGGTTGTAGTGACTGACCGGAGTGGTGGGATGTAGGGTCTGATGGGAGTGGGATGCAGTGAGTGAGTTAGTGAATGTTGGACATTCCGGGGAGGGGGGAGGGGGGGGGTGGTCGGGGGGGTGGAGAGCACAGTGATATTGGTGTGGTTCAGACTGTATAAATGGAGAAGTGAATCATTTTCTAAACTTTGCTACCAATTAAATGCTATCTTGAGGTTCTGCACACTCATCAATCGCCCATGTCTCCTTACTGCATTTCGGACCCAGGGATATCAACAACTCCGAAATCTGATGAACATACGACATAAATTGCAGTACCCGTGTATTATACAGCCCAACAGCATCTGAAATAAGAGGTATCATTCTGGAGGGGATATTCTACAAAATACAATGAAGTGACTGATGGGAGTGGGGTCCACTAACTGAGGGCAGTGGGGTCTCGTGCGTTAGCAGAATAGGATGAAGTGACTGAGGGGGGTAAGTGTGAGTTACTGAGGGGGGAAGGATCAAGTGACTGAGGGGAGTGGGATGAAGTGACTGAGGGGAGTGGAATGAAGTGATTGAGGGGAGTGAAATGAAGTGACTGAGGGGGGTGGGATGAAGTGACTGAGGGGGTTGGGGTGAAGTGACTGAGGGGGGTGGGATGAAGTGACTGAGGGGGTTGGGGTGAAGTGACTGAGGGGGGTGGGATGAAGTGACTGAGGGGAGTGGGATGAAGTGACTGAAGGGGGTGGGATGAAGTGACTGAGGGGGGTGGGATGAAGTGACTGAGGGGAGGGATGAAGTGGCTGATGGGGGTGGGATGAAGTGACTGAGGGGGGTGGGATGAAGTGACTGAGGGGAGTGGGATGAAGTGACTGAGGGGAGTGGGATGAAGTGACTGAGGGGGGTGGAATGAAGTGACTGAGGGGGGTGGGATGAAGTGACTGAGGGGGGTGGGATGCAGTGACTGAGGGGGTGGGATGCAGTGACAGAGGGGAGGGATGAAGTGGCTGATGGGGGTGGGATGAAGTGACTGACGGGGGTGGGATGCAGTGACTGAGGGGGTGGGATGCAGTGACAGAGGGGGGTGGGATGAAGTGACTGAGGAGGGTGGGATGAAGTGACTGAGGGGGGTGGGATGAAGTGACTGAGGGGAGTGGGATGCATGGACTGAGGGGGGTGGGATGAAGAGACTGAGGGGGGTGGGATGCAGTGACTGAGGGGAGTGGGATGCATGGACTGAGGGGGGTGGGATGAAGCGACTGAGGGGGGTGGGATGCAGTGACTGAGGGGGGTGGGATGAAGTGACTGAGGGGGGTGGGATGAAGTGACTGAGGGGAGTGGGATGAAGTGACTGAGGGGGATGGGATGAAGTGACTGAGGAGGGTGGGATGCAGTGACTGAGGGGAGTGGGATGAAGTGACTGAGGGGGATGGGATGAAGTGACTGAGGAGGGTGGGATGCAGTGACTGAGGGGAGTGGGATGCATGGACTGAGGGGGGTGGGATGAAGAGACTTAGGGGGGTGGGATGCAGTGACTGAGGGGAGTGGGATGCATGGACTGAGGGGGGTGGGATGAAGCGACTGAGGGGGGTGGGATGAAGTGACTGAGGGGAGTGGGATGCAGTGACTGAGGGGGGTGGGATGCAGTGACTGAGGGGGGTGGGATGAAGTGACTGAGGGGGGTGGGATGAAGTGACTGAGGGGAGTGGGATGCATGGACTGAGGGGGGTGGGATGAAGCGACTGAGGGGGGTGGGATGCAGTGACTGAGGGGGGTGGGATGCAGTGACTGAGGGGGGTGGGATGAAGTGACTGAGGGGGGTGGGATGAAGTGACTGAGGGGAGTGGGATGCATGGACTGAGGGGGGTGGGATGAAGCGACGGAGGGGGGTGGGATGCAGTGACTGAGGGGGGTGGGATGAAGTGACTGAGGGGGGTGGGATGAAGTGACTGAGGGGAGTGGGATGCATGGACTGAGGGGGGTGGGATGAAGCGACTGAGTGGGGTGGGATGCAGTGACTGAGGGGGGTGGGATGCAGTGACTGAGGAGGGTGGGATGAAGTGACTGAGGGGGGGTGGAATGCAGTGACTGAGGGGGGTGGGATGCAGTGACTGAGGGGGGTGGGATGCAGTGACTGAGGGGGGTGGGATGAAGTGACTGAGGGGGGTGGGATGAAGTGACTGAGGGGGGTGGGATGAAGTGACTGAGGGGGGTGGGATGAAGTGACTGAGGGGGGTGGGATGAAGTGACTGAGGGGGGTGGGATGCAGTGACTGAGGGGGTGGGATGAAGTGACTGAGGAGAGTGGGGTGCAGTGACTGAGGGGGGTGGGATGAAGTGACTGAGGGGAGTGGGATGCAGTGACTGAGGGGAGTGGGATGCAGTGACTGAGGGGGGTGGGATGAAGTGACTGAGGGGGGTGGGATGAAGTGACTGAGGTGGGTGGGATGAAGTGACTGAGGGGGGTGGGATGAAGTGACTGAGGGGGGTGGGATGAAGTGACTGAGGGGGGTGGGATGAAGTGACTGAGGGGGGTGTGATGAAGTGACTGAGGGGAGTGGGATGAAGTGAATGAGGGGAGTGGGATACAGTGATGGAGGGGAGTGGGATGCAGTGACTGAGGGGAGTGGGATGCAGTGACTGAGGGGAGTGGGATGCAGTGACTGAGGGGAGTGGAATGCAGTGACTGAGGGGAGTGGGATGCAATGACCGAGGGGAGTGGGATGCAATGACTGAGGGGAGTGGGATGCAGTGACTGAGGGGAGTGGGATGCCGTGACGGAGGGGAGTGGGATACAGTGACGGAGGGGAGTGGGATGCAGTGACTGAGGGGAGTGGAATGCAGTGACTGAGGGGAGTGGGATGCAATGACCGAGGGGAGTGGGATGCAATGACTGAGGGGAGTGGGATGCAGTGACTGAGGGGAGTGTGGTACCCTGAGTAAGGGGAGTGTAGTGGGGTTGCAGTGTGCAGAGTGGACTGGGAGTTAGTGACTGTTGGACATTCATGAGTGGGTGAGAAGCGTTTCGAGGGGATTTTGTATTAGAGACTGAGGGGAGTGGGACACAGGGACTCAGGTGGGCGGGATGTCGAGGCTGAGAGGGGTGGGATCTAGTGACTGACAGTTGTGGGATGTAGGGACTGAGGGGGGAGGGACCTCGGGACTGAGGGGAGAGGGACATCGGGACTGAGGGGGGAGGGACGTCGGGACAGAGGGGGTAGGGACGTCGGGACTGAGGGGGGAGGGACCTCGGGACAGAGGGGGGAGGGACGTCGGGACTGAGGGGGGAGGGACGTCGGGACTGAGGGGGGAGGGAGGTCGGGACAGAGGGGGGAGGGTCGTCGGGACTGAGGGGGGAGGGTGGTCGGGACAGAGGGGGGAGGGACTTCGGGACTGAGGGGGGGGGGACTTCGGGACTGTGGGGGGAGGGACGTCGGGAATGAGGGGGGTGGGACATCTGGACTGAGGGGGGTGGGACATCTGGACTGAGGGGGGTGGGACATCTGGACTGAGGGGGGTGGGACATCTGGACTGAGGGGGTGAGACATGTGGACTGAGGTGGATGGGACATCTGGACTGAGGGGGATGGGACATCTGGACTGATGGGGGTGGGACATCTGGACAGAGGGGGGTGGGACATCTGGACTGAGGGGGGTGGGACATCTGCACTGAGGGGGGTGGGACATCTGCACTGAGGGGGGTGGGACATCTGGACTGAGGGGGGTGGGACATCTGGACTGAGGGGGGTGGGACATCTGGACTGAGGGGGGTGGGACATCTGGACTGAGGGGGGTGGGACATCTGGACTGAGGGGGGTGGGACATCTGGACTGAGGGGGGTGGGACATCTGGACTGAGGGGGGTGGGACATCTGGACTGAGGGTGGTGGGACATCTGGACTGAGAGGGGTGGGACATCTGGACTGAGGGGGGTGGGACATCTGGACTGAGGGGTGTGGGATGTAGGGTATAAGGGGTGTGGGATGTAGGGACTGAGGAGAGTGGGATGCAGGGACTGAGGGGAGTTGAATGTAGGGACGGAGGAGAGCGGAATAAGTGAGGGAGGAGATTGGGAGGTAGTGACAGTTGTTCAGTGAGGGGTGACAGAACAGACTGGCATTGGTGGGTTTCAGATTGTATGAAAGATGAAGTGAATCATTTTCTGAACATTTCAACAAAGTAAATGCTCCCTTGAGGTGAAACACACTCTGAATTCTTCCACTTCTCCTCACCTCATTGTAGATCTAGAAACAATTCCAACTCTGGAATCTGAGGAACACTTGACTCGAGAATCCACTGTCCCTACATCAACGACCCCAACAGGATCTGAAATAACATGTATCAGTCTGGAGGGGATATTCTACAAAATAATCTTCACACAACATAATCACTGCAATCTCATTCTGAAGGGAGTGGGATGTAGTAACTAAATGGGGTGGAACTGGGACTAATGGGAATGTAAGCGAGGGTAGTGGGTTGTAGTGAGTGAGGGGAGTGGGATAGAGTGAGTGACGAGACTGGGAGTTAGTGACTTGGTACCGTCAGGAGTGACATTGTTGCGGTTAAAACTTTGGTGGGGTTCAGACTTTGGTGGGATTCAGACGTTGGTGGGGTTCAGACTGTATAAATGATGAAGTCAATCATTTTCTAAACTTTCCTACCAAGTTAAAGCTCTCTTGAGGTGATCCACAATCTGCAATCTCCCATGTCTCCTTATTTCATTTCAGATCCAGGGACAACACCAACTCCGGAATCTGAGGAACACTCAACTCGAGAATCCACAGTCGCTCTATCATCTGTCCCAACAGGAACAAAAATAACAGGTATCAGCCTGGAGTGAATATTCTACCTAAAATCTTCACACAATCCGGTCGCTGTAAACTCACACTTAAGGGAGTGGGATGGAGAGGCTGAGGGGAGAGGGGTGGCGTGCCTGAGGGTAGAGGGATGCAGTAGCTGAGGGGTGTGTGATGTAGTGACTGAGGGGAGTGGGATGTAGCAGCTGAGGGTAGTGGATGTACTGAGTGAGGGGAGTGGGATTTAGTGAGTGAGGGGAGTGTGATGTAGTGACTGAGGGGAGTGGGAAGTAATGACTGGTGTCCAGTCAGGAGTGCCAGAGCAGGGTGACATTGATGGGTTTCAGACTGCATAAATGATTAAGTGAATAATTTTCTAAACTGTCCTCCCAATTAAATGTTCTCTTGTGGTGATTAAAACCAGAGACATTTGCTGTAACTATTTAACTTATTTGAACATCTGTTAGTTCCAGGCCGGAATCTGACTAACTCCACAACTGAAGTTGAAACACATTTACCATTTTAATTCTCACTTTAAACCAAATTCATAAATATACTCACTCAGTCTGTGTTTAACTCAGGCCAATATCTCCTCTCACTGACTGTGTGTTATTTCTGACCGCACACTGTAAGAGCTCCTGTCTTATATTGAGCTGTGATGAGGCCCTCTCTACCTGTGGTTCCTGCTACAGTCGTCAAAAACTATTCAGGCAAAGGTGTTTTAAACCTGAGACAATTGTTTGTCCAGTTAACTTACTTAAAAATCTGCGAGTCCATGGCCAGATTCTGACCCTTACTCTGAAAATGAACTTGAAACATATTTACCATGCAAATTCTCAAAATGAATCAAATTTCCAAACAGACCCACTTTTGGATCTGTCTCTGAAATCTCCACCCTTCCAAAGGCACCTGCCTGCAAAGCAGAATATTTCTAGGTCAGAATCAGACTGTTACTCGAAAACGGAACTTGAAACAGATTTACCATTCAAATTCTCACTTTAAAGCAAATTCCAAATTCACTAATATACTCACTCAGTCTTTGTATCACTCAGGCCAATGTCTCCTCCCACTGACTGGGTGTCCATTACTGACTGCACACTGTAAAATTCCCTGTCTTATATTGAGCTGTGATGAGTCACTCTCATCTCAGCTTCTTGCTAGATTCATCAAAAACTAACCAGACAACGGAGGTTGACAGTTAACTGACACTAATGCTGCTCATCTCAGAATCTGACTATCTCTCTAAATGTAAACTTGAAACAATGTTCAGTGTTTTGGCGTTTGGTTTTTCACTGTTTTGGGGTTCAGTCTTGGTTGGCGTTTGGGGGTTTCAATGACAGTGGAGTTTGGGGATTAAGTGTTTGTGGATTTTTCGGTTCAGTGATTTTGGGGTTCAGTGTTTCGGAGTTTCATGGCTCAGAGTTTTTGGGGTTTGAGGGGTTCTAAGTATTTTGGGTTTTAGGGTACAGCACGTTGGGGATTTGCGGATTCAGCAAGCACTTGAGTAACATTCCCTTTTGCTATCACAGACCGGGAGACATCACACAACGAGGGATCTGAGGAACAAAGTAGTCGAGATTCCACTCGGCGTCCATCCTTTGTCAGAGTTGGAACATCAGACTCAGGTACCTGACTTGTCAACTCAATTTGAGGACAACCTTCTCACAATACAACTTCATCACGGAGATTCATTCAGTCTGTCAGCGAGGGGAGTGGACAGAGTCTGACCCTCGAGCCTTGCCCCTCCCCTTTCTCCCACCCCTACACACCCCTCCCCACCAATCCACCTCCGTATCCAGTTCTCACTCCCACCTCTTACCCTGCCCAGGGCTTTGTGTGTGTGTGCCTGAAATATTGTCGTCTCGATGTTACAGTGGTCCTGGACCTCAGCAATGTGGACTGTGACCAGAACAATGCCGAAGTCCAAGTGAAGTACATCGGGAAGAACAAACTGGACACTCGCAAGGAAAAGGAAGACCATCTCCGGCAGGTGAGGGGGTTCATCCTGCAGTCATTCTCGGGCAGTGGGCATCACCCATTCAATAACCCGAGTCAGCATTATTTAACCATTTCATTGATTGAACATCTCCAGTTGGCATTGAGTCGAGGGCAGGGATAAGATTTCCCTTCCTCACTCCCTGGTAGGTGTTTGATTGAAGTGATAGGGGGGAGTGGGGAGTGAATTTTCCAAACGCTGAATAAGGGGAGAGTGAGCTGCTGTGGAGGGGGCAGGGATTGTTTGGTTGTACAGTGTTAGTGGGGGCGGGGGGGGGGGGTGGCACGTTTCCCCCTCGTGTTCAGGGAATTTCCCTCGTGCTAAGGGGCCCGTCCATGTCTCCTGAGATCCCCTTGTCAGTTGCTCAGTAACAGCGTTCCCATTCTCTCCAACCTGACTCCTCAATTGTCCATTCCCAGGTACATGAAATGCCGAAAAAGTATCTTCCCTGCAAGAAGCTGGTGCCAAAATTACAAGAGAATCCCGGCGAGGAGAAGAAGAAATGACCCGGGAGATCCGGGTTGGTCAGCGAGTGGGTTGCAACCAGATTTCTGGACTGAGGGACAGTCTCCGGGAGCATGAGGGTGTGGGCTCATTGGTGGTGGTGTGTGGGGTGGGATGTTGTGTTTCGGGTTTATTGTTTAATTTTTGGTTTGGGTGCTGAATCACCATCTGTGATAGCTTTTGATCTAACTCGAGAAGAATTGTTTTATGATTTAAGACCATAAGAGGTAGGGGCAGAAATAGGCCATTCGGCCCATCGAGTCTGCTCCGCCATTCAATGAGATCACGCCTGACCTGATAATCCTCAACTCCACTTTCCTGCCTTTGCCCCATACCCCTTGATTCTCTTGCTGATTACAAATCTGTCTGTCTATCTCAGTTTTCAATATACTCAACGGCCCAGCCTCTACAGCCCTCTGCGGTAAAGAATTCCACAGATTGATTACCCTCTTAGAGAAGAAATTCCTCCTCATCTCTATTTTAAATGTGGGCCCCCTTACTCTGAGATTATGCCCTCTGGTCCTAGACTCTCCCACAAGGGGAAACAGCCTCTCAGCATCTACTCTATCAAGCCCCATAAGAATCTGATGTTTCAGTGAGGTCGCATGACATTCGTCTAAACTCATGAGTACAGGCACAACCTACTCGACCTCTCCTCAAAAGCAAATCCCTCCATCCCTGGGATCAACCAAGTGAACCTTCTCTGGACTGCCACCAATGCCAGTAAATCTTTCCTTCAATCAGTGGATCAAAACTGTTCACACTATTCTAGGTATGGTCTAACTAGTGCCTTGTGCAGTTGAGAGAATAAGACACCTGAAAGGTTGGGTATTGCAACTGGTAGTTAGCAATTCAGTTACTATACGTTTTGTCCTGTTCAATTCACAAAGGGGCGGATCACAGGAGCAGCCGTTGAGAGAGGATTCACTGGGCTGATTCCTGGGATGAAGGGGGCTGCCTTATGTGGGAAAGGTTGGCCAGGTTGCGCCTGTGCCCGTTGGACTTTAGAAGAATGAGAGGCGACCTCATTGAAACAATGATACTGAGAGGATGTTTCCCTGTCACGTGGGGTGGCGGGGGTCCTAAGGGTTGGGGGGGTGGGGGGGGGGGGGGCACTCTTTCAGAACAAGGGGTCTCCCATTGAAGACAGAGATGAGAAGGAATTTCTTCTCTCAGAGAGTTGCTAGTCTGTGGAATGGATTTCTCTCCCCCACAGAGCAGTGGAGGTCGGGTCATTGAATATATTGAAGGCTGAGTTAGACAGATTTCTGATCGACCTGGGGGTCAAATCGTTATTTGGTTGGCTGGGGGGGGGCACAGGCAGGAAAGTGGAGATGAGGCCACAAGCAGTTCAGCCACGAACTTGTTGAAAGGTGGAGCTGGCTCGAGGGGCTGAATGGCCTAATCCTGCTCCTCACTCCCATGTCCGTATGATCTGTATTCTGATCTGGTGACTATCCCGTTTGAATTCTCAACCAATAACTGGCAGCTTTTTGTCTGAATCTTTGCCTCTTGCGTTTTATTCATTGATTAACGTTTGAATATTTGCTGAATAAATCTGTGACATCTGGCACCCAGCGCTGTGAATCCATTTGATTTGAGAGGTGTGTTATCAGTGAAAGAAAGATTTGGCCCTCCTATTAGATGGCAGTCGGCCAGACTGTAAAACCATAATGTATGATATAGAACCACACCCTGAACTCATAATCCACACATGAAGGTTTCATGGCCTGAATCCCCCTTTAACCACCAGCTCCTGAGGTAAACCCCCTTAACTCATTGTCCCTGCCACCCTCACCCAGGAGTGGGATCAACCAATGGCAGTCTCACCTTCAAACATCGCAGCACACATTGGTCAGCAGCCTAGTTCAACAGGCAACTGACTTTTTGGCAGTTCACTGTCAATCACCCTTGGCTGAATATTTTTTGATGACAGCAGTAGGAAGCTCAGCTAGAGAGTCACTCTTCACAGCTCAATGTAAGACAGGGGCTTTTAAAGTGCACAACCAGTAATGGGCACACAGTCAGTGAGGGGAGACATTAGCCTGAGTGAGACAGGCACTGAAATGAGTATTTTTGTAAATCTGGTTTAAAGTGAAAATTCGAAAGTTAAATCTGATACAAGTTTAATTTTAATGAGAGTAAGTTTAGATTAAGAGTCTGATTCTGACCTAGAGATTACCAGTTGAACAGGTACCTGCTATAAGAAGTACGAGTGGAGATTTCTGAGACAGAGCCAAGGGTGAGTATGTTTGGAATTTTGGTTCAACGTGAGAATTTGAATGGTAAAGCTGATTCCAGTTTAGCTTTGGTGCGAGAGTCAGTTTCAGACCTAGAGCTAGCAGAATTTTAAGTGAGTTAAATAGTTAAACCAGCATCTCCTAAAGAGAGTGACTCGTCACAGCTCGATATAAGACAGGGACTTTTAAAGTGTAAAGTTAAAGCACACAAAGATTAAATATGATTGTTAAATATTCAACAAAATCCTCAACTATGTACATAGATGTTAAATATTAGGCTTGTTGACTGACTGACAATTGATAATTACACACAGAATAATGAATGTATTATTACACACGGGGGGGAAACACACACAGCAGGGATCGTGAACACACACACAGTGGGGATTGGTAAAGGTGTGTGCGGTGTGTGTGTGAGATTCAGGCAGTATATTGGTAAAGGTGTTTGTTTCTATGTCACTCTGACAGTTATCCTGCAGAGGGAAGTTTGGTAAAGGAGTGTATGTGTGTGTGAGTGAGAGTGCATGTCTGAGTGTATGATTCTGACAGTATCCAGCAGAGGGTAGATTGCTCAAGGCAGCTCACCAGCACCTTCTCAAGGAGCAATTAGGGATGGGCTATAAATGCTGTCAGAGGCAGCAACACCCACATCCAGAGAATGAATAAATAATAAGCAAGTACCTGAACTACTGAGCAAGACACACACAGACACACACAGACACACATCAGCATTTAATCTTTTCCATGTTATTGCAACTCCTCCCCCCGGCCACCCCGCTTTGTGTGAAACATAATTTTCTGTCCCTCACCTTCAGCATCCTCTGTGCTTCCGCCGTGTGGTGTTTTTTGCATCGAATCGTAAGAGAATGTTTTTCACCTCCATGTGCAATGTGCCTTTGCAAAATTCTGGAGAGAGATGCAGTGTTTTTTGTTGGGGTTCATCCCGAGCAGTTCTGTGACACATGACTCTGTGCTCCACGGGCTTTTCCCAGGGACAAACATTGAGAAAAACGTCAGCTGCAGCTGGAGAATCACCAACTCGATGAAAGCCGCTCTTTGCTCTGCCTGAAACCTGCTGGTCCTCCAGTGCAAATACTTGTTTTCGAACGAATGTTGCATCCTGCCACATTCCAAGGTCGAGGACTACGTGCTGAGCGATGCAGTCTACATTTTTGACAGATAAAAACAATGGAAATTATAAGACTGTCAAAAGACAGGGAGTGGTATTTGCTGTCTCTCTCTTTATTTTTTTTAATTGTTCTGTCTTTCTACTGTATTATTTGCATTCCTCTATTTGCACACTCAGTTGCTTTCATTCTCTATCTCTCTAATTTATTAATTGTATTCCACCTCTATTTGTACACCGGTTGCTCTCTATGCATTTTATTAATCAGATTCCCGCTCCATTTGCACAATGTGTTTCTCCCTCAATTGATTAATTACATTAATCCTCTATTTACACACTAGGTTTCAATCTGTCCCCTCTAATTTACTAATAAAATTCCTCCTGAATTTGGACACTATGGTGCTCTGTCTCTCTCTCTAATTTATTAATTGCATTCCCCTTATATTTATGCACTGGGTTGCTTTCTCTCTCTCGCTATTCATTTTTACACCTCTATTATCACACTGCATTGATCTCCCTCCCTCTCTCTAATTTATAACTTACATTCCTCCTATCTTTGCACACTGGGTTGCTAACTCTGTCTCAATCTAATTCATTATTTGCATTTTTCCTCTACTTTCACACTGGGTTCCTCTCTCTTCCTCCAATTCATTAATGCATTCTTTGCAAATTGGGTTACTCTCTCTCTCAAATTTATGAATTGCATTCCTCCTCTATTTGCACACTGGTTTACTCTCCCTCATTTATTATTTATATTCCACTATTTTCACACTGGGTTGCACTCTCGCTCTAATTTATTAAGTACATTCCTTCTCTATTTCCGCATTGGGTTGCTCTCTCTCATTCATTAATTGCATTCCTCAATATTTGCACAATTGGTTACTCTCTCTCTCCAATTCATTAATAATATTCCTCATCTATTTTCACACTGGGTTAAGCTCTCTCTCTCTCTCCCTAATTTATTAATGACATTCCTCCTCTACATTCACACCAGTTTGCTCTCTCTCTCTCTCTCTAATGCAATAATTACATTCCTCCTCTCTTGTCACACTGGGTCTCTATCTCTCTCTCTCTAATATATTAATCACATTCCTCCTCTATTTTCACACTTGGTTACTCTCTCTCTCCCAAATGTATTAATTACATTCCTCTTATATATTCACAACCGTTTGCTCTCTCTCTCTCTCTAATGTATTAATTAAATTCCTTCTCTATTGTCACACTTGGTTACTCCCTCTCTTTAATTTATTAATCACATCCCTCATATTTCCACACTGGGTTACTCTCTCTTTCTCTCTAATATATTATTTGCATTCGTCCTCTATTTTCACACTGGGTCTCTCTCTCTCCCTAATGTAATAATCACATTCCTCCTCTATTTTCGCACTGGGTCTCTCTCTTTCCCTAATGTAATAATCACACTCCTCCTCTATTTTCACACTGGGCTGCTCTCTCTCACTCACTCTCTAATTTATTACTAACATTCCTCCTCTATTTCACACTGGTTTGCTCTCTCTCTCTCTCTCTCTCATTTATTTATTATGTTCCTCCTCTATTTGCACACTGGATTGCTCTCTCTAACTGATTTATAACATTCCTCCTGTATTTGCAAACTGTGTTGCTCTCTCTCTCCCTAACTCATTATTTGTACTATTCCTCTATTTGCACACTGGGTTACACTCTCTCTCCTTTATTATTTATATTCCACAATTTGCACACTGGGTTGCACTCTCGCTCTAATTTATTAATTACATCCCTCCTATATTTTCACACTGTGCTGCTCTCTCTCTCGTATTTATTAATTGCATTCCTTCTCTATTTTCACACAGGGTTGCTCTCTCTCATTCATTAATTGCATTCCTCAATACTTGCACAAATGGTTACTCTCTCTCTAATTTATTTATTACATTCCTCATCTATTTTCACACTGGGTTAAGCTCTCTCTCTCTCTCCCTAATTTATTAATGACATTCCTCCTCTATATTCACATCAGTTTGCTCTCTCTCTCTTATGCAATAATTACATTCCTCCTCTATTATCACACTGGGTCTCTCTCTCTCTAATATATGAACCACATTCCTCCTCTTTTTTCAAACTTGGTTACTCTCTCTCTCTCCCAAATATATTAAATACATGCCTCCTCTATTTTCACAGCAGTTTCCTCCCTCTCTCTCTCTAATGTATTAATTAAATTCATTCTCGATTGTCTCACTCGGTTACCCTCTCTCCTTAATTTATTAATCACATCCCTCCTATTTGCACACTGGGTAACTCTCTCTTTCTCTCTAATACATCAATTGCATTCCTCCTCTATTTTCACACTGGGTCTCTCTCTCTCCCTAATGTAATAATCACAATCCTCATATATTTTAACACTGGGCTGTTCTCTCTCGCTCGCTCTCTAATTTATTACTTCATTGCCTCCTCTATTCCACACTGGTTTGCTCTCTCTCTTTCTCTCATTTATTAATTATGTTCCTCCTCTATTTGGACACTGGATTGCTCTCTAACTGATTTATTACATTCTTCCTGTATTTGCCAACAGTGTTGCTCTCTCTCTCTCCCTAACTCATTATTTGTACTATTCCTCTATGTGCACATTGGGTTACTCTCTCTCTCTCCCTCTAATTTATTAATTGCATTCTTTCTATATTTGCACAGTGGTTTTCTGTCTCTCGCTCCCTCTTATTTATTACATTTCATCTAATTGTCCACTCGGCTGCTCTCCCATTTCTTAATTACATCCTCCTCCATTTGCACACTGGGCTGCTCTCACATTTATTAATTACTTTTCTCCAATTACACACTGGGCTGTTATCTCTAATTGATTCATTGCATTCCTCCTCTATTTTCACACTCGGTCATTCTCCCTAATTTATTAATTAATCTCCTCCTCTATTTGCACACTGGGTTACTCTCTCTCTCTCTAATTTATTAATTAATTTCCTCCTCTATTTTCACACTCGGTTACTCTCCCTAATTTATTAATTAATTTCCTCCACTATTTTCACACTGGGTTACTCTCTCTCTCTCTCATTTATTAATAATTTCCTCCTCTATTTTCACACTGGGTTACTCTCACTCTCTTATTTATTAATTTATTTCATCCTGTATTTTCACACTTGGTTAATCTCTCTCTCTAATTGAATAATAAATTTCCTCCTCTATTTTCAGACTGGGTTACCCAATCTCTCTCTTATTTATTAATTAATTTCCTCTTCAATTTTCACACTTGGTTGCTCTCTCTCTCTAATTTATTAATTAATTTCCACCTTTATTTTCACACTGGGTTACTCTCTCTAATTTATTAATAAATTTCCTCCTCTATTTTCACACTTGGATGCTCTCTCTCTCTAATTTATTAATTAATTACCTCCTTAATTTTCATACTGGGTTACTCTCTCTCTCTCATTCATTAATTAATTTCCTCCTCTATTTTCACACTGGGTTACTCTCTCACACACTCATTTATTATTTAATTTCCTCCTCTATTTTCACACTGGGTTACTCTCTCTCTCTCTCTTATTTATTAATTAATTTCCTCCTCTCTTTTCACACTGGGTTACTCTGTCTCTCTAATTTATTAATTAATTTCCTCCTCTATTTTCACATTGGGTTACTCTCTCTCTAATTAATTAATTTCCTCCTTTATTTTCACACTGGATTACTCACTCTCTCTCTAAATTATTAATTAATGACCTCCTTTATTTTCACACTGGGTTACTCTCTCTCTATCTCTAATTTATTAATTAATTTCCTCCTCTATTTTCACACTGGGTTACTCTCTCTCTCTAATTTATTAATTAATTTCCTCCTCTATTTTCACACTGTGTTACTCTCTCTCTCTTATTTATTAACTTATTTCATCCTGTATTTTCACACTTGGTTACTCTCTCTCTCTAATTTATTAATAAATTTCCTCCTCTCTTTTCACACTGGGTTACTCTCCCTCTCTCTTATTTATTAATTGATTTCCTCCTCTATTTTCACACTGGGTTACTCTCTCTGTCTCTAATTTATTGATTAATTTCCTCCACTATTTTCACACTGGGTTACTCTCTCTCTCTCTCTCATTTATTAATGAATTTCCTCCTCTATTTTCACACTGGGTTACTCTCTCTCTCTTTTTTATTAATTTATTTCATCCTGTATTTTCACACTTGGTTACTCTCTCTCTCTAATTTATTAATAAATTTCCTCCTCTCTTTTCACACTGGGTTACTCTCTCTCTCTCTCTCATTTATTAATTAATTTCCTCCTCTATTTTCACACTGGGTTACTCTCTCTCTCTTATTTATTAATTTATTTCATCCTGTATTTTCACACTTGGTTACTCTCTCTCTAATTTATTAATAAATTTCCTCCTCTCTTTTCACACTGGGTTACTCTCTCTCTCTCTCTCATTTATTAATTAAGTTCCTCCTCTATTTTCACACTGGGTTACTCTCTCTAATTTATTAACTATTTTCCTCCTCTATTTTCAAACTGGGTTGCTCTCTCTCTCTATAATTTATTAATTAATTTCCTTCTCTATTTTCACACATGGATACTCTCTCTCTTATTTATTAATTAATTTCCTCCTCTCTTTTCACACTGGGTTACTATCTCTCTCTAATTTGTTAATTAATTGCCTCCTCTCTTTTCACACTGGGTTACTCTCTATCTCTAATTTATTAATTAATTTCCTCCTCTATTTTCACATTGGGTTACTCTCTCTCTAATTAATTAATTTCCTCCTTTATTTTCACACTGGATTACTCACACTCTCTATAAATTATTAATTAATGACCTCCTTTATTTTCGCACTGGGTAACTCTCTCTCTATCTCTAATTTATTAATTAATTTCCTCCTCTATTTTCACACTGGGTTACTCTCTCTAATTTATTAATTAATTTCCCACCCTATTTTCACACTGTGTTACTCTCTCTCTCTCTAATTTATTATTTAATTTCCTCCTCTATTTTCACACTGGGTTACTCTCTCTCTCTTATTTATTAATTTATTTCATCCTGTATTTTCACACTTGGTTACTCTCTCTCTCTAATTTATTAATAAATTTCCTCCTCTCTTTTCACACTGGGTTACTCTCCCTCTCTCTTATTTATAAATTGATTTCCTCCTCTATTTTCACACTGGGTTACTCTCTCTGTCTCTAATTTATTGATTAATTTCCTCCACTATTTTCACACTGGGTTACTCTCTCTCTCTCTCTCATTTATTAATTAATTTCCTCCTCTATTTTCAGACTGGGTTACTCTCTCTCTCTCGAATTAATAAATTAATTTCCTCCTCTGTTTTCACACTGGGTTACTCTCTCTAATTTATTAACTATTTTCCTCCTCTATTTTCACACTGGGTTACTCTCTCTCTCTCTCTTATTTATTAATTAATTTCCTTCTCTATTTTCACACAGGGTTACTCTCTCTCTCTTATTTATTAATTAATTTCCTCCTCTCTTTTCACACTGGGTTACTCTCTCTCTAATTTATTAATTAATTTCCTCCACTATTTTCACACTGGGTTAAACTCTCTCTCTAATTTATTAATTAATTTCCTCCTCTATTTTCACATTGGGTTACTCTCTCTAATTAATTAATTTCCTCCTTTATTTTCACACTGGATTACTCACTCTCTCTCTAAATTATTAATTAATGTCCTCCTTTATTTTAACACTGTGTTACTCTCTCTCTCTCTAATTTCTTAATTAATTTCCTCCTCTATTTTCACACTGGGTTACTCTCTCTCTCTTTTTTATTAATTTATTTCATCCTGTATTTTCACACTTGGTTACTCTCTCTCTCTAATTTATTAATAAATTTCCTCCTCTCTTTTCACACTGGGTTACTCTCTCTCTCTCTCTCATTTATTAATTAATTTCCTCCTCTATTTTCACACTGGGTTACTCTCTCTCTCTTATTTATTAATTTATTTCATCCTGTATTTTCACACTTGGTTACTCTCTCTCTCTAATTTATTAATAAATTTCCTCCTCTCTTTTCACACTGGGTTACTCTCTCTCTCTCTCTCATTTATTAATTAAGTTCCTCCTCTATTTTCACACTGGGTTACTCTCTCTAATTTATTAACTATTTTCCTCCTCTATTTTCAAACTGGGTTGCTCTCTCTCTCTATAATTTATTAATTAATTTCCTTCTCTATTTTCACACATGGATACTCTCTCTCTTATTTATTAATTAATTTCCTCCTCTCTTTTCACACTGGGTTACTATCTCTCTCTAATTTGTTAATTAATTGCCTCCTCTCTTTTCACACTGGGTTACTCTCTATCTCTAATTTATTAATTAATTTCCTCCTCTATTTTCACATTGGGTTACTCTCTCTCTAATTAATTAATTTCCTCCTTTATTTTCACACTGGATTACTCACACTCTCTATAAATTATTAATTAATGACCTCCTTTATTTTCGCACTGGGTAACTCTCTCTCTATCTCTAATTTATTAATTAATTTCCTCCTCTATTTTCACACTGGGTTACTCTCTCTAATTTATTAATTAATTTCCCACCCTATTTTCACACTGTGTTACTCTCTCTCTCTCTAATTTATTATTTAATTTCCTCCTCTATTTTCACACTGGGTTACTCTCTCTCTCTTATTTATTAATTTATTTCATCCTGTATTTTCACACTTGGTTACTCTCTCTCTCTAATTTATTAATAAATTTCCTCCTCTCTTTTCACACTGGGTTACTCTCCCTCTCTCTTATTTATAAATTGATTTCCTCCTCTATTTTCACACTGGGTTACTCTCTCTGTCTCTAATTTATTGATTAATTTCCTCCACTATTTTCACACTGGGTTACTCTCTCTCTCTCTCTCATTTATTAATTAATTTCCTCCTCTATTTTCAGACTGGGTTACTCTCTCTCTCTCGAATTAATAAATTAATTTCCTCCTCTGTTTTCACACTGGGTTACTCTCTCTAATTTATTAACTATTTTCCTCCTCTATTTTCACACTGGGTTACTCTCTCTCTCTCTCTTATTTATTAATTAATTTCCTTCTCTATTTTCACACAGGGTTACTCTCTCTCTCTTATTTATTAATTAATTTCCTCCTCTCTTTTCACACTGGGTTACTCTCTCTCTAATTTATTAATTAATTTCCTCCACTATTTTCACACTGGGTTAAACTCTCTCTCTAATTTATTAATTAATTTCCTCCTCTATTTTCACATTGGGTTACTCTCTCTAATTAATTAATTTCCTCCTTTATTTTCACACTGGATTACTCACTCTCTCTCTAAATTATTAATTAATGTCCTCCTTTATTTTCACACTGGTTTACTCTCTCTCTCTCTTATTTATTAATTAATTTCCTCCTCTATTTTAACACTGTGTTACTCTCTCTCTCTCTAATTTCTTAATTAATTTCCTCCTCTATTTTCACACTGGGTTACTCTCTCAGACTCTCATTTATTATTTAATTTCCTCCTCTATTTTCACACTGTGTTACTCTCTCTCTCTTATTTATTAATTTATTTCGTCCTGTATTTTCACACTTGGTTACTCTCTCTCTCTAATTTATTAATAAATTTCCTCCTCTATTTTCACACTGGGTTACTCTCCCTCTCTCTTATTTATTAATTGATTTCCTCCTCTATTTTCACACTGGGTTACTCTCTCTCTCTTATTTATTAATTTATTTCGTCCTGTATTTTCACACTTGGTTACTCTCTCTCTCTAATTTATTAATAAATTTCCTCCTCTCTTTTCACACTGGGTTACTCTCTCTCTCTCTCTCATTTATTAATTAATTTCCTCCTCTATTTTCACACTGGGTTCCTCTCTCTCTCTCTAATTTATAAATTAATTTCCTCCTCTATTTTCACACTGGGTTACTCTCTCTAATTTATTAACTATTTTCCTCCTCTATTTTCAAACGGTGTTACTCTCTCTCTCTCTCTAATTTATTAAATAATTTCCTTCTCTATTTTCACACAGGGTTACTCTCTCTCTCTTATTTATTAATTAATTTCCTCCTCTCTTTTCACACTGGGTTACTCTCTCCCTCTAATTTATTAATTAATTTCCTCTATTTTCACACTGGGTTACTCTCTCTCTCTAATTTATTAATTAATTTCCTCCTCTATTTTCACACTGGGTTACTCTCTCTAATTTATTAACTATTTTCCTCCTCTATTTTCAAACTGGGTTGCTCTCTCTCTCTATAATTTATTAATTAATTTCCTTCTCTATTTTCACACATGGATACTCTCTCTCTTATTTATTAATTAATTTCCTCCTCTCTTTTCACACTGGGTTACTATCTCTCTCTAATTTGTTAATTAATTGCCTCCTCTCTTTTCACACTGGGTTACTCTCTATCTCTAATTTATTAATTAATTTCCTCCTCTATTTTCACATTGGGTTACTCTCTCTCTAATTAATTAATTTCCTCCTTTATTTTCACACTGGATTACTCACACTCTCTATAAATTATTAATTAATGACCTCCTTTATTTTCGCACTGGGTAACTCTCTCTCTATCTCTAATTTATTAATTAATTTCCTCCTCTATTTTCACACTGGGTTACTCTCTCTAATTTATTAATTAATTTCCCACCCTATTTTCACACTGTGTTACTCTCTCTCTCTCTAATTTATTATTTAATTTCCTCCTCTATTTTCACACTGGGTTACTCTCTCTCTCTTATTTATTAATTTATTTCATCCTGTATTTTCACACTTGGTTACTCTCTCTCTCTAATTTATTAATAAATTTCCTCCTCTCTTTTCACACTGGGTTACTCTCCCTCTCTCTTATTTATAAATTGATTTCCTCCTCTATTTTCACACTGGGTTACTCTCTCTGTCTCTAATTTATTGATTAATTTCCTCCACTATTTTCACACTGGGTTACTCTCTCTCTCTCTCTCATTTATTAATTAATTTCCTCCTCTATTTTCAGACTGGGTTACTCTCTCTCTCTCGAATTAATAAATTAATTTCCTCCTCTGTTTTCACACTGGGTTACTCTCTCTAATTTATTAACTATTTTCCTCCTCTATTTTCACACTGGGTTACTCTCTCTCTCTCTTATTTATTAATTAATTTCCTTCTCTATTTTCACACAGGGTTACTCTCTCTCTCTTATTTATTAATTAATTTCCTCCTCTCTTTTCACACTGGGTTACTCTCTCTCTAATTTATTAATTAATTTCCTCCACTATTTTCACACTGGGTTAAACTCTCTCTCTAATTTATTAATTAATTTCCTCCTCTATTTTCACATTGGGTTACTCTCTCTAATTAATTAATTTCCTCCTTTATTTTCACACTGGATTACTCACTCTCTCTCTAAATTATTAATTAATGTCCTCCTTTATTTTAACACTGTGTTACTCTCTCTCTCTCTAATTTCTTAATTAATTTCCTCCTCTATTTTCACACTGGGTTACTCTCTCTCTCTTTTTTATTAATTTATTTCATCCTGTATTTTCACACTTGGTTACTCTCTCTCTCTAATTTATTAATAAATTTCCTCCTCTCTTTTCACACTGGGTTACTCTCTCTCTCTCTCTCATTTATTAATTAATTTCCTCCTCTATTTTCACACTGGGTTACTCTCTCTCTCTTATTTATTAATTTATTTCATCCTGTATTTTCACACTTGGTTACTCTCTCTCTCTAATTTATTAATAAATTTCCTCCTCTCTTTTCACACTGGGTTACTCTCTCTCTCTCTCTCATTTATTAATTAAGTTCCTCCTCTATTTTCACACTGGGTTACTCTCTCTAATTTATTAACTATTTTCCTCCTCTATTTTCAAACTGGGTTGCTCTCTCTCTCTATAATTTATTAATTAATTTCCTTCTCTATTTTCACACATGGATACTCTCTCTCTTATTTATTAATTAATTTCCTCCTCTCTTTTCACACTGGGTTACTATCTCTCTCTAATTTGTTAATTAATTGCCTCCTCTCTTTTCACACTGGGTTACTCTCTATCTCTAATTTATTAATTAATTTCCTCCTCTATTTTCACATTGGGTTACTCTCTCTCTAATTAATTAATTTCCTCCTTTATTTTCACACTGGATTACTCACACTCTCTATAAATTATTAATTAATGACCTCCTTTATTTTCGCACTGGGTAACTCTCTCTCTATCTCTAATTTATTAATTAATTTCCTCCTCTATTTTCACACTGGGTTACTCTCTCTAATTTATTAATTAATTTCCCACCCTATTTTCACACTGTGTTACTCTCTCTCTCTCTAATTTATTATTTAATTTCCTCCTCTATTTTCACACTGGGTTACTCTCTCTCTCTTATTTATTAATTTATTTCATCCTGTATTTTCACACTTGGTTACTCTCTCTCTCTAATTTATTAATAAATTTCCTCCTCTCTTTTCACACTGGGTTACTCTCCCTCTCTCTTATTTATAAATTGATTTCCTCCTCTATTTTCACACTGGGTTACTCTCTCTGTCTCTAATTTATTGATTAATTTCCTCCACTATTTTCACACTGGGTTACTCTCTCTCTCTCTCTCATTTATTAATTAATTTCCTCCTCTATTTTCAGACTGGGTTACTCTCTCTCTCTCGAATTAATAAATTAATTTCCTCCTCTGTTTTCACACTGGGTTACTCTCTCTAATTTATTAACTATTTTCCTCCTCTATTTTCACACTGGGTTACTCTCTCTCTCTCTCTTATTTATTAATTAATTTCCTTCTCTATTTTCACACAGGGTTACTCTCTCTCTCTTATTTATTAATTAATTTCCTCCTCTCTTTTCACACTGGGTTACTCTCTCTCTAATTTATTAATTAATTTCCTCCACTATTTTCACACTGGGTTAAACTCTCTCTCTAATTTATTAATTAATTTCCTCCTCTATTTTCACATTGGGTTACTCTCTCTAATTAATTAATTTCCTCCTTTATTTTCACACTGGATTACTCACTCTCTCTCTAAATTATTAATTAATGTCCTCCTTTATTTTCACACTGGTTTACTCTCTCTCTCTCTTATTTATTAATTAATTTCCTCCTCTATTTTAACACTGTGTTACTCTCTCTCTCTCTAATTTCTTAATTAATTTCCTCCTCTATTTTCACACTGGGTTACTCTCTCAGACTCTCATTTATTATTTAATTTCCTCCTCTATTTTCACACTGTGTTACTCTCTCTCTCTTATTTATTAATTTATTTCGTCCTGTATTTTCACACTTGGTTACTCTCTCTCTCTAATTTATTAATAAATTTCCTCCTCTATTTTCACACTGGGTTACTCTCCCTCTCTCTTATTTATTAATTGATTTCCTCCTCTATTTTCACACTGGGTTACTCTCTCTCTCTTATTTATTAATTTATTTCGTCCTGTATTTTCACACTTGGTTACTCTCTCTCTCTAATTTATTAATAAATTTCCTCCTCTCTTTTCACACTGGGTTACTCTCTCTCTCTCTCTCATTTATTAATTAATTTCCTCCTCTATTTTCACACTGGGTTCCTCTCTCTCTCTCTAATTTATAAATTAATTTCCTCCTCTATTTTCACACTGGGTTACTCTCTCTAATTTATTAACTATTTTCCTCCTCTATTTTCAAACGGTGTTACTCTCTCTCTCTCTCTAATTTATTAAATAATTTCCTTCTCTATTTTCACACAGGGTTACTCTCTCTCTCTTATTTATTAATTAATTTCCTCCTCTCTTTTCACACTGGGTTACTCTCTCCCTCTAATTTATTAATTAATTTCCTCTATTTTCACACTGGGTTACTCTCTCTCTCTAATTTATTAATTAATTTCCTCCTCTATTTTCACACTGGGTTACTCTCTCTCTAATTAATTAATTTCCTCCTTTATTTTCACACTGGATTACTCATTCTCTCTCTAAATTATTAATTAATGTCCTCCTTTATTTTCACACTGGGTTACTCTCTCTCTCTCTCTCTCTAATTTATTAATTAATTTCCTCCTCTATTTTCACACTGGGTTACTCTCTCTAATTTATTAACTATTTTCCTCTTCTATTTTCACACTGGGTTACTCTCTCTCTCTCTAATTTATTAATTAATTTCCTCCTCTATTTTCACACTGGGATAAACTCACTCTCTAATTTATGAATTAATTTCCTCCTCTATTTTCACATTGGGTTACCCTCTCTAATTAATTAATTTCCTCCTTTATTTTCACATGGGATTACTCACTCTTTCTCTAAATTATTAATTAATGTCCTCCTTTATTTTCACACTGGTTTACTCTCTCTCTCTCTTATATATTAATTAATTTCCTCCTCTATTTTAACACTGTGTTACTCTCTCTCTCTCTAATTTCTTAATTAATTTCCTCCTCTATATTAACACTGGGTTACTCTCGCTCTCACTCTCTAATTTATAAATTAATTTCCTCCTCTATTTTCACACTGGGTTACTCTCTCAGACTCTCATTTATTATTTAATTTCCTCCTCTATTTTCACACTGGGTTACTCTCTCTCTCTTATTTATTAATTTATTTCGTCCTGTATTTTCACACTTGGTTACTCTCTCTCTCTAATTTATTAATAAATTTCCTCCTCTCTTTTCACACTGGGTTACTCTCCCTCTCTCTTATTTATTAATTGATTTCCTCCTCTATTTTCACACTGGGTTACTCTCTCTGTCTCTAATTTACTGATTAATTTCCTCCTCTATTTTCACACTGGGTTACTCTCTCTCTCTCTCGCATTTATTAATTAATTTCCTCCTCTATTTTCACACTGGGTTCCTCTCTCTCTCTCTAATTTATAAATTAATTTCCTCCTCTATTTTCACACTGGGTTACTCTCTCTAATTTATTAACTATTTTCCTCCTCTATTTTCAAACGGTGTTACTCTCTTCTCTCTAATTTATTAAATAATTTCCTTCTCTATTTTCACACAGGGTAGCTCTCTCTCTCTTATTTATTAATTAATTTCCTCCTCTCTTTTCACACTGGGTTAATCTCTCTCTCTAATTTATTAATTAATTTCCTCCTCTATTTTCACACTGGGTTACTCTCTCTCTCTAATTTATTAATTAATTTCCTCCTCTATTTTCACACTGGGTTACTCTCTCTAATTTATTAACTATTTTCCTCTTCTATTTTCACACTGGGTTACTCTCTCTCTCTCTAATTTATTAATTAATTTCCTCCTCTATTTTCACACTGGGATAAACTCACTCTCCAATTTATGAATTAATTTCCTCCTCTATTTTCACATTGGGTTACCCTCTCTAATTAATTAATTTCCTCCTTTATTTTCACATGGGATTACTCACTCTTTCTCTAAATTATTAATTAATGTCCTCTTTTATTTTCACACTGGGTTACTCTCTCTCTATCTCTAATTTATTAATTAATTTCCTCCACTATTTTCACACTGGGTTACTCTCTCTCTAATTTATTAATTAATTTTCCCCTCTATTTTCACACTGTGTTACACTCTCTCTCTCTAATTTATTAATTAATTTCCTCCTCTATTTTCACACTGGGTTTCTCTCTCTCTCTCTAATTTATTAATTAATTTCCTCCTCTATTTTCACACTGGGTTACTCTCTCTCTCTCTTATTTATTAATTAATTTCCTCCTCTATTTTCACACTGCGTTACTCTCTCTCTCTCTAATTTATTAAATAATTTCCTCCTCTATTTTCACACTGGTTTACTCTCTCTCTCTTATTTATTAATTAATTTCCTCCTCTATTTTAACACTGTGTTACTCTCTCTCTCTCTAATTTCTTAATTAATTTACTCCTCTATTTTCACACTGTGTTACTCTCTCTCTAATTTATTAATTAATTTCCTCCACTATTTTCACACTGGGTTAAACTCTCTCTCTAATTTATTAATTAATTTCCTCCTCTATTTTCACATTGGTTTACTCTCTCTAATTAATTAATTTCCTCCTTTATTTTCACACTGGATTACTCACTCTCTCTCTAAATTATTAATTAATGTCCTCCTTTATTTTCACACTGGTTTACTCCCTCTCTCTCTTATATATTAATTAATTTCCTCCTCTATTTTAACACTGTGTTACTCTCTCTCTCTCTAATTTCTTAATTAATTTCCTCCTCTATATTAACACTGGGTTACTCTCGCTCTCACTCTCTAATTTATAAATTAATTTCCTCCTCTATTTTCACACTGGGTTACTCTCTCAGACTCTCATTTATTATTTAATTTCCTCCTCTATTTTCACACTGGGTTACTCTCTCTCTCTTATTTATTAATTTATTTCGTCCTGTATTTTCACACTTGGTTACTCTCTCTCTCTAATTTATTAATAAATTTCCTCCTCTCTTTTCACACTGGGTTACTCTCCCTCTCTCTTATTTATAAATTGATTTCCTCCTCTATTTTCACACTGGGTTACTCTCTCTGTCTCTAATTTATTGATTAATTTCCTCCACTATTTTCACACTGGGTTACTCTCTCTCTCTCTCTCATTTATTAATTAATTTCCTCCTCTATTTTCAGACTGGGTTACTCTCTCTCTCTCGAATTAATAAATTAATTTCCTCCTCTGTTTTCACACTGGGTTACTCTCTCTAATTTATTAACTATTTTCCTCCTCTATTTTCACACTGGGTTACTCTCTCTCTCTCTTATTTATTAATTAATTTCCTTCTCTATTTTCACACAGGGTTACTCTCTCTCTCTTATTTATTAATTAATTTCCTCCTCTCTTTTCACACTGGGTTACTCTCTCTCTAATTTATTAATTAATTTCCTCCACTATTTTCACACTGGGTTAAACTCTCTCTCTAATTTATTAATTAATTTCCTCCTCTATTTTCACATTGGGTTACTCTCTCTAATTAATTAATTTCCTCCTTTATTTTCACACTGGATTACTCACTCTCTCTCTAAATTATTAATTAATGTCCTCCTTTATTTTCACACTGGTTTACTCTCTCTCTCTTATTTATTAATTAATTTCCTCCTCTATTTTAACACTGTGTTACTCTCTCTCTCTCTAATTTCTTAATTAATTTCCTCCTCTATTTTCACACTGGGTTACTCTCTCAGACTCTCATTTATTATTTAATTTCCTCCTCTATTTTCACACTGTGTTACTCTCTCTCTCTTATTTATTAATTTATTTCGTCCTGTATTTTCACACTTGGTTACTCTCTCTCTCTAATTTATTAATAAATTTCCTCCTCTATTTTCACACTGGGTTACTCTCCCTCTCTCTTATTTATTAATTGATTTCCTCCTCTATTTTCACACTGGGTTACTCTCTCTCTCTTATTTATTAATTTATTTCGTCCTGTATTTTCACACTTGGTTACTCTCTCTCTCTAATTTATTAATAAATTTCCTCCTCTCTTTTCACACTGGGTTACTCTCTCTCTCTCTCTCATTTATTAATTAATTTCCTCCTCTATTTTCACACTGGGTTCCTCTCTCTCTCTCTAATTTATAAATTAATTTCCTCCTCTATTTTCACACTGGGTTACTCTCTCTAATTTATTAACTATTTTCCTCCTCTATTTTCAAACGGTGTTACTCTCTCTCTCTCTAATTTATTAAATAATTTCCTTCTCTATTTTCACACAGGGTTACTCTCTCTCTCTTATTTATTAATTAATTTCCTCCTCTCTTTTCACACTGGGTTACTCTCTCCCTCTAATTTATTAATTAATTTCCTCCTCTATTTTCACACTGGGTTACTCTCTCTCTCTAATTTATTAATTAATTTCCTCCTCTATTTTCACACTGGGTTACTCTCTCTCTAATTAATTAATTTCCTCCTTTATTTTCACACTGGATTACTCATTCTCTCTCTAAATTATTAATTAATGTCCTCCTTTATTTTCACACTGGGTTACTCTCTCTCTCTCTCTCTCTAATTTATTAATTAATTTCCTCCTCTATTTTCACACTGGGTTACTCTCTCTAATTTATTAACTATTTTCCTCTTCTATTTTCACACTGGGTTACTCTCTCTCTCTCTAATTTATTAATTAATTTCCTCCTCTATTTTCACACTGGGATAAACTCACTCTCTAATTTATGAATTAATTTCCTCCTCTATTTTCACATTGGGTTACCCTCTCTAATTAATTAATTTCCTCCTTTATTTTCACATGGGATTACTCACTCTTTCTCTAAATTATTAATTAATGTCCTCCTTTATTTTCACACTGGTTTACTCTCTCTCTCTCTTATATATTAATTAATTTCCTCCTCTATTTTAACACTGTGTTACTCTCTCTCTCTCTAATTTCTTAATTAATTTCCTCCTCTATATTAACACTGGGTTACTCTCGCTCTCACTCTCTAATTTATAAATTAATTTCCTCCTCTATTTTCACACTGGGTTACTCTCTCAGACTCTCATTTATTATTTAATTTCCTCCTCTATTTTCACACTGGGTTACTCTCTCTCTCTTATTTATTAATTTATTTCGTCCTGTATTTTCACACTTGGTTACTCTCTCTCTCTAATTTATTAATAAATTTCCTCCTCTCTTTTCACACTGGGTTACTCTCCCTCTCTCTTATTTATTAATTGATTTCCTCCTCTATTTTCACACTGGGTTACTCTCTCTGTCTCTAATTTACTGATTAATTTCCTCCTCTATTTTCACACTGGGTTACTCTCTCTCTCTCTCGCATTTATTAATTAATTTCCTCCTCTATTTTCACACTGGGTTCCTCTCTCTCTCTCTAATTTATAAATTAATTTCCTCCTCTATTTTCACACTGGGTTACTCTCTCTAATTTATTAACTATTTTCCTCCTCTATTTTCAAACGGTGTTACTCTCTTCTCTCTAATTTATTAAATAATTTCCTTCTCTATTTTCACACAGGGTAACTCTCTCTCTCTTATTTATTAATTAATTTCCTCCTCTCTTTTCACACTGGGTTAATCTCTCTCTCTAATTTATTAATTAATTTCCTCCTCTATTTTCACACTGGGTTACTCTCTCTCTCTAATTTATTAATTAATTTCCTCCTCTATTTTCACACTGGGTTACTCTCTCTAATTTATTAACTATTTTCCTCTTCTATTTTCACACTGGGTTACTCTCTCTCTCTCTAATTTATTAATTAATTTCCTCCTCTATTTTCACACTGGGATAAACTCACTCTCTAATTTATGAATTAATTTCCTCCTCTATTTTCACATTGGGTTACCCTCTCTAATTAATTAATTTCCTCCTTTATTTTCACATGGGATTACTCACTCTTTCTCTAAATTATTAATTAATGTCCTCTTTTATTTTCACACTGGGTTACTCTCTCTCTATCTCTAATTTATTAATTAATTTCCTCCACTATTTTCACACTGGGTTACTCTCTCTCTAATTTATTAATTAATTTTCCCCTCTATTTTCACACTGTGTTACACTCTCTCTCTCTAATTTATTAATTAATTTCCTCCTCTATTTTCACACTGGGTTTCTCTCTCTCTCTCTAATTTATTAATTAATTTCCTCCTCTATTTTCACACTGGGTTACTCTCTCTCTCTCTTATTTATTAATTAATTTCCTCCTCTATTTTCACACTGCGTTACTCTCTCTCTCTCTAATTTATTAAATAATTTCCTCCTCTATTTTCACACTGGTTTACTCTCTCTCTCTTATTTATTAATTAATTTCCTCCTCTATTTTAACACTGTGTTACTCTCTCTCTCTCTAATTTCTTAATTAATTTACTCCTCTATTTTCACACTGTGTTACTCTCTCTCTAATTTATTAATTAATTTCCTCCACTATTTTCACACTGGGTTAAACTCTCTCTCTAATTTATTAATTAATTTCCTCCTCTATTTTCACATTGGTTTACTCTCTCTAATTAATTAATTTCCTCCTTTATTTTCACACTGGATTACTCACTCTCTCTCTAAATTATTAATTAATGTCCTCCTTTATTTTCACACTGGTTTACTCTCTCTCTCTCTTATATATTAATTAATTTCCTCCTCTATTTTAACACTGTGTTACTCTCTCTCTCTCTAATTTCTTAATTAATTTCCTCCTCTATATTAACACTGGGTTACTCTCGCTCTCACTCTCTAATTTATAAATTAATTTCCTCCTCTATTTTCACACTGGGTTACTCTCTCAGACTCTCATTTATTATTTAATTTCCTCCTCTATTTTCACACTGGGTTACTCTCTCTCTCTTATTTATTAATTTATTTCGTCCTGTATTTTCACACTTGGTTACTCTCTCTCTCTAATTTATTAATAAATTTCCTCCTCTCTTTTCACACTGGGTTACTCTCCCTCTCTCTTATTTATTAATTGATTTCCTCCTCTATTTTCACACTGGGTTACTCTCTCTGTCTCTAATTTACTGATTAATTTCCTCCTCTATTTTCACACTGGGTTACTCTCTCTCTCTCTCGCATTTATTAATTAATTTCCTCCTCTATTTTCACACTGGGTTCCTCTCTCTCTCTCTAATTTATAAATTAATTTCCTCCTCTATTTTCACACTGGGTTACTCTCTCTAATTTATTAACTATTTTCCTCCTCTATTTTCAAACGGTGTTACTCTCTTCTCTCTAATTTATTAAATAATTTCCTTCTCTATTTTCACACAGGGTAACTCTCTCTCTCTTATTTATTAATTAATTTCCTCCTCTATTTTCACACTGGGTTACTCTCTCTCTCTAATTTATTAATTAATTTCCTCCTCTATTTTCACACTGGGTTACTCTCTCTCTAATTAATTAATTTCCTCCTTTATTTTCACACTGGATTACACATTCTCTCTCTAAATTATTAATTAATGTCCTCCTTTATTTTCACACTGGGTTACTCTCTCTCTCGCTCTCTCTCTAATTTATTAATTAATTTCCTCCTCTATTTTCACACTGGGCTACTCTCTCTAATTTATTAACTATTTTCCTCTTCTATTTTCACACTGGGTTACTCTCTCTCTCTCTAATTTATTAATTAATTTCCTCCTCTATTTTCACACTGGGATAAACTCACTCTCTAATTTATGAATTAATTTCCTCCTCTATTTTCACACTGGGTTACTCTCTCTAATTTATTAACTATTTTCCTCTTCTACTTTCACACTGGGTTACTCTCTCTCTATCTCTAATTTATTAATTAATTTCCTCCAATATTTTCACACTGGGTTACTCTCTCTCTAATTTATTAATTAATTTTCCCCTCTATTTTCACACTGTGTTACACTCTCTCTCTCTCTAATTTGTTAATTAATTTCCTCCTCTATTTTCACACTGGGTTTCTCTCTCTCTCTCTAATTTATTAATTAATTTCCTCCTCTATTTTCACACTGGGTTACTCTCTCTAATTTATTAACTATTTTCCTCCTCTATTTTCAAACGGTGTTACTCTCTTCTCTCTAATTTATTAAATAATTTCCTTCTCTATTTTCACACAGGGTAACTCTCTCTCTCTTATTTATTAATTAATTTCCTCCTCTCTTTTCACACTGGGTTAATCTCTCTCTCTAATTTATTAATTAATTTCCTCCTCTATTTTCACACTGGGTTACTCTCTCTCTCTAATTTATTAATTAATTTCCTCCTCTATTTTCACACTGGGTTACTCTCTCTCTAATTAATTAATTTCCTCCTTTATTTTCACACTGGATTACACATTCTCTCTCTAAATTATTAATTAATGTCCTCCTTTATTTTCACACTGGGTTACTCTCTCTCTCGCTCTCTCTCTAATTTATTAATTAATTTCCTCCTCTATTTTCACACTGGGTTACTCTCTCTAATTTATTAACTATTTTCCTCTTCTATTTTCACACTGGGTTACTCTCTCTCTCTCTAATTTATGAATTAATTTCCTCCTCTATTTTCACACTGGGTTACTCTCTCTAATTTATTAACTATTTTCCTCTTCTACTTTCACACTGGGTTACTCTCTCTCTATCTCTAATTTATTAATTAATTTCCTCCAATATTTTCACACTGGGTTAATCTCTCTCTAATTTATTAATTAATTTTCCCCTCTATTTTCACACTGTGTTACACTCTCTCTCTCTCTAATTTGTTAATTAATTTCCTCCTCTATTTTCACACTGGGTTTCTCTCTCTCTCTCTAATTTATTAATTAATTTCCTCCTCTATTTTCACACTGGGTTACTCTCTCTCTCTCTCTTATTTATTAATTAATTTCCTCCTCTATTTTCACACTGTGTTACTCTCTCTCTCTAATTTATTAATTAATTTCCTCCCCTATTTTCACACTGGTTTACTCTCTCTCTCTCTTATTTATTAATTAATTTCCTCCTCTACTTTAACACTGTGTTACTCTCTCTCTAATTTCTTAATTAATTTCCTCCTCTATTTTCACACTGTGTTACTCTCTCTCTAATTTATTAATTAATTTCCTCCACTATTTTCACAATGTGTTACTCTCTCTCTCTCTAATTTATTAATTAATTTCCTCCTCTATATTAGCACTGGGTTACTCTCGCTCTAATTAATTAATTTCCTCCTTTATTTTCAGACTGTATTACTCACTCTCTCTCTAAATTATTAATTAATGTCCTCCTTTATTTTCACACTGGGTTACTCTCTCTCTCTCTCTCAAATTTATTAATTAATTTCCTCCTCTATTTTCACACTGGGTTACTCTCTCTAATTTATTAACTATTTTCCTCCTCTATTTTCACACTGGGTTACTCTCTCTCTCTCTAATTTATTAATTAATTTCTTTCTCCATTTTCACACAGGGTTACTCTCTCTCATTTATTAATTAATTTCCTCCTCTCTTTTCACACTGGGTTACTCTCTCTCTAATTTATTCATTAATTTCCTCCTCTATTTTCACACTGGGTTATACGCTCTCTCTAATTTATTAATTAATTTCCTCCTCTATTTTAACATTGGGTTAATCTCTCTAATTAATTAATTTCCTCCTTTATTTTCACACTGGATTACTCACTCTCTCTCTAAATTATTAATTAATGTCCTCCTCTATTTTCGCACTGGGTTACTCTCTCTCTAATTAATTAATTAATTTCCTCCTCTATTTTCACACTGGGTTACTCTCTCTCTAATTAATTAATTTCCTCCTTTATTTTCACACTGGATTACACATTCTCTCTCTAAATTATTAATTAATTTTCCCCTCTATTTTCACACTGTGTTACACTCTCTCTCTCTAATTTGTTAATTAATTTCCTCCTCTATTTTCACACTGGGTTTCTCTCTCTCTCTCTAATTTATTAATTAATTTCCTCCTCTATTTTCACACTGGGTTACTCTCTCTCTCTCTCTTATTTATTAATTAATTTCCTCCTCTATTTTCACACTGTGTTACTCTCTCTCTCTAATTTATTAATTAATTTTCTCCCCTATTTTCACACTGGTTTACTCTCTCTCTCTCTTATTTATTAATTAATTTCCTCCTCTACTTTAACACTGTGTTACTCTCTCTCTCTCTAATTTCTTAATTAATTTCCTCCTCTATTTTCACACTGTGTTACTCTCTCTCTAATTTATTAATTAATTTCCTCCACTAATTTCACAATGTGTTACTCTCTCTCTCTCTAATTTATTAATTAAATTCCTCCTCTATATTAGCACTGGGTTACTCTCGCTCTAATTAATTAACTTCCTCCTTTATTTTCAGACTGGATTACTCACTATCTCTCTAAATTATTAATTAATGTCCTCCTTTATTTTCACACTGGGTTACTCTCTCTCTCGCTCTCTCTCTAATTTATTAATTAATTTCCTCCTCTATTTTCACACTGGGTTACTCTCTCTAATTTATTAACTATTTTCCTCTTCTATTTTCACACTGGGTTACTCTCTCTCTCTCTAATTTATGAATTAATTTCCTCCTCTATTTTCACACTGGGTTACTCTCTCTAATTTATTAACTATTTTCCTCTTCTACTTTCACACTGGGTTACTCTCTCTCTATCTCTAATTTATTAATTAATTTCCTCCAATATTTTCACACTGGGTTAATCTCTCTCTAATTTATTAATTAATTTTCCCCTCTATTTTCACACTGTGTTACACTCTCTCTCTCTCTAATTTGTTAATTAATTTCCTCCTCTATTTTCACACTGGGTTTCTCTCTCTCTCTCTAATTTATTAATTAATTTCCTCCTCTATTTTCACACTGGGTTACTCTCTCTCTCTCTCTTATTTATTAATTAATTTCCTCCTCTATTTTCACACTGTGTTACTCTCTCTCTCTAATTTATTAATTAATTTCCTCCCCTATTTTCACACTGGTTTACTCTCTCTCTCTCTTATTTATTAATTAATTTCCTCCTCTACTTTAACACTGTGTTACTCTCTCTCTAATTTCTTAATTAATTTCCTCCTCTATTTTCACACTGTGTTACTCTCTCTCTAATTTATTAATTAATTTCCTCCACTATTTTCACAATGTGTTACTCTCTCTCTCTCTAATTTATTAATTAATTTCCTCCTCTATATTAGCACTGGGTTACTCTCGCTCTAATTAATTAATTTCCTCCTTTATTTTCAGACTGTATTACTCACTCTCTCTCTAAATTATTAATTAATGTCCTCCTTTATTTTCACACTGGGTTACTCTCTCTCTCTCTCTCAAATTTATTAATTAATTTCCTCCTCTATTTTCACACTGGGTTACTCTCTCTAATTTATTAACTATTTTCCTCCTCTATTTTCACACTGGGTTACTCTCTCTCTCTCTAATTTATTAATTAATTTCTTTCTCCATTTTCACACAGGGTTACTCTCTCTCATTTATTAATTAATTTCCTCCTCTCTTTTCACACTGGGTTACTCTCTCTCTAATTTATTCATTAATTTCCTCCTCTATTTTCACACTGGGTTATACGCTCTCTCTAATTTATTAATTAATTTCCTCCTCTATTTTAACATTGGGTTAATCTCTCTAATTAATTAATTTCCTCCTTTATTTTCACACTGGATTACTCACTCTCTCTCTAAATTATTAATTAATGTCCTCCTCTATTTTCGCACTGGGTTACTCTCTCTCTAATTAATTAATTAATTTCCTCCTCTATTTTCACACTGGGTTACTCTCTCTCTAATTAATTAATTTCCTCCTTTATTTTCACACTGGATTACACATTCTCTCTCTAAATTATTAATTAATTTTCCCCTCTATTTTCACACTGTGTTACACTCTCTCTCTCTAATTTGTTAATTAATTTCCTCCTCTATTTTCACACTGGGTTTCTCTCTCTCTCTCTAATTTATTAATTAATTTCCTCCTCTATTTTCACACTGGGTTACTCTCTCTCTCTCTCTTATTTATTAATTAATTTCCTCCTCTATTTTCACACTGTGTTACTCTCTCTCTCTAATTTATTAATTAATTTTCTCCCCTATTTTCACACTGGTTTACTCTCTCTCTCTCTTATTTATTAATTAATTTCCTCCTCTACTTTAACACTGTGTTACTCTCTCTCTCTCTAATTTCTTAATTAATTTCCTCCTCTATTTTCACACTGTGTTACTCTCTCTCTAATTTATTAATTAATTTCCTCCACTAATTTCACAATGTGTTACTCTCTCTCTCTCTAATTTATTAATTAAATTCCTCCTCTATATTAGCACTGGGTTACTCTCGCTCTAATTAATTAACTTCCTCCTTTATTTTCAGACTGGATTACTCACTATCTCTCTAAATTATTAATTAATGTCCTCCTTTATTTTCACACTGGGTTACTCTCTCTCTCTCTCTCAAATTTATTAATTAATTTCCTCCTCTATTTTCACACTGGGTTACTCTCTCTAATTTATTAACTATTTTCCTCCTCTATTTTCACACTGGGTTACTCTCTCTCTCTCAAATTTATTAATTAATTTCTTTCTCCATTTTCACACAGGGTTACTCTCTCTCATTTATTAATTAATTTCCTCCTCTCTTTTCACACTGGGTTACTCTCTCTCTAATTTATTCATTTATTTCCTCCTCTATTTTCACACTGGGTTATACGCTCTCTCTAATTTATTAATTAATTTCCTCCTCTATTTTAACATTGGGTTAATCTCTCTAATTAATTAATTTCCTCCTTTATTTTCACACTGGATTACTCACTCTCTCTCTAAATTATTAATTAATGTCCTCCTCTATTTTCACACTGGGTTACTCTCTCTCTATCTCTAATTTATTAATTAATTTCCTCCACTATTTTCACACTGGGTTACTCTCTCTCTCTAATTTATTAATTAATTTCCCCCTCTGTTTTCACACTGTGTTACACTCTCTCTCTCTAATTTATTAATTAATTTCCTCCTCTATTTTCACGCTGGGTTTCTCTCTCTCTCTCTAATTTATTATTTAATTTCCTCCTCTATTTTCACACTGGGTTACTCTCTCTCTCTCTTATTTATTAATTAATTTCCTCCTCTATTTTCACACTGTGTTACTCTCTCTCTCTCTCATTTATTAATTAATTTCCTCCTCTATTTTAACACTGTGTTACTCTCTCTCTCTCTAATTTCTTAATTAATTTCCTCCTCTATTTTCACACTGGGTTACTCTCTCACACTCTCATTTATTATTTAATTTGCTCCTCTATTTTCGCACTGGGTTACTCTCGCTCTCTTATTTATTAATTTATTTTGTCCTGTATTTTCACACTTGGTTGCTCTCTCTCTCTAATTTATTAATAAATTTCCTCCTCTCTTTTCACACTGGGTTACTCTCCCTCTCTCTTATTTATTAATTGATTTCCACCTCTATTTTCACACTGGGTTACTCTCTCTGTCTCTAATTTATTGATTAATTTCCTCCTCTATTTTCACACTTGGTAACTCTCTCTCCATCTCTCATTTATTAATTAATTTCCTCCTCTATTTTCACACTGAGTTCCTCTCTCTCTCTCTAATTTATAAATTAATTTCCTCCTCTATTTTCACACTGGGTTACTCTCTCTAATTTATTAACTATTTTCCTCCTCTATTTTCACACGGTGTTACTCTCTCTCTCTCTAATTTATTAAATAATTTCCTTCTCTATTTTCACACAGGGTTACTCTCTCTCTCTTATTTATTAATTAATTTCCTCCTCTCTTTTCACACTGGGTTACTCTCTCTCTCTAATTTATTAATTAATTTCCTCCTCTATTTTCACACTGGGTTACTCTCTCTCTCTAATTTATTAATTCATTTCCTCCTCTATTTTCACACTGGGTTACTCTCTCTCTAATTAATTAATTTCCTCCTTTATTTTCACACTGGATTACTCACTCTCTCTCTAAATTATTAATTAATTTCCTCCTCTATTTTAACACTGGGTTACTCACTCTCTAATTTATTAATAAATTTCCTCCTCTATTTTCACACTGTGTTACTCTCTCTCTCTCTATTTTATTAATTAATTTGCCCTTCTATTTTCACACTGGGTTACTCTCTCTCTAATTAATTAATTAATTTCCTCCACTATTTTCACACTTTGTTACTCTCTCTCTCTAATTTATTAATTATTTCCCTCCTCTGTTTTCACACTGGGATACTCTCTCTCTCTCTTATTTATTAATTAATTTCCTCCACTATTTTCACACTGTGTTACTCTCTCTCTCTAATTTATTAAGTAATTTTCTCCTCTATTTTCACACCGGGATACTCTCGCTCTCTCTCTAATTTATTAATTAATTTCTTCCTCTATTTTCACACTGTGTTACTCTCTCTCTCTAATTAATTAATTATTTTCCACCACTAGTTTTACACTGTGTTACTCTCTCTCTCTAATTAATTAATTATTTTCCTCCTCTATTTTCACACTGGGTTACTCTCTCTCTCTCTTATTAATAAATTAATTTCCTGCTCTATTTTCACACTGGGTTACTCTCTCTAATTTATTAACTATTTTCCTCCTCTATTTTCACACTGGGTTACTCTCTCTCTCTCTAATGTATTAATTAATTTCCTTCTCTATTTTCACAGAGGGTTACTCTCTCTCTCTTATTTATTAATTAATTTCCTCCTCTATTTTCACACTGGGTTACTCTCTCTCTCTAATTTATTAATTAATTTCCTCCTCTATTTTCACATTGGGTTACTCTCTCTCTAATTAATTAATTTCCTCCTTTATTTTCACACTGGATTACTCATGCTCTCTATAAATTATTAATTAATGTCCTCCTTTATTTTCACATTGGGTTACTCTCTCTCTATCTCTACTTTATTAATTAATTTCCTCCTCTATTTTCACACTGGGTTACTCTCTCTCTCTCTTATTTATTAATTAATTTCCCCCTCTATTATCACACTGTGTTACTCTCTCTCTCTCTTATTTATTAATTATTTTCCTCCTCTATTTTCACACTGGTTTACTCTCTCTCTCTCTTATTTATTAATTAATTTCCTCCTCTATTTTAACACTGTGTTACGCTCTCTCTCTCTAATTTCTAAATTAATTTCCTCCTCTATTTTCACACTGTGTTACTCTCTCTCTCTGTCTAATTTATTAATTAATTTCCTTCTCTATTTTCACAGTGGGTTACTCTCTCTCTAATTTATTAATTAATTTCCTCCACTATTTTCACAATGTGTTACTCTCTCTCTCTCTAATTTATTAATTAATTTCCTCCTCTATATTAACACTGGGTTACACTTGCTCTCACTCTCTAATTTATAAATTAATTTCCTCCTCTATTTTCACACAGGGTTACTCTCTCACACTCTCATTTATTATTTAATTTCCTCCTCTATTTTCACACTGTGTTACTCTCTCTCTCTAATTTATTACTAAATTTCCTCCTCTCTTTTCATACTGGGTTACTCTCCCTCTCTCTTATTTATTAATTGATTTCCTCCTCTATTTTCACACTGGGTTACTGTCTCTGTCTCTAATTTATTGATTAATTTCCTCCTCTATTTTCACACTGGGTTACTCTCTCTCTCTCTCTCATTTATTAATTAATTTCATCCTCTATTTTCACACTGGGTTCCTCTCTCTCTCTAATTTATAAATTAATTTCCTCCTCTATTTTCACACTGGGTTACTCTCTCTCTCTCTAATTTATAAATTAATTTCCTCTATTTTCACACTGGGTTACTCTCTCTAATTTATTAACTATTTTGCTCCTCTATTTTCACACTGGGTTACTCTCTCTCTCTCTCTAAATTATTAATTAATTTCCTTCTCTATTTTCACACAGGGTTACTCTCTCTCTCTTACTGATTAATTAATTTCCTCCGCTCTTTTCACACTGGGTTACTCTCTCTCTCTTATTTATTAATTAATTTCCTCCTCTATTTTCACACTGTGTTACTCTCTCTCTCTCTAATTTATTAATTAATTTCCTCCTCTATTTTCACACTGGGCTACTCTCTCTCTCTCTTATTTATTAATTAATTTCCTCCTCTATTTTCACACTGTGTTACTCTCTCTCGCTCTAATTTATTAATTAATTTCCTCCTCTATTTTCACACTGGTTTACGCTCTCTCTCTCTTATTTCTTAATTAAGTTCCTCCTCTATTTTCACACTGTTTTACTCTCTCTCTCTCTAATTTATTAATTAATTTCCTCTTCTATTTACACACTGGGTTACTCTCTCTCTCTAATTTATTAATCATTTTCCTCTTCTATTTTCACACTGGGTTACTCTCTCTCTCTTATTTATTAATTAATTTCCTCCACTATTTTCACACTGTGTTACTCTCTCTCTCTAATTTATTAATTATTTTCCACCACTGTTTTCACACTGTGTTACTCACTCTCTCTAATTTATTAATTAATTTCCTTCTCTATTTTCACACAGGGTTACTCTCTCTCTCTTATTTATTAATTAATTTCCTCCTCTCTTTTCACACTGGGTTACTCTCTCTCTAATTTATTAATTAATTTCCTCCTCTATTTTCACACTGGGTTACTCTCTCTCTCTAATTTATTAATTAATTTCCTCCTCTATTTTCACACTGGGTTACTCTCTCTCTAATTAATTAATTTCCTCCTTTATTTTCACACTGGATTACTCACTCTCTCTCTAAATAACTAATTAATGTCCTCCTTTATTTTCACACTGGGTTACTATCTCTCTGTCTCTAATTTATTAATTAATTTCCTCCTCTATTTTCTCACTGGGTTACTCTCTCTCTCTAATTTATAAATTAATTTCCTCCTCTATTTTCACACCGGGTTACTCTCTCTAATTTATTAACTATTTTGCTGCTCTATTTTCACACTGGGTTACTCTCTCTCTCTCTAATTTATTAATTAATTTCCTTCTCTATTTTCACACAGGGTTACTCTCTCTCTCTTATTGATTAATTAATTTCCTCCGCTCTTTTCACACTGGGTTACTCTCTCTCTCTCTAATTTATTAATTAATTTCCTCTTCTATTTTCACACTGGGTTACCCTCTCTCTCTAATTTATTAATTATTTTCCACCTCTATTTTCACACTGGGTTACTCTCTCTCTCTCTTATTTATTAATTAATTGCCTCCACTATTTTCACACTGTGTTACTCTCTCTCTCTAATTTATTAATTATTTTCCACCACTATTTTCACACTGTGTTACTCACTCTCTCTAATATATTAATTATTTTCCTCCTCTATTTTCACACTGGGTTACTCTCTCTCTCTATAATTTATAAATTAATTTCCTCTATTTTCACACTGGGTTACTTTCTCTAATTTATTAACTATTTTGCTCCTCTATTTTCACACTGTGTTACTCTCTCTCTCTCTAATTTATTAATTAATTTCCTCCTCTATTTTCACACTGGGCTACTCTCTCTCTCTCTTATTTATTAATTAATTTCCTCCTCTATTTTCACACTGTGTTACTCTCTCTCGCTCTAATTTATTAATTAATTTCCTCCTCTATTTTCACACTGGTTTACGCTCTCTCTCTCTTATTTCTTAATTAAGTTCCTCCTCTATTTTCACACTGTTTTACTCTCTCTCTCTGTAATTTATTAATTAATTTCCTCTTCTATTTTCACACTGGGTTACTCTCTCTCTCTAATTTATTAATCATTTTCCTCTTCTATTTTCACACTGGGTTACAATCTCTCTCTTATTTATTAATTAATTTCCTCCACTATTTTCACACTGTGTTACTCTCTCTCTCTAATTTATTAATTATTTTCCACCACTGTTTTCACACTGTGTTACTCACTCTCTCTAATTTATTAATTAATTTCCTTCTCTATTTTCACACAGGGTTACTCTCTCTCCCTTATTTATTAATTAATTTCCTCCTCTCTTTTCACACTGGGTTACTCTCTCTCTAATTTATTAATTAATTTCCTCCTCTATTTTCACACTGGGTTACTCTCTCTCTAATTAATTAATTTCATCCTTTATTTTCACACTGGATTACTCACTCTCTCTAAATAACTAATTAATGTCCTCCTTTATTTTCACACTGGGTTACTATCTCTCTGTCTCTAATTTATTAATTAATTTCCTCCTCTATTTTCTCACTGGGTTACTCTCTCTCTCTAATTTATAAATTAATTTCCTCCTCTATTTTCACACTGGGTTACTCTCTCTAATTTATTAACTATTTTGCTCCTCTATTTTCACACTGGGTTACTCTCTCTCTCTCTAATTTATTAATTAATTTCCTTCTCTATTTTCACACAGGGTTACTCTCTCTCTCTTATTGATTAATTAATTTCCTCCGCTCTTTTCACACTGGGTTACTCTCTCTCGCTCTAATTTATTAATTAATTTCCTCCTCTATTTTCACACTGGTTTACGCTCTCTCTCTCTTATTTCTTAATTAATTTCCTCCTCTATTTTCACACTGTGTTACTCTCTCTCTCTCTAAATTATTAATTAATTTCCTCTTCTATTTTCACACTGGGTTACTCTCTCTCTCTAATTTATTAATAAATTTCCTCCTCTCTTTTCACACTGGGTTACTCTCCCTCTCTCTTATTTATTAATCGATTTCCTCCTCTATTTTCACACTGGGTTACACTCTCTCTCTCTCTCTCATTTATTAATTAATTTCATCCTCTATTTTCGCACTGGGTTCCTCTCTCTCTCTAATTTATAAATTAATTTCCTCCTCTATTTTCAAACTGGGTTACTCTCTCTCTCTCTCTCATTTATTAATTAATTTCATCCTCTATTTTCACACTGGGTTACTCTCTCTAATTTATTAACTATTTTGCTCCTCTATTTTCACACTGGGTTACTCTCTCTCTCTCTAATTTATTAATTAATTTCCTTCTCTATTTTCACACAGGGTTACTCTCTCTCTCTTACTGATTAATTAATTTCCTCCTCTATTTTCACACTGTGTTACTCTCTCTCGCTCTAATTTATTAATTAATTTCCTCCTCTATTTTCACACTGGTTTACGCTCTCTCTCTCTTATTTCTTAATTAAGTTCCTCCTCTATTTTCACACTGTGTTACTCTCTCTCTCTCTAATTTATTAATTAATTTCCTCTTCTATTTTCACACTGGGTTACTCTCTCTCTCTAATTTATTAATTATTTTCCTCCTCTATTTTCACACTGGGTTACTCTCTCTCTCTCTTATTTATTAATTAATTTCCTCCACTATTTTCACACTGTGTTACTCTCTCTCTCTAATTTATTAATTATTTTCCACCACTGTTTTCACACTGTGTTACTCACACTCTCTAATTTATTAATTAATTTCCTGCTCTATTTTCACACAGGGTTACTCTCTCTCTCTTATTTATTAATTAATTTCCTCCTCTCTTTTCACACTGGGTTACTCTCTCTCTAATTTATTAATTAATTTCCTCCTCTCTTTTCACACTGGGTTACTCTCTCTCTAATTTATTAATTAATTTCCTCCTCTATTTTCACACTGGGTTACTCTCTCTCTAATTAATTAATTTCCTCCTTTATTTTCACGCTGGATTACTCACTCTCTCTCTAAATAATTAATTAATGTCCTCCTTTATTTTCACACTGGGTAACTATCTCTCTGTCTCTAATTTATTAATTAATTTCCTCCTCCATTTTCTCACTGGGTTACTCTCTCTCTCTAATTTATTAATTAATTTCCTCCTCCATTTTCACACTGTGTTACTCTCTCTCTCTAATTTATTAATTAATTTCCTCCTCGATTTTCACACCGAGTTACTCTCTCTCTCTCTAATTTATAAATTAATTTCCTCCTCTATTTTCACACTGGGTTACTCTCTCTAATTTATTAACTATTTTGCTCCTCTATTTTCACACTGGGTTACTCTCTCTCTCTCTCTAATTTATTAATTAATTTCCTTCTCTATTTTCAGACAGGGTTACTCTCTCTCTCTTGTTGATTAATTAATTTCCTCCGCTCTTTTCACAGTGGGTTACTCTCTCTCGCTCTAATTTATTAATTAATTTCCTCCTCTATTTTCACACTGGTTTACGCTCTCTCTCTCTTATTTCTTAATTAATTTCCTCCTCTATTTTCACACTGTGTTACTCTCTCTCTCTCTAATTTATTAATAAATTTCCTCTTCTATTTTCACACTGGGTTACTCTCTCTCTCTAATTTATTAATTATTTTCCTCCTCTATTTTCACACTGGGTTACTCTCTCTCTTATTTATTAATTAATTGCCTCCACTATTTTCACACTGTGTTACTCTCTCTCTCTAATTTATTAATTATTTTCCACCACTATTTTCACACTGTGTTACTCACTCTCTCTAATTTATTAATTATTTTCCTCCTCTATTTTCACACTGGGTTACTCTCTCTCTTATTTATTAATTAATTGCCTCCACTATTTTCACACTGTGTTACTCTCTCTCTCTAATTTATTAATTATTTTCCACCACTATTTTCACACTGTGTTACTCACTCTCTCTAATATATTAATTATTTTCCTCCACTGTTTTCACACTGTGTTACTCTCTCTCTCTAATTTATTGATTATTTTCCTTCTCTATCTTCTCTCTGGGTTACTCTCTCTCTCTAATTTATTAATTAATTTCCTCCACTATTTTCACACTGCGTTACTCTCTCTCTCATATTTATTAATTTATTTCATCCTTTATTTTCACACTTGGTTACTCTCTCTCTCTAATTTATTAATAAATTTCCTCCTCTCTTTTCACACTGGGTTACTCTCCCTCTCTCTTATTTATTAATTGATTTCCTCCTCTATTTTCACACTGGGTTACTCTCTCTGTCTCTAATTTATTGATTAATTTCCTCCTCTATTTTCACACTGGGTTCCTCTCTCTCTCTCTCTCTCTCTCATTTATTAATTAATTTCCTCCTCTATTTTCACACTGGGTTCCTCTCTCTCTCTCTAATTTATAAATTAATTTCCTCCATTATTTTCACACTGGGTTACTCTCTCTAATTTATTAACTATTTTCCTCCTCTATTTTCACACTGGGTTACTCTCTCTCTCTTATTTATTAATTAATTTCCTCCTCTCTTTTCACACTGGGTTACTCTCTCTCTCTAATTTATTAATTAATTTCCTCCTCTCTATTCACACTGGGTTACTCTCTCTCTCTAATTTATTAATTAATTTCCTCCTCTATTTTCACACTGGGTTACTCTCTCTCTAATTAATTAATTCCTCCTTTATTTTCACACTGGATTACTCACTCTCTCTCTAAATAATTAATTAATGTCCCCCTTTATTTTCACACTGGGTTACTCTCTCTCTATCTCTAATTTATTAATTAATTTCCTCCTCTATTTTCACACTCGGTTACTCTCTCTCTCTAATTTATTAATTAATTTCCTCCTCTATTTTCACACTGTGTTACTCTCTCTCTCTCTAATTTCTTAATTGATTTCCTCCTCTATTTTCACACTGGGTTACTCTCTCTCTCTCTCTCGAATTTATTAATTAATTTCCTCCTCTATTTTCACACTGGGTTACTCTCTCTCTCTTATTTATTAATTAATTTCCTCCTCTATTTTCACACTGTGTTCCTCTCTCTCTAATTTATTAATTAATTTCCTCCTCTATTTTCACACTGAGTTACTCTCTCTCTAAATTATTAATTAATTTCCTCCACTAGTTTCACACTGTGTTACTCTCTCTCTGTAATTTATTAATTATTTTCCTCCTCTATTTTCGCACTGGGATACTCTCTCTCTCTCTTATTTATTAATTAATTTCCTCCTCTATTTTCAAACTGTGTTACTCTCTCTCTCTCTAATTTATTAATTAATTTCCTCCTCTGTTATCACACTGGATTACTCTCTAATTTATTAATTAATTCCCTCCACTATTTTCACACTGTGTTACTCTCTCTGTCTAATTTATTAATTATTTTCCTCCTCTATTTTCACACTGGGTTACTCTCTCTCTCTCTCTAATTTATTAATTAATTTCCGCCTCTATTTTCACGCTGGGTTACTCTCTCTCTAATTTATTAATTAATTTACACGACTATTTTCACACTGTGTTACTCTCTCTCTCTAATTTATTAATTATTTTCCTCCTCTATTTTCACACTGGGTTACTCTCTCTCTCTCTCTAATTTATTAATTAATTTCCGCCTCTATTTTCACGCTGGGTTACTCTCTCTCTAATTTATTAATTAATTTACACGACTATTTTCACACTGTGTTACTCTCTCTCTCTAATTTATTAATTATTTTCCTCCTCTATTTTCACTCTGGGTTACTCTCTCTCTCTAATTTATTAATTAATTTCCTCCTATATTTTCACACTGGGTTACTCTCTCTCTCTCTCTCTAATTTATTTATTAATTTCCTCCTCTATTTTCACACTGCGTTGCTCTCTCTAATGTATTAATTACATTATTCTTCTATTTTCACGCTGTGTTTCCCTCTCCAATTTATTAATTACATTCCTCCTCTATTGTCACACTTGGTTAATCTCTTTATTTAATTTATTATTCTCATCCCTCCTATTTTCACGCTGGGTTACTCTCTCTCACTCTCTCTCTCTCTGAATCATTAATTAAATTCGTCCTCTATTTTCACAATGGGCATCTCACGATCTCTAATTTATTAATCACATTCGTCCTCTATTTTCACACTGGTTTGATCTCTCTCTCTCTAATTCATTAATTAATTCCCTCCTCTATTTTCACATTGGTTTACTCTCTCTCTCTCTCTCGCTCTCTCTCTCCCTAATTTATTAGTTAATTTTCTCCTCCATTTACAAACTGGGTTACTCTCTCTCTCTCTAATGTATTAAATAAATTTCAACCATATTTTCACACTGGGCTACGTTCTCTCTCTTTATTAATTAATTTCCTCCTCTATTTTCACACTGAGTTCTCTCTCTCTCTCTAATTTATTAATTAATTTCCTCCTCTATATTAACACTGGGTTACTCTCGCTCTCACTCTCTAATTTATTAATTAATTTCCTCCTCTATTTTCAAACTGGGTTTTCTCTCTCTCTCTCCAATTTATTAATTAATTTCATCCTCATAGTCACACTGGCTTACTCTCTATCTAAGTTATTAATTAATTTACTCCTCTATTTTCACACTGGGTTACTCTCTCTATATCTAACTTATTAATTAATTTCCTCCTCTATTTTCACACTGGGTTACTCTCTCTCTCTCATTTATTAATTAATTTCCTCCTCTATATTCACACTGGGTTACTCTCTCTCTCTCTCTAATTTATTAATTAATTTCCTCCTCTATTACACACTGGCTTGCTTTCTCTCTCTTTATTAATTAATTTCCTCCTGTATTTTCAAACTGGGTTTTCTCTCTCTCTCTCTAATTTATTAATTAATCTCCTCTCCAATTTTCACACTGGCTTACTCTCTCCCTTAATTATTAATTAATTTCCTCCTCTATTTTCGCACTAGGTTACTCTCTCTCTCTCTCTCTCTAATTTATTAATTAATTTCCTCCTCTATTTTCACACTGGGTTACTCTCTCTCTCTCTCTAATGTATTAATTAATTTCCTCATCTATTTTCACACTGGGTCACTCTCTCTCTCTAATTTATTAATTAATTTCCTCCTCTATTTTCACACTGCCTCATTCTCTCTTTCTCTCTCTCTAATTTTTCAATTAATTTCATCCTTTATTTTCACAATGGGTTAATCTCTCCATCTCCCTCTCTAATTTATGAATTAATTTCCTCCTCTATTCTCACACTGGATTGCTCTCTCTCTCTAATTTATTAATTCATTTCCTCCTCTATTTTCACACTGGGTCACTCTCTCTTTCTCTCTAATATATTAATTTATTTCCTCCTCTATTTTCACACTGGGTTACTCTCTCTAATTTATTAATGAATTTCCTCCTCTATTTTCACCCTGGGTAACTCTATCTCATTTATAAATTAATTTCCTCCTCTATTTTCACACTGGGTTACTCTCTCTAATTTATTAATGAATTTCCTCCTCTATTTTCACCCTGGGTTACTCTATCTCATTTATAAATTAATTTCCTCCTCTATTTTCACACTGGGTTACTCGCTCTCTCTTATTTATTAATGTATTTCATCCAGTATTTTCACACTTGGTTAATCTCTCTCTCTAATTTATTAATAAATTTCCTCCTCTATTTTCACACTGGGTTACCCACTCTGCCTCTTATTTATTAATTAATTTCCTCTTCTCTTTTCACATTTGGTTGCTCTCTCTCTCTAATTTATAAATTAATTTGCTCCTTTATTTTCGCACTGAGTTACTCTCTCTAATTTATTAATAAATTTCCTCCTCTATTTTCACACTGGGTTACCCACTCTCTCTCCTATTTATTAATTAATTTCCTCTTCTATTTTCACACTTGGTTGCTCTCTCTCTCTAATTATTTTCCTTTACTTTCATACTGGGTTACTCTCTCTCTCTCATTTATTAATTAATTTCCTCCTCTGTTTTCACACTGGGTTACTCTCTCACACTCTCATTTATTATTTAATTTCCTCCTCTATTTTCACACTGGGTTACTCTCTCTCTCTCTTATTTATTAATTTATTTCATCCTGTATTTTCACACTGGGTTACTCTCTCTCTCTCTCATTTATTAATTAATTTCCTCCTCTATTTTCACACTGGGTTACTCTCTCTCTCTCTCATTTATTAATTAATTTCCTCCTCTATTTTCACACTGGGTTACTCTCTCTAATTTATTAACTGTTTTCCTCCTCTATTTTCACACTGGGTTACTCTCTCTCTAATTTATTAATTAATTTCCTTCTCTATTTTCACACTGGGTTACTCTCTCTCTCTTATTTATTAATTAATTTCCTCCTCTCTTTTCACACTGGGTTACACTCTCTCTCTAATTTATTAATTAATTTCCTCCTCTATTTTCACACTGGGTTACTCTCTCTCTCTCTCTAATTTATAAATTAATTTCCTCCTCTATTTTCACACTGGGTTACTCTCTCTATATGTTGTTAATTAATGTCCTCCTTTATTTTCACACTGGGTTACTCTCTCTCTATCTCTAATTTATTAATTAATTTCCTCCTCTATTTTCACACTGTGTTACTCTCTCTCTAATTTATTAATTAATTTCCTCCTCTATTTTCACACTGTGTTACTCTCTCTAATTTATTAATTAATTTCCTCCTCTATTTTCACACTGGGTTACTCTCTCTCTAATTTATTAATTAATTTCCTCCACTATTTTCACACTGTGTTACTCTCTCTCTCTAATTTATTAATTATTTTCCTCCTCTATTTTCACACTGGGTTACTCTCTTTCTCTCTCTAATGTATTAATTAATTTCCTCCTCTATTTTCACACTGGGTTACTCTCTCTCCCTCTCATTTATTAATTGATTTCCTCATCTATTTTCACACTGGGTCACTCTCTCTCTCTAATTTATTAGTTAATTTCCTGCTCTATTTTCACAATGGGTTAATCTCTCCATCTCCTTCTCTAATTTACGAATTAATTTCCTCCTCTATTTTCACACTGGATTACTCTCTCTCTCTAATTTATTAATTCATTTCCTCCTCTATTTTCATACTGGGTCACACTCTCTTTCTCTCTCTCTAATATATTAATTTATTTCCTCCTCTATTTTCACACTGGATTACTCTCTCTCTCTAATTTATTAATTAATTTCCTCCTTTATTTTCACACTGGGTTACTCTCTCTAATTTATTAATAAATTTCCTCCACTATTTTCACACTGGGTTACCCACTCTCTCTCTTGTTTATTAAATAATTTCCTCCTCTATTTTCACACTGGGTTACTCTCTATCTCTCTCTCTCTAATTTATTAATTAATTTCCTCCTGTATTTCCAGACGGGGTTACTCTCTCTCTCTAATTTATTAATTAATTTCCTCCTCTATTTTCACACTGGGTTACTCTCTCTCTCTCTAATGTATTAATTGATTTCCTCCTCTATTTTCAAACTGGGTCACTCTCTCTCTCTAATTTATTAATTAATTTCCTCCTCTATTTTCACACTGCCTCATTCTCTCTTTCTCTCTCTCTAATTTATTAATTAATTTCATCCTTTATTTTCACAATGGGTTAATCTCTCCATCTCTCTCTCTAATTTACGAATTAATTTCCTCCTCTATTTTCACACTGGCTTACTCTCTCTCTCTCTCATTTATTAATTAATTTCCTCCTGTATTTCCAGACGGAGTTATTCTCTCTCTCTAATTTATTAATTCATTTCCTCCTCTATTTTCATACTGGGTCACACTCTCTTTCTCTCTCTCTAATTTATTAATTAATTTCCTCCTTTATTTTCACACTGGGTTACTCTCTCTAATTTATTAATAAATTTCCTCCTCTATTTTCACACTGGGTTATCCACTCTCTCTCTTATTTATTAATTAATTTCCTCTTCTATTTTCACACTTGGTTGCTCTCTTTCTCTAATTTATTAATTAATTTCCTCCTTTATTTTCATACTGGGTTACTCTCTCTCTCTCATTTATTAATTAATTTCCTCCTCTATTTTCACACTGGGTTACTCTCTCACACTCTCATTTATTATTTAATTTCCTCCTCTATTTTCACACTGGGTTACTCTCTCTCTCTTATTTATTAATTTATTTCAGCCTGTATTTTCACACTTGGTTACTCTCTCTCTCTAATTTATTAATAAATTTCCTCCTCTCTTTTCACACTGGGTTACTATCCCTCTCTCTTATTTATTAATTAATTTACTCCTCTATTTTCACACTGGGTTACTCTCTCCGTCTCTAATTTATTGATTAATTTCCTCCTCTATTTTCACACTGGGTTACTCTCTCTCTCTCTCATTTATTAATTAATTTCCTCCTCTATTTTCACACTGGGTTGCTCTCTCTCTCTCTAATTTATAAATTAATTTCCTCCTCTATTTTCACACTGGGTTACTCTCTCCGTCTCTAATTTATTAATTAATTTCCTCCTCTCTTTTCACACTGGGTTACTCTCTCTCTCTAATTTATTAATTAATTTCCTCCTCTATTTTCACACTGGGTTACTCTCTCTCTAATTGATTAATTAATTTCCTCCTTTATTTTCACACTGGATTACTCACTCTCTCTCTATATTATCAATTAATGTCCTCCTTTATTTTCACACTGGGTTACTCTCTCTCTCTCTCATTTATTAATTGATTTCCTCCTCTATTTTCAAACTGGGTCACTCTCTCTCTCTAATTTATTAATTAATTTCCTCCTCTATTTTCACACTGCCTCATTCTCTCTGTCTCTCTCTCTAATTTATTAATTAATTTCATCCTTTATTTTCACAATGGGTTAATCTCTACATCTCTCTCTCTAATTTACGAATTAATTTCCTCCTCTATTTTCACACTGGGTTACTCTCTCTCTCTCTCTCTAATGTATTAATTAATTTCCTCCTCTATTTTCACACTGGGTTACTCTCTCTCTCTCTCATTTATTAATTGATTTCCTCATCTATTTTCACACTGGGTCACTCTCTCTCTCTAATTAATTAATTAATTTACTCCTCTATTTTCACAATGGGTTAATCTCTCCATCTCTCTCTCTAATTTACGAATTAATTTCCTCCTCTATTTTCACACTGGGTTACTCTCTCTCTCTCTAATTTATAAATTAATTTCCTCCTCTATTTTCATACTGGGTCACACTCTCTTTCTCTCTCTCTAATTTATTAATTAATTTCCTCCTTTATTTTCACACTGGGTTACTCTCTCTAATTTATTAATAAATATCCTCCTCTATTTTCACACTGGGTTATCCACTCTCTCTCTTATTTATTAATTAATTTCCTCTTCTATTTTCACACTTGGTTGCTCTCTTTCTCTAATTTATTAATTAATTTCCTCCTCTATTTTCACACTGGGTTACTCTCTCACACTCTCATTTATTATTTAATTTCCTCCTCTATTTTCACACTGGGTTACTCTCTCTCTCTTATTTATTAATTTATTTCATCCTGTATTTTCACACTTGGTTACTCTCTCTCTCTAATTTATTAATACATTTCCTCGTCTCTTTTCACACTGGGTTACTATCCCTCTCTCTTATTTATTAATTAATTTACTCCTCTATTTTCACACTGGGTTACTCTCTCTGTCTCTAATTTATTGATTAATTTCCTCCTCTATTTTCACACTGGGTTACTCTCTCTCTCTCTCATTTATTAATTAATTTCCTCCTCTATTTTCACACTGGGTTACTCTCTCTCTCTCTCATTTATTAATTAATTTCCTCCTCTATTTTCACACTGGGTTACTCTCTCTCTCTCTAATTTATTAATTAATTTCCTTCTCTATTTTCACACTGGGTTACTCTCTCTCTCTTATTTATTAATTAATTTCCTCCTCTCTTTTCACACTGGGTTACTCTCTCTCTCTAATTTATTAATTAATTTCCTCCTCTATTTTCACACTGGGTTACTCTCTCTCTAATTGATTAATTAATTTCCTCCTTTATTTTCACACTGGATTACGCACTCTCTCTCTATATTATTAATTAATGTCCTCCTTTATTTTCACACTGGGTTACTCTCTCTCTCTCTCATTTATTAATTGATTTCCTCCTCTATTTTCAAACTGGGTCACTCTCTCTCTCTCTAATTTATTAATTAATTTCCTCCTCTATTTTCACACTGCCTCATTCTCTCTTTCTCTCTAATTTATTAATTAATTTCATCCTTTATTTTCACAATAGGTTAATCTCTACATCTCTCTCTCCAATTTACGAATTAATTTCCTCCTCTATTTTCACACTGGATTACTCTCTCTCTCTCTCTAATTTATTAATAAATTTCCTCCTCTCTTTTCACACTGGGTTACTTTCCCTCTCTCTTATTTATTAATTAATTTACTCCTCTATTTTCACACTGGGTTACTCTCTCCGTCTCTAATTTATTGATTAATTTCCTCCTCTATTTTCACACTGGGTTACTCTCTCTCTCTCTCATTTATTAATTAATTTCCTCCTCTATTTTCACACTGGGTTACTCTCTCTCTCTCTCATTTATTAATTAATTTCCTCCTCTATTTTCACACTGGGTTACTCTCTCTAATTTATTAACTATTTTCCTCCTCTATTTTCGCACTGGGTTACTCTCTCTCTCTCTAATTTATTAATTAATTTCCTTCTCTATTTTCACACTGGGTTACTCTCTCTCTCTCATTTATTAATTAATTTCCTCCTCTCTTTTCACACTGGGTTACTCTCTCTCTCTAATTTATTAATTAATTTCCTCCTCTATTTTCACACTGGGTTACTCTCTCTAATTGATTAATTAATTTCCTCCTTTATATTCACACTGGATTACTCACTCTCTCTCTATATTATTAATTAATGTCCTCCTTTATTTTCACACTGGGTTACTCTCTCTCTCTCTCATTTATTAATTGATTTCCTCCTCTATTTTCAAACTGGGTCACTCTCTCTCTCTAATTTATTAATTAATTTCCTCCTCTATTTTCTCAATGGGTTAATCTCTACATCTCTCTCTCTACTTTACGAATTAATTTCCACCTCTATTTTCACACTGGATTACTCTCTCTCTCTAAATTATTAATTCATTTCCTCCGCTATTTTCATACTGGGTCACACTCTCTTTCTCTCTCTCTCATTTATTAATTAATTTCCTCCTTTATTTACACACTGGATTACTCTCTCTAATTTATTAATAAATTTCCTCCTCTATTTTCACACTGGGTTACCCACTCTCTCTCTAATTTATTAATTAATTTCCTCCTCTATTTTCACACTGGGTTACTCTCTCTCTAATTGATTAATTAATTTCCTCCTTTATTTTCACACTGGATTACTCACTCTCTCTATATATTATTAATTAATGTCCTCCTTTATTTTCACACTGGGTTACTCTCTCTCTATCTCTAATTTATTAATTAATTTCCTCCTCTATTTTCACACTGTGTTACTCTCTCTCTAATTTATTAATTAATTTCCTCCTCTATTTTCACACTGTGTTACTCTCTCCAATTTATTAATTAATTTGCTCCTCTATTTTCACAGTGGGTTACTCTCTCTCTAATTTATTAATTAATTTCCTCCACTATTTTCACACTGGGTTACTCTCTCTCTCTCTCTCTAATTTATTAATTATTTTCCTCCTCTATTTTCACACTGGGTTACTCTCTCTCTCTCTAATGTATTAATTAATTTCCTCCTCTATTTTCACACTGGGTTACTCTCTCTCTCTCTCATTTATTAATTGATTTCCTCATCTATTTTCACACTGGGTCACTCTCTCTCTCTAATTTATTAATTAATTTCATCCTTTATTTTCACAATGGGTTAATCTCTACATCTCTCTCTCTAATTTACGAATTAATTTCCTCCTCTATTTTCACACTGGATTACTCTCTCTCTCTCTCTAATTTATTAATAAATTTCCTCCTCTCTTTTCACACTGGGTTACTATCCCTCTCTCTTATTTATTAATTAATTTACTCCTCTATTTTCACACTGGGTTAATCTCTCCGTCTCTAATTTATTGATTAATTTCCTCCTCTATTTTCACACTGGGTTACTCTCTCTCTCTCTCTCATTTATTAATTAATTACCTCCTCTATTTTCACACTGGGTTACTCTCTCTCTCTCTCATTTATTAATTAATTTCCTCCTCTATTTTCACACTGGGTTACTCTCTCTAATTTATTAACTATTTTCCTCCTCTATTTTCGCACTGGGTTACTCTCTCTCTCTAATTTATTAATTAATTTCCTTCTCTATTTTCACACTGGGTTACTCTCTCTCTCTCATTTATTAATTAATTTCCTCCTCTCTTTTCACACTGGGTTACTCTCTCTCTCTAATTTATTAATTAATTTCCTCCTCTATTTTCACACTGGGTTACTCTCTCTCTCTAATTGATTAATTAATTTCCTCCTTTATTTTCACACTGGATTACTCACTCTCTCTCTATATTATTAATTAATGTCCTCCTTTATTTTCACACTGGGTTACTCTCTCTCTCTCTCATTTATTAATTGATTTCCTCCTCTATTTTCAAACTGGGTCACTCTCTCTCTCTAATTTATTAATTAATTTCCTCCTCTATTTTCACAATGGGTTAATCTCTACATCTCTCTCTCTACTTTACGAATTAATTTCCTCCTCTATTTTCACACTGGATTACTCTCTCTCTCTAAATTAATAATTCATTTCCTCCGCTATTTTCATACTGGGTCACACTCTCTTTCTCTCTCTCTCATTTATTAATTAATTTCCTCCTTTATTTTCACACTGGATTACTCTCTCTAATTTATTAATAAATTTCCTCCTCTATTTTCACACTGGGTTACCCACTCTCTCTCTAATTTATTAATTAATTCCCTCCTCTATTTTCACACTGGGTTACTCTCTCTCTAATTGATTAATTAATTTCCTCCTTTATTTTCACACTGGATTACTCACTCTCTCTATATATTGTTAATTAATGTCCTCCTTTATTTTCACACTGGGTTACTCTCTCTCTATCTCTAACTTATTAATTAATTTCCTCCTCTATTTTCACACTGTGTTACTCTCTCTCTAATTTATTAATTAATTTCCTCCTCTATTTTCACACTGTGTTACTCTCTCTAATTTATTAATTAATTTCCTCCTCTATTTTCACACTGGGTTACTCTCTCTCTAATTTATTAATTAATTTCCTCCACTATTTTCACACTGTGTTACTCTCTCTCTCTAATTTATTAATTATTTTCCTCCTCTATTTTCACACTGGGTTACTCTCTTTCTCTCTCTAATGTATTAATTAATTTCCTCCTCTATTTTCACACTGGGTTACTCTCTCTCCCTCTCATTTATTAATTGATTTCCTCATCTATTTTCACACTGGGTCACTCTCTCTCTCTAATTTATTAGTTAATTTCCTGCTCTATTTTCACAATGGGTTAATCTCTCCATCTCCTTCTCTAATTTACGAATTAATTTCCTCCTCTATTTTCACACTGGATTACTCTCTCTCTCTAATTTATTAATTCATTTCCTCCTCTATTTTCATACTGGGTCACACTCTCTTTCTCTCTCTCTAATATATTAATTTATTTCCTCCTCTATTTTCACACTGGATTACTCTCTCTCTCTAATTTATTAATTAATTTCCTCCTTTATTTTCACACTGGGTTACTCTCTCTAATTTATTAATAAATTTCCTCCACTATTTTCACACTGGGTTACCCACTCTCTCTCTTGTTTATTAAATAATTTCCTCCTCTATTTTCACACTGGGTTACTCTCTATCTCTCTCTCTCTAATTTATTAATTAATTTCCTCCTGTATTTCCAGACGGGGTTACTCTCTCTCTCTAATTTATTAATTAATTTCCTCCTCTATTTTCACACTGGGTTACTCTCTCTCTCTCTAATGTATTAATTGATTTCCTCCTCTATTTTCAAACTGGGTCACTCTCTCTCTCTAATTTATTAATTAATTTCCTCCTCTATTTTCACACTGCCTCATTCTCTCTTTCTCTCTCTCTAATTTATTAATTAATTTCATCCTTTATTTTCACAATGGGTTAATCTCTCCATCTCTCTCTCTAATTTACGAATTAATTTCCTCCTCTATTTTCACACTGGCTTACTCTCTCTCTCTCTCATTTATTAATTAATTTCCTCCTGTATTTCCAGACGGAGTTATTCTCTCTCTCTAATTTATTAATTCATTTCCTCCTCTATTTTCATACTGGGTCACACTCTCTTTCTCTCTCTCTAATTTATTAATTAATTTCCTCCTTTATTTTCACACTGGGTTACTCTCTCTAATTTATTAATAAATTTCCTCCTCTATTTTCACACTGGGTTATCCACTCTCTCTCTTATTTATTAATTAATTTCCTCTTCTATTTTCACACTTGGTTGCTCTCTTTCTCTAATTTATTAATTAATTTCCTCCTTTATTTTCATACTGGGTTACTCTCTCTCTCTCATTTATTAATTAATTTCCTCCTCTATTTTCACACTGGGTTACTCTCTCACACTCTCATTTATTATTTAATTTCCTCCTCTATTTTCACACTGGGTTACTCTCTCTCTCTTATTTATTAATTTATTTCAGCCTGTATTTTCACACTTGGTTACTCTCTCTCTCTAATTTATTAATAAATTTCCTCCTCTCTTTTCACACTGGGTTACTATCCCTCTCTCTTATTTATTAATTAATTTACTCCTCTATTTTCACACTGGGTTACTCTCTCCGTCTCTAATTTATTGATTAATTTCCTCCTCTATTTTCACACTGGGTTACTCTCTCTCTCTCTCATTTATTAATTAATTTCCTCCTCTATTTTCACACTGGGTTGCTCTCTCTCTCTCTAATTTATAAATTAATTTCCTCCTCTATTTTCACACTGGGTTACTCTCTCCGTCTCTAATTTATTAATTAATTTCCTCCTCTCTTTTCACACTGGGTTACTCTCTCTCTCTAATTTATTAATTAATTTCCTCCTCTATTTTCACACTGGGTTACTCTCTCTCTAATTGATTAATTAATTTCCTCCTTTATTTTCACACTGGATTACTCACTCTCTCTCTATATTATCAATTAATGTCCTCCTTTATTTTCACACTGGGTTACTCTCTCTCTCTCTCATTTATTAATTGATTTCCTCCTCTATTTTCAAACTGGGTCACTCTCTCTCTCTAATTTATTAATTAATTTCCTCCTCTATTTTCACACTGCCTCATTCTCTCTGTCTCTCTCTCTAATTTATTAATTAATTCCATCCTTTATTTTCACAATGGGTTAATCTCTACATCTCTCTCTCTAATTTACGAATTAATTTCCTCCTCTATTTTCACACTGGGTTACTCTCTCTCTCTCTCTCTAATGTATTAATTAATTTCCTCCTCTATTTTCACACTGGGTTACTCTCTCTCTCTCTTTTATTAATTGATTTCCTCATCTATTTTCACACTGGGTCACTCTCTCTCTCTAATTTATTAATTAATTTACTCCTCTATTTTCACAATGGGTTAATCTCTCCATCTCTCTCTCTAATTTACGAATTAATTTCCTCCTCTATTTTCACACTGGGTTACTCTCTCTCTCTCTAATTGATAAATTAATTTCCTCCTCTATTTTCATACTGGGTCACACTCTCTTTCTCTCTCTCTAATTTATTAATTAATTTCCTCCTTTATTTTCACACTGGGTAACTCTCTCTAATTTATTAATAAATTTCCTCCTCTATTTTCACACTGGGTTATCCACTCTCTCTCTTATTTATTAATTAATTTCCTCTTCTATTTTCACACTTGGTTGCTCTCTTTCTCTAATTTATTAATTAATTTCCTCCTCTATTTTCACACTGGGTTACTCTCTCACACTCTCATTTATTATTTAATTTCCTCCTCTATTTTCACACTGGGTTACTCTCTCTCTCTTATTTATTAATTTATTTCATCCTGTATTTTCACACTTGGTTACTCTCTCTCTCTCTAATTTATTAATACATTTCCTCCTCTCTTTTCACACTGGGTTACTATCCCTCTCTCTTATTTATTAATTAATTTACTCCTCTATTTTCACACTGGGTTACTCTCTCTGTCTCTAATTTATTGATTAATTTCCTCCTCTATTTTCACACTGGGTTACTCTCTCTCTCTCTCATTTATTAATTAATTTCCTCCTCTATTTTCACACTGGGTTACTCTCTCTCTCTCTCATTTATTAATTAATTTCCTCCTCTATTTTCACACTGGGTTACTCTCTCTCTCTCTAATTTATTAATTAATTTCCTTCTCTATTTTCACACTGGGTTACTCTCTCTCTCTTATTTATTAATTAATTTCCTCCTCTCTTTTCACACTGGGTTACTCTCTCTCTCTAATTTATTAATTAATTTCCTCCTCTATTTTCACACTGGGTTACTCTCTCTCTAATTGATTAATTAATTTCCTCCTTTATTTTCACACTGGATTACGCACTCTCTCTCTATATTATTAATTAATGTCCTCCTTTATTTTCACACTGGGTTACTCTCTCTCTCTCTCATTTATTAATTGATTTCCTCCTCTATTTTCAAACTGGGTCACTCTCTCTCTCTCTAATTTATTAATTAATTTCCTCCTCTATTTTCACACTGCCTCATTCTCTCTTTCTCTCTAATTTATTAATTAATTTCATCCTTTATTTTCACAATAGGTTAATCTCTACATCTCTCTCTCTAATTTACGAATTAATTTCCTCCTCTATTTTCACACTGGATTACTCTCTCTCTCTCTCTAATTTATTAATAAATTTCCTCCTCTCTTTTCACACTGGGTTACTTTCCCTCTCTCTTATTTATTAATTAATTTACTCCTCTATTTTCACACTGGGTTACTCTCTCCGTCTCTAATTTATTGATTAATTTCCTCCTCTATTTTCACACTGGGTTACTCTCTCTCTCTCTCATTTATTAATTAATTTCCTCCTCTATTTTCACACTGGGTTACTCTCTCTCTCTCATTTATTAATTAATTTCCTCCTCTATTTTCACACTGGGTTACTCTCTCTAATTTATTAACTATTTTCCTCCTCTATTTTCGCACTGGGTTACTCTCTCTCTCTCTAATTTATTAATTAATTTCCTTCTCTATTTTCACACTGGGTTACTCTCTCTCTCTCATTTATTAATTAATTTCCTCCTCTCTTTGCACACTGGGTTACTCTCTCTCTCTAATTTATTAATTAATTTCCTCCTGTATTTTCACACTGGGTTACTCTCTCTCTCTAATTGATTAATTAATTTCCTCCTTTATATTCACACTGGATTACTCACTCTCTCTCTATATTATTAATTAATGTCCTCCTTTATTTTCACACTGGGTTACTCTCTCTCTCTCTCATTTATTAATTGATTTCCTCCTCTATTTTCAAACTGGGTCACTCTCTCTCTCTAATTTATTAATTAATTTCCTCCTCTATTTTCTCAATGGGTTAATCTCTACATCTCTCTCTCTACTTTACGAATTAATTTCCTCCTCTATTTTCACACTGGATTACTCTCTCTCTCTCAATTATTAATTCATTTCCTCCGCTATTTTCATACTGGGTCACACTCTCTTTCTCTCTCTCTCATTTATTAATTAATTTCCTCCTTTATTTTCACACTGGATTACTCTCTCTAATTTATTAATAAATTTCCTCCTCTATTTTCACACTGGGTTACCCACTCTCTCTCTAATTTATTAATTAATTTCCTCCTCTATTTTCACACTGGGTTACTCTCTCTCTAATTGATTAATTAATTTCCTCCTTTATTTTCACACTGGATTACTCACTCTCTCTATATATTATTAATTAATGTCCTCCTTTATTTTCACACTGGGTTACTCTCTCTCTATCTCTAATTTATTAATTAATTTCCTCCTCTATTTTCACACTGTGTTTCTCTCTCTCTAATTTATTAATTAATTTCCTCCTCTATTTTCACACTGTGTTACTCTCTCTAATTTATTAATTAATTTGCTCCTCTATTTTCACAGTGGGTTACTCTCTCTCTAATTTATTAATTAATTTCCTCCACTATTTTCACACTGGGTTACTCTCTCTCTCTAATTTATTAATTATTTTCCTCCTCTATTTTCACACTGGGTTACTCTCTCTCTCTCTAATGTATTAATTAATTTCCTCCTCTATTTTCACACTGGGTTACTCTCTCTCTCTCTCATTTATTAATTGATTTCCTCATCTATCTTCACACTGGGTCACTCTCTCTCTCTAATTTATTAATTAATTTCATCCTTTATTTTCACAATGGGTTAATCTCTACATCTCTCTCTCTAATTTACGAATTAATTTCCTCCTCTATTTTCACACTGGATTACTCTCTCTCTCTCTCTAATTTATTAATAAATTTCCTCCTCTCTTTTCACACTGGGTTACTATCCCTCTCTCTTATTTATTAATTAATTTACTCCTCTATTTTCACACTGGGTTAATCTCTCCGTCTCTAATTTATTGATTAATTTCCACCTCTATTTTCACACTGGGTTACTCTCTCTCTCTCTCTCATTTATTAATTAATTTCCTCCTCTATTTTCACACTGGGTTACTCTCTCTCTCTCTCATTTATTAATTAATTTCCTCCTCTATTTTCACACTGGGTTACTCTCTCTAATTTATTAACTATTTTCCTCCTCTATTTTCGCACTGGGTTACTCTCTCTCTCTAATTTATTAATTAATTTCCTTCTCTATTTTCACACTGGGTTACTCTCTCTCTCTCATTTATTAATTAATTTCCTCCTCTCTTTTCACACTGGGTTACTCTCTCTCTCTAATTTATTAATTAATTTCCTCCTCTATTTTCACACTGGGTTACTCTCTCTCTCTAATTGATTAATTAATTTCCTCCTTTATTTTCACACTGGATTACTCACTCTCTCTCTATATTATTAATTAATGCCCTCCTTTATTTTCACACTGGGTTACTCTCTCTCTCTCTCATTTATTAATTGATTTCCTCCTCTATTTTCAAACTGGGTCACTCTCTCTCTCTAATTTATTAATTAATTTCCTCCTCTATTTTCACAATGGGTTAATCTCTACATCTCTCTCTCTACTTTACGAATTAATTTCCTCCTCTATTTTCACACTGGATTACTCTCTCTCTCTAAATTAATAATTCATTTCCTCCGCTATTTTCATACTGGGTCACACTCTCTTTCTCTCTCTCTCATTTATTAATTAATTTCCTCCTTTATTTTCACACTGGATTACTCTCTCTAATTTATTAATAAATTTCCTCCTCTATTTTCACACTGGGTTACCCACTCTCTCTCTAATTTATTAATTAATTTCCTCCTCTATTTTCACACTGGGTTACTCTCTAATTGATTAATTAATTTCCTCCTTTATTTTCACACTGGATTACTCACTCTCTCTATATATTATTAATTAATGTCCTCCTTTATTTTCACACTGGGTTACTCTCTCTCTATCTCTAATTTATTAATTAATTTCCTCCTCTATTTTCACACTGTGTTACTCTCTCTCTAATTTATTAATTAATTTCCTCCTCTATTTTCACACTGTGTTACTCTCTCTAATTTATTAATTAATTTGCTCCTCTATTTTCACAGTGGGTTACTCTCTCTCTAATTTATTAATTAATTTCCTCCACTATTTTCACACTGTGTTACTCTCTCTCTCTAATTTATTAATTATTTTCCTCCTCTATTTTCACACTGGGTTACTCTCTCTCTCTCTCTCTAATGTATTAATTAATTTCCTCCTCTATTTTCACACTGGGTTACTCTCTCTCATTTATTAATTGATTTCCTCATCTATTTTCACACTGGGTCACTCTCTCTCTCTAATTTATTAATTAATTTCCTCCTCTATTTTCACAATGGGTTAATCTCTCCATCTCTCTCTCTAATTTACGAATTAATTTCCTCCTCTATTTTCACACTGGATTACTCTCTCTAATTTATTAATTCATTTCCTCCTCTATTTTCATACTGGGTCACACTCTCTTTCTCTCTCTCTAATATATTAATTTATTTCCTCCACTATTTTCACACTGGCTTACTCTCTCTAATTTATTAATAAATTTCCTCCACTATTTTCACACTGGGTTACTCTCTCTCTCTTGTTTATTAATTAATTTCCTCTTCTATTTTCACACTGGGTTACTCTCTCTCTCTCTCTCTCTAATTTATTAATTAATTTCCTCCTTTATTCTCTTACTGGGTTACTCTCTCTCTCTCATTTATTAATTAATTTCCTCCTCTATTTTCACACTTGGTTACTCTCTCTCTCTAATTTATTAATAAATTTCCTCCTCTATTTTCACACTGGGTTACTCTCTCCGTCTCTAATTTATTGATTAATTTCCTCCTCTATTTTCACACTGGGTTACTCTCTCTCTCTTATTTATTAATTTATTTCAACCTGTATTTTCACACTGGGTTACTCTCTCTCTCTCTCTCTCTAATTTATTAATTAATTTCCTCCTCTATTTTCACATTGGGTTACTCTCTCTCTCTCTAATTTATTTATTAATTTCCTCCTCTATTTTCACTCTGTGTTGTTCTCTACCTCTGGTGACCATGGGAATCTTGGCTGCGCACGCAGCTCCTTCCCTCTTGGGATCAGTCGCCCGCATTGACGACAAATGCGACAGAAGTCCCGCCCTTTTCTGCCGTCGCCCATGGAGATCGGCGCTTCCGGTCCCAGCCTTACTTAAGATGGCGGCGGTGGTGATCCGCTTTGGAGTCGGGCGGCGCGTGCAGGGTGCGGCCTAACTCCATCTTGCACCGCGGGGAGAGGCCCAGGCTCTTTTTGCGGCCTGGTCCCGGAGGCAGCCTCTGTCGGGGCCTCAGAGGGAGGATTATCCAATAAGTGATAGAAATTAGCCGGAGGGCAACCGATAATCGTCAATTAACCATTAACATCCCCTAAACTCAAATGTTCAAAAATACTAATTAATTCCCCCAAATATTAACATAATCCAACATTCAGCAATTTCCCTGAGGAATCCTGATACTTTCTATCAGATAATTACAATTCAAAGCTTCAATTCATCATTTGGCGGGTTTCATTTCAATATTAAATTCATATCAATTCAATATCTATTGAATTCCAATCACATTTAAACAGATTTAATGTTAATATTTGTATAAAACTTACATTTAGGTAAATTAAACAGTTTTAATTATCATATTTAGTTTAAATTTATGTTTGTTCTGTGAATTAACCTATTAATTTAACTGCAACATTTAAGGCTCATTGATCAGTTTGTCCAAACTGGTGTTTTTTTCACTCTGTCGATTAACACATTTAATCATCTCATTGAAACATGTTTGTTTGATCTGTCAATTGAGATTTTTAATGTTTATATTTACTTCGTCTAATATTGTGTTAATATCAGTTCACACATTCAGCCTAAACTCGAGTTTGTTCAATCAGTTAACTTGTTAAATAAAATGTTTTCCTTTTTCTAAACTGACATTAGTCCTGTCAGTTAACATATGTAATAATTAGATTTAATTTATCTAAACTGACTTTGGTGGTTCTGTTCTTGAACCTCTTTCACTGTTGTGTTCAAGTTGTCTAAACGTGTGTCTCGTCTGCCATTTAATATAGTTATTACCAGAATTAAATTTAGCTAAACTCGTTCTGTTTCCACAAAGATTAACACAGTCATCACATTTAAAATGTGCTTGTTGTGTCAATTAACGTACCTGATCTTAATATTTAATTTATCTAAACTTGCGTTTGAATCAATTGGCAGATGTAATAATCATATTTCATTTAAACTTGCATTTGTTCTGTTCATTTAATTTAATATCTGTTGATAGGTTGTTTAATGTTCATAAATATAAAACCATGTCCCATCTCTTGTGACACAGTCACATGAGGGGACATTTTTAAATACATTTTGAAACCTTTAGTTCATTAATTAGAATTATTTCATTTTCAAATTTAATATATTGTGGCTGATTTCATTAATCTTCATATTTCTGTCAATTAAAAAATATAATAATCACTTTTACTTCTTAAAAACTTGTGGTTGTTCTGCCCCTTAACACATGGTAATAATATTCCATTTGCCTAAACTTGTGTACCTTCTGCCAATTAATAATCTTTCAGCAGATTTATTCAATTTTGATATTGAATTTAATATATTTTGCTATTGATCTATATTAATCAGTAAACAACAGCTCATTCTAAATAAAAAAAAGTTTGCATTTAATAATAACTTGGATTCATATTTAAAAGCATTTAATTTTTTTTAAACATGTGTTTGTTCTGTCAATCACAAATTCTCAAATAACTGATCTGTTAGTCTTGATATGATTGTAATGGTTTGTAAGAATTAGCATAGCTTAAATAATAACTCGAATGCAATTTTAATAACCGTAGTTATGAAAATTTGTGTTGTTCCAATAAATTAGCACAAGTTACTCTTTATTACCCTGGCTAAATCTTTAATAATCGGAAAACATTTGCAAAATATATGGAATAACTTAGCTTAATAGCAATAACATAACTGATGTAAACTTCCCTTTTTTCTGCCTAAATAATACGTCAGGTATTCACTATTTATAATTAATTGATCAAAATTCGCGTTTGTTCTCGAAATCAACATATTCATTAAATTGTCCATTATTACTCTTTCCCTGTCTGTAACTATCAATAGTCAAGCAGCAATCTAAATATTTAATGCTTTATGTACATGTTTACGAATCGTATTGAATACTTAATAATCATATTTAACCTTTGTGTTCATGAAATATTTATTATTCTGCATAGACCTGTGCTAATCACTAAATAATCTGGAAATATTTGTGCAGTCTAAATAATAATTTCACTTGTTATTTTAATAATCATAGTTAATTTCTTTAAACTTGTGTTCCTTTAATATATTAACACATGCAAATTAACTCTCTACTACAGTGATTACTTTGGAATAATTAATCATCACCCGCGCTAACTAAATATTCAATGTTTGGACCATCAAACGTTTTGGCTAAATATTTAATAATTAATCATCCTATTTAGGAATATGGGTGTTCAATAAATTATTCCGAATCAATCAGTAATAATAATCTAACAAACAAAATACTTTAATATTTCGGTGAACGTTTAATAATTTAGCGAAAAGTTTAAAAAATCAATCTCCACCTTTGTTGAGGTATGTTTAAAAAATTCTCTTAATGATCGGGCAATGATGCGGAAGAATTTTTCTGTATTTACTTAACATAGTTAATTCAGAAATAAATAATTAATCTCTTTATCCTTTAACAGATCTCGGCAAACCAAATCCAATCATATCATAATTGTACCTATTAATTATTAAATCCAATTACAGGATAATCAGTGAATAATCCTAGTATTTTCAGAGATAATCTTGAATTGGTAATTAATAACCAATGGTTAACCTAAATAACCAGCCTCCAATGAGCGTCATTCCACCAAATTGTAATTAAAATTTGTTATTCTAATTCGTTAAGAAGCTCATTAAATAAGCATCAATTAAGAGAAATCGGCTTTCAATGATAACAAATAATTCATGAATTGTAGAGACAATTATTGAGCGAATGATTAATTTGAAAATCAGCACTTCAAGCGAAGTAGTGAATTTAAAGTCATCGTTTACTAATCGATGTGAAATTCATCTCAAGTACATTGGCAGCGATAATCCTTCATTGCAAAGTGAGGCACAGGGCTTGGTTCAGTCGAAACCCGATTTAGTCCAGGCGATTGTGGATATAGAAGAATAATCCCCTCCTTTGCTTTGGACTAATTTATATTTCTATCAAACAGGGTGTGTGGGTGAGGCAAAGAAAACTGGAGTGAAGAATGTGGAGCCAATTGTAAAAGGAGCGCTGGGACAATCAGTCTGAACTGATTGGAATATCAGCCCAAGGGGTGTTGCAGAGGAGGAGAGTTATCCCTACATGGCGGATGATGATGTTTGGTATAGACGGAGGCAGCGGGAGGACGACAGCTCGCTGGAGGAGCGCTCACGGGGTCAGCCGAGAGGCAGGTTGAGTTGGAGAGACAGGAACACGCGGCTGGAGCTGGAAGATGACCAGATGAGTGCAGAGGAGACCAATGACTCGCCGACCGAGAGCCAGGAAGGTATGGACACCAGTCGAGGTTGTGTGGCTTCACTCTGTATCTAACCCCGTGCGGTACCTGTCCTGGGAGTGTACGATGGGGACAAGGTGAATGGAGCTTTATTCTGTATCTAAATCCGTGCTGTACCTGTCCTGGGAGTGTTTGATGGGGACAGGGTGGATGAAGCTTTAACTCTTATCTAAACCCGTGCTGTACTTGTCCTGGGATTGTTTGATGGGGACAGTGTAGAAGGAGCTTTATTCTGTATCTAACCCCGTGCTGTACCTGTCCTGGGAGTGTTTGATGGGGACAGTGTAGAAGGAGCTTTATTCTGTATCTAACCCCGTGCTGTACCTGTCCTGGGAGTGTTTGATGGGGACAGTGTAGAAGGAGCTTTATTCTGTATCTAACCCCGTGCTGTACCTGTCCTGGGAGTGTTTGATGGGGACAGTGTAGAAGGAGCTTTATTCTGTATCTAGCCCCGTGCTTTACCTGTCCTGGGAGTATTTGATGGAGACAGTGTAGAGGGAGCTTTACGCTGTATCTTACCCCGTGTTGAACTGCCCTGGGAGTGTTTGATGAGGACGGTGTAGAGGGAGCTTTACTCTGTATCTAACACCGTGCTGTACCTGTCCTGGGAGTGTTTGATGGCGACAGTGTAGATCGCTGTTAGTTTTGTGTATGAAGCAGTTGGCATTCCAATCCTTCCACATCCATCAGTGATGCTCCTATTCCTCTTCCTGGAGCTGAGCTTTCCTTTGACTGTGTCTTTGCAGAGACATCCCGGCAGGTGTTATGTGGGAATGGGTGGAAGAAGCTTGCAATTGGTTCACTAGCTATTGCTGCTGTCTGTGCAATCATCGCCGTTATCTTGTACCATGAAGGTAAGGCCAGCTATATCACTGAGGCGATAAGGGTGAGCAGGGCAGAGCGAGGGTGCATGAGGCACAGACACACACACTGATCTGGGCAGGGAGAGAGAACAGGGCAGAGATACAGTCAGTGGGCAGGACAGAGAGAGCAAATGGGACACATATGGTGAATGAATGGGTCAGAGATACAGACTAAGCAAGCGGGACACGGAGAGAGATGGAAAGCTGGGTAGATATTTTCTTCTTAACGCAATTATGGGATGTGGGTATCGCTGGCCAGATCCAGCATTTATTGTGCACCCCTCATTGTCCTAGAGAAGGTGGTACTGAGCGGCCTTGTTGAACTACTGCAGTCCATGTGGTCTAGGTACCCCCACAATGCTGTTAGGGATTGAGTTCTAGGTATTTGACCCAGCGACAGTGAAGGAAGGAGTGATATATTTCCAAGTCAGGATGGTGAGTGGCTTGGAGGGGAACTTCAAGTTGTTGGTGTTCCCATGTATGTGCTGGCCTTGTCTTTCTAGATGGTTGTGGGTTTGGAAGGTGCTGTCTAAGGAACCTCGGTGAGTTTCTGCAGTGCATCTTCTACATGGTACACACTGCTGTGCATCAGCGGAGGAGGGAGTGAATGTTTGTGGACGTGGTGCCAATCAATTGGGCTGTTTTTTCATGGACGATGTTTAGCTTCTTGAGTGTTGTGGGAGCTGCACTCATCCAGGCAAGTGGAGAGTATTCCATCACACCCCTGACTTAGATGGTGGACTGGCTTTGGGGAGTCAGGAAGTGAGTTACTCGCTGCAGGATTCCCAGCCTCTGACCTACACTTTTAACCACTGTTTTTCTGGCAAGTCCAGCTCAGTTTCTGCTCAATCTTAGCCCCCAGGATGTTGATAATGGGGGATTCAGCAATGCTGATGCCAGTGAAGACAAGGGGCAATGATTGATTTCTCTCTTGTTGGAGATGGTTATTGCCTGACACTTGTGTGGCATGAATGATACTTACTACTTGTCAGCCCAAGGCTGGATATTGTCCAGGTCTTGCTGCATTCGGACATGGACTGCTTCATTATCTGAGGAGTCGCGAATGGTTCTGAACATTGTGCAATCATCAGCGAACATCCCCACTTCTGAACTGATGATGGAAGGAAGGTCATTGATGAAGCAGCTGAAGATGGTTGGACCGAGCACACGGCCCTGAGGAACTCCTGCAGTGTTGTCCTGGAGCTGAGATGACTGACCTCCAATAACCACAAGCATCTTCCTTTGTGCTAGGTATGACTCCAACCAGCAGAGATTTTCCCCCTGATTACAGTTGACATCAGTTTTGCAAGGAGTCCTTGATGCCAGACTCGGTCAAATGCTGTCTTGATATCAAGGACAGTCACTCTCACATCACCTCAGGAGTTCAGCTCTTGGGTGTATGTCTGAACCAAGCTGTCATGAGGTCAGGAGCTGTGTGACCCTGGCGGAAACCTAACTGATTGTCAGTGAGAAGGTTATTGCTAAGCAAGTGCCGCTTGATAGCACTGCTGATGACCCCTTCCATCATTTTACTGATGATGGAGAGTAGACTAATTGGGCGTTAATTGTCCGGTTTGGATTTGTCCTGCTTTTTGTGTACAGGAAACATCTGGGCATTTTTCCACAAAGCTGGGTAGGAGCCAGTGTTATGGCTGAACTGGAACAGCTTGTCTAAGGGCGCGGTGAGTTCTGGAGCACAAGCCTCCAGTACTATTGCCAGAATATTGTCATGGCCCATAGCCTTTGCACTATCCATTGCCTTCAGCCGTTTCTTTATATCACGTGGAGTGAATCCAATTGGCTGAAGTCTGACATCTGTGATGCTGGGGAACTCCGGAGGAGGAAAAGGTGGATCATCGACTCCTGGCTGAAGATTGTAGCAAATACTTCAGCCTTATCTTTTGCACTGATGTGCTGGGCTCCCACACATTAAGCATGGGGATATTTTTGGAGCTCTCTTCCATGTATGACCTGATGCCATGAGACTTCATGGAGTCCGGAGTTGATGCTGAGGACTCCCAGGGCAACTCCCACTTGGACTGCAGCGGTAGAAGGTAGCTCACCACCACATTCTCAAGGGGGCAATTCGGGATGGGCAATAAATGCTGGCCCAGCCAGTGAAGCCCACACCCCATGGGAGGAGGGAGATAAGAGACTGAGCAAACAGGTTGTCTTTTCATGATCACCAAGCTGTTCTGGTGATTTTTGTCAAGCAGAAACTCTGCTTCCTCGATGCTCCCTGTCTCAGCGCTGAACACTTTCCTGAAGCAGTTCAGCTGGGCTGGGGGTTGGGGGTGGGGCCTGTATCCCGTGGTGGGGGTCCCTGGGGAAGGGGGTGTGTTCCACGGGGTGGGGAGGGGTGTCTGGTGCCCGGGGCTAGAGATACCTGCAGTCCTTTCATTCCCTCGGCTGCTCTGTCAACAGGTGCGCGGATCAAACGGGAGATCTTGTTGAAACAAACAGCCCTGGACGCCACCCTCAACAGCTATAGCAAGGTCAGTGACTCCATGAAGCTGGAGCTCACACCATCTGACTGCGCTCATTACCAAGACACCTTGAGGAATTGGCTCCGCTCCTTCTGCAAGATTATCAGTAAGTTTTGGGCCTGTTGTTGCTCACAACGAGACAGCAGGAAGTTCCCTCCCTCTCTCCCTCTGCAACCATTTCGCCCCCACCCCATTTCCACAACCCCCACCACTTTCCAAAGAAACGCCTCCTCACTCCCTTGGTTTCTGCTTCCCACCCCACCCCCAGTTCTCTGTCTGTGCTGTTATTTGGGGGGGGCGGGTAGGGTGAGTCACTCAGCTGCACATCCTGTTCGGAGCTCATCCAACATGTGCAGCACACTTTTTTTTGGGCAAAAATATACTTTATTCACAATATATCTTCAACAACATTTCAAAATCACCATCACCAAAATACAATCAGGTTCAACTTTTACAACGTGTATCACGAAATGCATCAGTACAATAAATGAATATTACAATCATTTGCAGACATTCATTTTCAGCTGGACAGCCTGAGGCGGGTTAAACAGTTCCCAGTCCCTCGGTGCATGAAAACGCTCACATCTCTGCACACTCACATGCACACACATATGCACCCACACAGACGCAGAGATGAATTCACACCTTCTCTCACACTCACTCATACTCTCTCCCTTGCTCCTCACACACACTAACAATCGCTCCCTGCCTCTCATACACATTGGACAAACTCGCTCCCTGTCTCTCACTCACATTGGACACACTCGCTCTCTGTCTCTCACTCACATTGGACACACTCGCTCTCTGTCCCTCACTCACATCGGACACACTCGCTCTCTGTCTCTCACTCTCATTGGACACGCCCGCTCTCTCTGTCTCTCACTCACGTTGGACACGCTCGCTGTCTGTCTCTCACTCACGTTGGACACGCTCGCTCTCTGTCTCACTCACATTGGACACACTCGCTCTCTGTCTCTCATTCACATTGGACACACTTGCTCTCTGTCTCTCAGTCACATTGGACACGCTCGCTCTCTGTCTCTCACTCACATTGGACACGCCCGCTCTCTGTCTCTCACTCACGTTGGACACGCTCGCTCTCTGTCTCTCACTCACATTGGACACGCTCGCTCTCTGTCTCTCACTCACATTGGACACACTTGCTCTCTGTCCCTCACTCACATTGGACACGCTCGCTCTCTGACTCTCACTCACATTGAACACTCTCGCTCTCTGTCTCAGTCACATTGGACACGCTCGCTCTCCGTCTCTCACTCACAATGGACACACTCGCTCTCTGACTCACTCACATTGGACACACTCGCTCTCTGTCTCTCACTCACATTGGACACGCTCGCTCTCTGTCTCTCACTCACATTGGACACACTCGCTCTCTGACTCACTCACATTGGACACACTCGCTCTCTGTCTCTCACTCACATTGGACACGCTCGCTCTCTGTCTCTCACTCACATTGGACACACTCGCTCTCTGACTCTCACTCACATTGAACACTCTCGCTCTCTGTCTCAGTCACATTGGACACGCTCGCTCTCCGTCTCTCACTCACAATGGACACACTCGCTCTCTGACTCACTCACATTCGACACACTCGCTCTCTGTCTCTCACTCACATTGGACACGCTCGCTCTCTCTCCCACTCAGATTGGACACGCTCGCTCTCTGTCTCTGACTCACATTGGACACACTCGCTCTCTGTCTCACTCACATTGGACACACTCGTTCTCTGTCTCACTCACATTGGACATACTCGTTCTCTGTCTCACTCACATTGGACATACTCGTTCTCTGTCTCTCACTCACATTGGACACACTCGCTCTCTGTCTCTCACTCACATTGGACACACTTGCTCTCTCTCTCACTCACATCGGACACGCTCGCTCTCTGTCCCTCACTAACATTGGACACGCTCGCTCTCTGTCTCTCACTCACATTGGACACGCTCGCTCTCTCTCTCTCACTCACATTGAACACTCTCGCTCTCTGTCTCAGTCACATTGGACACGCTCGCTCTCCGTCTCTCACTCACAATGGACACACTCGCTCTCTGACTCACTCACATTGGACACACTCACTCTCTGTCTCTCACTCACATTGGACACACTCGCTCTCTTTCTCTCACTCACATTGGACACACTCGCTCTCTGTCTCTCACTCACATTGGACACACTCGCTCTCTGTCTCTCACTCACATTGGACACGCTCGCTCTCTGTCTCACTCACATTGGACACACTCGCTCTCTGTCTCTCTCTCACATTGGACACACTCGCTCTCTGTCTCTCACTCTCATTGGACACGCCCGCTCTCTCTGTCTCTCACTCACGTTGGACACGCTCGCTGTCTGTCTCTCATTCACGTTGGACACGCTCGCTCTCTGTCTCACTCACATTGGACACACTCGCTCTCTGTCTCTCATTCACATTGGACACAATTGCTCTCTGTCTCTCAGTCACACTGGACACACTCGCTCTCTGTCTCTCACTCACATTGGACACGCCCGCTCTCTGTCTCTCACTCACGTTGGACACGCTCGCTCTCTGTCTCTCACTCACATTGGACACGCTCGCTCTCTGTCTCTCACTCACATTGGACACACTTGCTCTCTGTCCCTCACTCACATTGGACACACTCGCTCTCTGTCCCTCACTCACATTGGACACGCTCGCTCTCTGTCCCTCACTCACATTGGACACGCTCGCTCTCTGACTCTCACTCACATTGAACACTCTCGCTCTCTGTCTCAGTCACATTGGACACGCTCGCTCTCCGTCTCTCACTCACAATGGACACACTCGCTCTCTGACTCACTCACATTGGACACACTCGCTCTCTGTCTCTCACTCACCTTGGACACGCTCGCTCTCTCTCTCACTCACATTGGACACGCTCGCTCTCTGTCTCTGACTCACATTGGACACACTCGCTTTCTGTCTCACTCACATTGGACACACTCGTTCTCTGTCTCACTCACACTGGACATACTCGTTCTCTGTCTCACTCACATTGGACATACTCGTTCTCTGTCTCTCACTCACATTGGACACACTCGCTCTCTGTCTCTCACTCACATTGGACACACTTGCTCTCTCTCTCACTCACATCGGACACGCTCGCTCTCTGTCCCTCACTAACATTGGACACGCTCGCTCTCTGTCTCCCACTCAGATTGGACACACTCGCTCTCTCTCTCTCACTCACATTGGACACGCTCGCTCTCTCTCTCTCACTCACATTGGGCACGCTCGCTCTCTGTCTCTTACTCACATTGGACACGCTCGCTCTCTCTCTCACTCACATTGGACACACTCGCTCTCTGTCTCTCACTCACATTGGACACACTCGCTCTCTGTCTCTTACTCACATTGGACATGCTCGCTCTCTGTCTCACTCACATTGGACACACTCACTATCTGTCCCTCACTCACATTGGACACGCTCGCTCTCTGTCTCTCACTCACATTGGACACGCTCGCTCTCTGTCTCTCACTCACATTGGACACACTCGCTCTCTGACTCTCACTCACATTGAACACTCTCGCTCTCTGTCTCAGTCACATTGGACACGCTCGCTCTCTGTCTCTGACTCACATTGGACACACTCGCTCTCTGTCTCACTCACATTGGACACACTCGTTCTCTGTCTCACTCACATTGGACATACTCGTTCTCTGTCTCACTCACATTGGACATACTCGTTCTCTGTCTCTCACTCACATTGGACACACTCGCTCTCTGTCTCTCACTCACATTGGACACACTTGCTCTCTCTCTCACTCACATCGGACACGCTCGCTCTCTGTCCCTCACTAACATTGGACACGCTCGCTCTCTGTCTCTCACTCAGATTGGACACACTCGCTCTCTCTCTCTCACTCACATTGGGCACGCTCGCTGTCTGTCTCTTACTCACATTGGACATGCTCGCTCTCTCTCTCACTCACATTGGACACACTCACTCTCTGTCTCTCACTCACATTGGACACACTCGCTCTCTTTCTCTCACTCACATTGAACACACTTGCTCTCTGTCTCTCAGTCACATTGGACACACTCGCTCTCTGTCTCTCACTCACATTGGACACGCCCGCTCTCTGTCTCTCACTCACGTTGGACACGCTCGCTCTCTGTCTCACACTGACATTGGACACGCTCGCTCTCTGTCTCTCACTCACATTGGACACACTTGCTCTCTGTCCCTCACTCACATTGGACACACTCGCTCTCTGTCCCTCACTCACATTGGACACGCTCGCTCTCTGTCTCTCACTCACATTGGACACGCTCGCTCTCTGACTCTCACTCACATTGAACACTCTCGCTCTCTGTCTCAGTCACATTGGACACGCTCGCTCTCCGTCTCTCACTCACAATGGACACACTCGCTCTCTGACTCACTCACATTGGACACACTCGCTCTCTGTCTCTCACTCACATTGGACACGCTCGCTCTCTCTCTCACTCACATTGGACACGCTCGCTCTCTGTCTCTGACTCACATTGGACACACTCGCTTTCTGTCTCACTCACATTGGACACACTCGTTCTCTGTCTCACTCACATTGGACATACTCGTTCTCTGTCTCACTCACATTGGACATACTCGTTCTCTGTCTCTCACTCACATTGGACACACTCGCTCTCTGTCTCTCACTCACATTGGACACACTTGCTCTCTCTCTCACTCACATCGGACACGCTCGCTCTCTGTCCCTCACTAACATTGGACACGCTCGCTCTCTGTCTCCCACTCAGATTGGACACACTCGCTCTCTCTCTCTCACTCACGTTGGACACGCTCGCTCTCTCTCTCTCACTCACATTGGGCACGCTCGCTCTCTGTCTCTTACTCACATTGGACACGCTCGCTCTCTCTCTCACTCACATTGGACACACTCGCTCTCTGTCTCTCACTCACATTGGACACACTCGCTCTCTGTCTCTCACTCACATTGGACACACTCGCTCTCTGTTTCTCACTCACATTGGACACACTCGCTCTCTGTCTCTCACTCACATTGGACACGCTTGCTCTCTCTCTCACTCACATTAGACACACTCGCTCTCTGTCTCTCTCTCAGATTGGACACACTCGCTCTTTGTCTCTCACTCACATTGGACACGCTCGCTCTCTGTCTCTCACACACACACACACACACTGACACTCGTTTTGTCTCACACACACACACTGACAGTCGCTTTGTCTCACACACACACACTGACAGTCGCTTTGTCTCACACACACACACTGACAGTCGCTTTGTCTCACACACACACACTGACAGTCGCTTTGTCTCACACAAACACACTGACAGCCGCTTTGTCTCACACAAACACACACTGACAGTCGCTTTGTCTCACACACACACTGACAGTCGCTTTGTCTCACACACACTGACAGTCGCTTTGTCTCACACACACACTGACAGTCGCTTTGTCTCACACAAACACACTGACAGTCGCTTTGTCTCACACAAACACACACTGACAGTCGCTTTGTCTCACACAAACACACACTGACAGTCGCTTTGTCTCACACAAACACACACTGACAGTCGCTTTGTCTCACACAAACACACACTGACAGTCGCTTTGTCTCACACAAACACACACTGACAGTCGCTTTGTCTCGCACACTGACAGTCGATTTGTCTCGCACACTGACAGTCGCTTTGTCTCGCACACTGACAGTCGCTTTGTCTCGCACACTGACAGTCGCTTTGTCTCGCACACTGACAGTCGCTTTGTCTCGCACACTGACAGTCGCTTTGTCTCACACACACACTGACGCTTGCTTTGTCTCACACACACACGCTGACACTCGCCTTGTCTGACAAACGCACACACGCTTACACTCGCTTTGTCTGACAAACGCACACACGCTGACACTCGCTTTGTCTGACAAACGCACACACGCTGACACTCGCTTTGTCTGACAAATGCACACACGCTGACACTCGCTTTGTTTGACAAATGCACACACGCTGACACTCGCTTTGTCTGACAAACGCACACACACTGACACTCGCTTTGTCTGACAAACGCACACACGCTGACACTCGCTTTGTCTCACACACACACTGGCACACTCGCTTTGTCTCTCTCACACACACACACACACATACACACACTGGCACACTCGCTTTGTCTCACACACACACTGGCACACTCGCTTTGTCTCACACACACATTGGCACACTCGCTTTGTCTCACACACACACTGGCACACTCACTTTGTCTCACACACACACTGGCACACTCGCTTTGTCTCACACACACACTGGCACACTCGCTTAGTCTCACACACACACTGGCACACTCGCTTTGTCTCACACACACACTGGCACACTCGCTTTGACTCACAGACACACTGGCACACTCGCTTTGTCTCACACACACACTGGCACACTCGCTTTGTCTCTCACACACACACACACATACACACACTGACACACTCGCTTTGTCTCTCACACACACACACTGACACACTCGCTTTGTCTCTCACACACACACACTGACACACTCGCTTTGTCACACACACTGACACACTCGCTTTGTCTCACACACACACTGACACACTCGCTTTGTCTCACACACACACTGACGCACTCGCTTTGTCTCATGTACACACACACACACACTGATACACCAAACTCACTGTCACACTCGCTTTGTCTCACAAACACACACACAGAAAAAGTATTTCTCACACACACAGACTCCTTCTCTCTCATACACAAACATTGACACTCACTCCCTATATCACACACCAACATACTTTCTCCCTCTCTCTCATCAGTGCACACTCTGTCTCTCTTGCACCCACTCTCTCAGGTATTACGATTAATACAATGTCACGCACTCAAACACCGTGACTGTCTCTCCTATACACAATCCCACACTCACTCTCTCCACTGTCCTCTCCCCCATGTGCTCAGACGCCATCATTCCCTCTCCACCGCCCAGATTGAGAGCCATTGATCGGTGTATGATGAAGAGTCCGTAGTGCCGCCATGGTGATGGTTTGTCCTCCTACATTCAGCACTTGTAATGTCGGTCCTTTCCTCATCATGCCTGGTTTAATTCTCTCCCTGGCATCCCCAGATTGTACCAGTGAACTGTGCCATAAGTACTGGGCCCCTTACAAAGGAAACTGCTACTACTTCTCAAAGACCATCCTGGGCTGGGAGGAAAGCCGACAGAACTGCATATTGCAGGGCTCTGAGCTCTTGGTGATTCGCAGCAAGGAGGAACAGGTAAGAAAAACTTGACCCTGTGTGTACCTGTCCTGGGAGTGTTTGATGGGGAGCGTGTAGATAGAGCTTTACTCTCTATCTAACCCCGTGCTGTTCCTGTTCTGGGACTGTTTGATGGGGACGATGTAGAGGGAGCTTTACTCTGTATCTAACCACGTGCTGTACCTGTCCTGGGAGTGTTTGATGGGGATGGTGTAGAGGGAGCTTTATTCTGTATCTAACCTCGTGCTGTACCTATCTTGGGAGTGTTTGATGGGGATTGTGTAGAGGGATCTTTACCCTGTATCTAACCCCGTGCTGTACCTGTTCTGGGAGTGTTTGATGGGGACAGTGTAGAGGGAGCTTTACTCTGTATCTAATCCCGTGTTGTACCTGTCCTGGGGGTGTTTAATGGCCACAATGCAGAGGGAGCTTTACTCTGTATCTAACCCCGTGCTGTACCTGCCCTGGGAGTGTTTGATGGGCACAATGCAGAGGGAGATTTTCCCCACTGTAGAATAATTGAATATAACAGTGTAGAATGTAGCCATTCGGCCGCCGTGCCTGTCCTGGCTATTTGAAAGAGCTATCTCATTCAATTGTCTAACCATCTTTGTATTAAGATTCCTCTATCTCTGCACCCGCCTGTCCTCCCACCCACCCAATTATTTGGCCAATTAGATTCTGCCTGTGGCTTCACCCCAGCGAGAGAAATTTTCACTATGACGAACCATATTCTTTACAAAATAAAAACAGAATTACCTGGAAAAACTCAGCAGGTCTGGCAGCATCGGTGGAGAAGAAATTCTTCTTGAGTTTTCCCAGGTAATTCTGTTTTTGTTTTGGATTTCCAGCATCCGCAGTAGCTTTTAGCTTTTTGTTTTCATATTCTTTACAATCCTTTCATGTGATGTGGGCCTCGCTGGCTAGGCCAGCATTTACTGCCCATCCTTAATTGCCCTTGTTCAAAGGGCCATTCAGAGCCAACCACATTGCTTTGGGTCTGAAGTCATATGTAGCACAGACCAGGTAAGGGCGACATATTTCCTCCATAAAGGGCATTAGTGAACCAGATGGGTTTACATGGTCATTATGAGATATTAATTCCTGATTTATTTTATTAGATTCATATTTCACCATCTGCCATGGTGGGATTTGAACCCAGGACCCCGCAGCACGACTCTGGGTCTCTGAGTGACAAGTCCAGTGGCAATGCCACTGGACCACTGCCTCCCCATTACCCCTTGAGAAGGTGGTGGTGAGCTGCCTTCTTGAACTGCTGCAGTCCATGTTGTGTAGGCACACCCACAGTGCTGTTAGAAGGGGAGTTCCAGCATTTTGGACCAGTAACAGTGAAGGATCGGCCGATATATTTCCAATTCAGGATGGTCAGTGGCTTGGAGGGGTCCTTCCATGTGGTGGTGTTGCCTTTGTTCTTCTAGATGGTAGCGGCAGTGGGTTTGGAAGGTGCTGTCTAAGGATGATTCTTGCAGTGCCTCTTGTAGATGGTACACACTGCTGCTACTGTGTGTCTGTGGTGGAGGGGGTGAATGTTTGTGGAAGGGGTGCTGATCAAGCCAGCTGCTTTCTCCAGGATGGTGTGAAGCTTCTTGAGTGTTGTTGGAACTGCACTCGTGCAAGAAAGTGGGGAGAATTCCACCACACCCCTGACTTCTGCGTTGTAGACAGTGGACAGGCTTGGGGAGTCAGAAGGTGAGTTGCTCTTGATAGAGTCCAAGCCTCTGACCTGCTCGTGTAGCCACAGTATTTTTCTGGATTTTCCAGATCATATTCTGGTCAATGGTAAACTCCAAGGTGTTGATAGTGGCGGATTCAGTGATGGTGATGCCATTGAAAGTGAATTGGGGGTTTGGATGGATTCTGACTCATTGGAGATGGTCATTACCTGGCACGTGATGTGAATGCTTCTCACTGACTAATTGCCCTTCCAGGAATTTGTGGCCCAGTTCAACCTGAGCCGTGCATATTGGATTGGAATCAAGCACAATCCGCTGGAATCCGCTTGGATTTGGGTGGATGGGACACCTGGACAAGACGACCTAATGTGAGTACCGGGCGAGGCCAAAGTGTGGGCAGCAGGGGGGAAGTAGCTGTGCAGGTGAAGCTGGGATCAAACCGAGAACAACGGCAATCTTAACCCAGGCAGCGGAGAATAAGGCCGGAAGTCCGGTTTGACTGCGTCTAACCCCGTGTTCTCCCACTCCTGGGAGTGTTTGATGGGGATGGTGTAGAGGGAGCTTTACTCTGTAGCTAAACCCCGTGCTGTACCTGTCCTGGGAGTGTTTAATGGGGACGCTGTAGATGGAGCTTTACTCTATATCTAACCCCATGCTGTACCAGTCCTGGGAGTGTTTGATTGCGACAGTGTAGAGGGAGCATTACTCTGTATCTCACCCCGTGCTGTACCTGTCCTGGGAGTGTTTGATGGGGACAGTGTAGAGGGAGCTTTACTCTGTATCTCACCCCGTGCTGTACCTGTCCTGGGAGTGTTTGATGGGAAAAGTGTAGAGGGTGATTTACTCTGTATCTAACCCCGTGCTGTCCCTGTCCTGGGAGTGTTTGATGGGGACAGTGTAGAGGGAGCTTTACTCTGTATCTAACCCCGTGCTGTACCTCTTCTGGGAGTGTTTGATGGGGGCAGTGTAGAGGGAGCATTACTCTGTATCCTAACCCGGTGCTGTACATGTCCTGGGAGTGTTTGATGGGGACAGTGTAGAGGGAGCTTTACTCTGTATCTAACCCCGTGCTGTACCTGTCCTGGGAGTGTTTGATGGGGACAGTTTTGAGGGAGCTTTTCTCTGTATCTAACCCCGTGCTGTACCTGTCCTGTGGGTGCTAGAATGTGTCTCACCTGGGAATTGGGTGGGATTTCTCTCTTTCTCGTCAGCCCCTGATGGTTAATGAATGGGGGGAACGGGGGTGGCAAGGAGCAAGTTTTACTTTCACTCACAAACCTTATTTTATTCCCCCCCCACCCCACCCCAACTCATAGATTCTGGGACCAAGGCAACCCCGACAATCACTTCGACTACGGGCTGGAGGCTTTCCAGAACTGTGTCTCCCTGCGCCGAGGAGCCTGGGCTAACGCTGTGTGCAGCGCTCCACAGCACTGGATCTGCAAACGGAGGTCGGAGCCGGTCCCGTTCAAATTCTGAGGGTCGGTAATGAGGGAGTGCCGCACTGTCGGAGGGTCAGTACTGAGGGAGTGCCGCACTGTCGGAGGGTCAGTACTGAGGGAGTGCCGCACTGTCGGAGGGTCAGTACTGAGGGAGTGCCGCACTGTCGGAGGGTCAGTACTGAGGGAGTGCCGCACTGTCGGAGGGTCAGTACTGAGGGAGTGCCGCACTGTCGGAGGGTCAGTACTGAGGGAGTGCCGCACTGTCGGAGGGTCAGTACTGAGGGAGTGCCGCACTGTCGGAGGGTCAGTACTGAGGGAGTGCCGCACTGTCGGAGGGTCAGTACTGAGGGAGTGCCGCACTGTCGGAGTTTCAGTACTGAGGGAGTGCTGCACTGTCGGAGTTTCAGTATTGAGGGAGTGCTGCACTGCCAGAGGTACATGCTCCCTCTGGGTGGAGATAGCAGCCACCAGTTACATCGCTGGAAAATGGGAGAGGCGGCAATCGCAGGGGCTTTGTGACTGTCGCTATCCAGTCTGCCTGCAAGAAGGCGATAGGCTCTCCTGCATCTACCACAGGATCAGAGGGGAATTCAAGTCTCAAGATCAGTAAAACCTTTCTGAAAACAATATACTTAAATTGAGTGAAATATGTTTGTATTATTTCACTGTTGTGAAGGGTGGGGAATGTTATCTAATAGAATGTGACAATTTTATTCAGATATTAAAGTTTATTTATGCCAGTGAGTTAAGACAATAAGTCTCCAGTGATTATTAATATATTAATATTGCTTCGCTCTCTGTTCTGCTCCATTGAGTCTCCAGCCCAGTCTGTCACGTGATGCCTTGTTTCTCTGTCCCAGTGGTGACCTCCCGGGAAACTTTTCCGGGGTCGGGACCTCATTTCCGGCCGCGTCTCTTTCGTTACCAAGATGGCCGCCCCTGCCTACCGGATGTGCTGAGTCAGGCGGCGCAGCCAGATCCCTGAGGGCGGCTGAAGAGGCTGCGAGAGGTGGAGGCTTCAAACTGGGCCCGTGGAGGAGCAGGAGGCCCCCGGCTGGAGCACATCCCGAACTCATCACCATAGAAACCAGGAAAAATCATCTTCTATTAGTCTTTAATATCTATAATCAATATTAATCCAGAGAATAATAGATCATTAACAAGATTCAATTCAAATAGTATCAGGAATCCATCCAAATCTCTAAATAGCTTTTTATTATCAAACATCCATCCTTTATATAGCTAATCATTTATAAATCTTAATAATCTGTCACTAATCTGTCTGAATATTCAATAATAATATATCTAATCCTTTAAAAATCTCAATAATCTGTCACTAATCTGTCTGAATATTCAATAATAATATATCTAATCCTTTAAAAATCTTAATAATCTGTCATTAATCTGTCTGAATATTCAATAATAATATATCTAATCCTTTAAAAATCTTAATAATCTGTCAATAATCTGTCTGAATATTCAATAATAATATATCTAATCCTTTAAAAATCTTAATAATCTGTCATTAATCTGTCTGAATATTCAATAATAATATATCTAATCCTTTAAAAATCTTAATAATCTGTCACTAATCTGTCTGAATATTCAATAATAATATATCTAATCCTTTAAAAATCTTAATAATCTGTCACTAATCTGTCTGAATATTCAATAATAATATATCTAATCCTTTAAAAATATTAATAATCTGTCATTAATCTGTCTGAATATTCAATAATAATATATCTAATCCTTTAAAAATCTTAATAATCTGTCACGAATCTGTCTGAATATTCAATAATAATATATCTAATCCTTTAAAAATCTTAATAATCTGTCATTAATCTGTCTGAATATTCAATAATAATATATCTAATCCTTTAAAAATCTTAATAATCTGTCACTAATCTGTCTGAATATTCAATAATAATATATCTAATCCTTTAAAAATCTTAATAATCTGTCATTAATCTGTCTGAATATTCAATAATAATATATCTAATCCTTTAAAAATCTTAATAATCTGTCACTAATCTGTCTGAATATTCAATAATAATATATCTAATCCTTTAAAAATCTTAATAATCTGTCATTAATCTGTCTGAATATTCAATAATCTCAATAATAATATATCTAATCCTTTAAAAATCTTAATAATCTGTCACTAATCTGTCCGAATATTCAATAATCTCAATAATAATATATCTAATTAAAGATTAATCTTAATAATCTGTCATTAAACTGAATATTCAATAATCTCAATACTATATCTAATCCTTTATAAATTTTAATAACCTGTCACTAATCTTGTCTGAATATTCAATAATATCAATAATACTATATCTAATAATTTATAAATCTTAATTATCTCTCACTAATCTGTCTGAATATTCAATAATCTCAATAATAATATATCTAATCATTTATAAATCTTAATAATCTGTCACTAATCTGTATGAATACTCAATAATCTATATAATTATCGATTAATCTTAATCTTCACTAATCTGTCTGAATATTCAATTATCTCAATATATGTAATAGATTCATTTTAATAATCTATCACTAATCTGACAGAATATTCAGTCATCTCAATGATAAGCTTGACCTATAATTAAATATATTATTAACCTATCTAAACACTAAACCTCAAACCCCACAAACAAACACAGCCCCCAAACCTCAAAAACATTGAACTTCCAAACGCCTCTAACACTGAACTCACATACGCCAGTAACTGAATATATTTTGCAATTAGTCTCTCATTAATATACCTGATTGTGAGTTAGTCTCACTTCATATTTGTTCATTCATACTGAAACATGCTAATGCATTTTGTTATTACTTAATTTTGTTATGTAATTGCAAATGTTAATACATGTCATAATTAAGTAATTAAACTAACCTACCAATAATTATTCTAAAAGAGAAAATTCATTTAATTGTCACTGGTCAAACCACATTCTCAGTGAATTTTAATCCCCTATTCACCTAATATTAGATTTTTACGAGTAATTGAGTATTGTCAATCAATTACTCATCTTGATAGACTAAGTAATTGTTTTTAATATTTTAAAACATGAAAATTATTTAAATGTTAATTTAATTTGTTATAAATTATAATTTGAATTTTATTAAATATCTGTTAGGGATTAATCTAAAAATCCCATGTAAAGTCACTAATTAAAAGTAGACATCAATAATTATTTGCCGTGAAATGTGTGATGTGCAACATTCGCCAGAATTCAAATTCTTTGCCCATTGCTCAGGAAATTATCCAATTCGAAATAACTCGTCAAAGCCCAAAAACATTTGATATTTAATCTTTGAGAAGAATTGCTTCACAGCCGGGAGTGAGGGAGGGGACGCGGAGGCAGAAAGACACAATGACCACATCGCCGTTGGGTAAATTGAAGAGGCTGTTGGGACGGAGAGAAATGAGGGAGGAGAGCATTTCGCTGGACGAGGAGGAGGTCGATAGGATCCTGCGCCCTGACTCCATGCCCCTGGAGGAATACGAAGGTACCATGGTGGGTATGCACATTTCGGACAGTGCGGACGAGCCGACGGGGTTGCCAGGCGCCCTGGCGGACAGGCAGAGCGACATGGAGCGCTTCCCCCAAGCCATGCTTCGGATGCAGGTGAGGTTCCTGGACTAGATCGGCTTCAGGGAGCGCCCTTCGGAGGAGGTGCAACCGCTGGATGAAGAGGAACAAGCAGGTAGGCTTGGCCCCCAAACACCGAACCCCCCAAACACCGAACCCCCCAAACACCAAACACACTGAACCCGAAAACAACTGAACACCAACACTGAGCCCCAAAACACTGAGAGACAGTGAACCCAAAAAACACTGAACCCCCAATGCTTAAACACAGAACCCCAAAACCCTAACATACTGAAACCCAAATCCCAAACACACTAAACCACAAATCAACTGAACCCCCAAACCAACAAAATAATGAACCCCCAAACGACCAAAACACTGAACCCACAAACACCCAAAACACCAAACCCCCAAACTACCGAACCCCCAAACTCCCAAAACACCGAACCCCCAAACACCCAAAACACCGAACCCCCAAACTCCCAAAACACCGAACCCCCAAACTCCTAAAACACTGAACCCCCAAACTCCCAAAACACTGAACCCCCAAACACCCAAAACACTGAACCCCCAAACTCCCAAAACACCGAACCCCCGACCCTCCAAAACACTGAACCCCCGACCCTCCAAAACACTGAACCCCCGACCCTCCAAAACACTGAACACCCGACCCTCCAAAACACTGAACCCCCGACCCTCCAAAACACTGAACCCCCGACCCTCCAAAACACTGAACCCCCGACCCACCAAAACACTGAACCCCCGACCCTCCAAAACACCAAACCCCCAAAACCCTGAACCCCCAAACACCCAAAACACTGAACCCATGACCCTCCAAAACACTGAACCCCTCAACCCCAAAAATAATGAACCCCTGAACACCCAAAACACTGAACCCCCAAACTCCCAAAACACTGAACCCATGACCCTCCAAAACACTGAACCCCTCAACCCCAAAAATAATGAACCCCAAAACCCCCAAAACAATGAACCCCCAAAACACTGAACCCAAACCCCCCCAAAACACTGAACCCCAAACACACAAAACACTGAACCCAAAAATCACAAACACACTGAACCCTCAACCCACTAACACAGTAAACCACAAATCAACTTAACATCCAAACCCAAATACACTGAACACCCAAACCCCCAAAACACCAAACCGTTAAAACCCCGAACCGTTAAAACCCCGAACCGCTAAAACCCCGAACCACTAAACCCCCGAACCCCTAAAACCCCGAAACCCCTAACACCCCGAAACACCCCTAACACCCCAAAACCCCTAACACCCCGAAACACCCCTAACACCCCGAAACACCCCTAACACCCCAAAACACCCCGAAGCCCCTAACACCCTGAAACCCCTAACACCCGAAACCCCTAACACCCCGAAACCCCTAACACCCCGAAACCCCTAACACCCCGAAACCCCTAACACCCCGAATACCCGAAACCCCTAACACCCCGAAACCCCTAACACCCCGAAACCCCTAACACCCCAAGACACTGAACCCCCAAGACACGGCAGCCCCAAAGACACGGCAGCCCCCAAGACCCCAAAACGCTGGGCGCTGGACCCCTCCCAAACCACCCCCCAAGGCGCTGGACCTCTCCCAAACCACCCCCCAAGGCGCTGGACCTCTCCCAAACCACCCCCCCCCAAGGCGTTGGACCTCTCCCAAACCACCCCCCAAGGCGCTGGACCTCTCCCAAACCACCCCCCAAGGCGCTGGACCTCTCCCAAACCACCCCCCAAGGCGTTGCATCCCAAAAATTCTGGTGTGGGTAAGTGGAAACGACAGGGCTCCGGATGTAATGGGTAAGGAGGAGGCGAGCGTGTCCCAGAAGGTCTGTGCGAGGGGCTGTGTAGGAAGGTCTGAGCGAGGGGGTGTGTAGGAAGGTCTGTGCGAGGGGGTGTGTAGGAAGGTCTGTGCGAGGGGGTGTGTAGGAAGGTCTGAGCGAGGGGGTGTGTAGGAAGGTCTGTGCGAGGGGGTGTGTAGGAAGGTCTGAGCGAGGGAGTGTGTAGGAAGGTCTGAGCGAGGGGGTGTGTAGGAAGGTCTGTGCGAGGGGGTGTGTAGGAAGGTCTGAGCGAGGGGGTGTGTAGGAAGGTCTGTGCGAGGGGGTGTGTAGGAAGGTCTGAGCGAGGGGGTGTGTAGGAAGGTCTGAGCGAGGGGGTGTGTAGGAAGGTCTGAGCGAGGGGGTGTGTAGGAAGGTCTGTGCGAGGGGGTGTGTAGGAAGGTCTGTGCGAGGGGGTGTGTAGGAAGGTCTGTGCGAGGGGGTGTGTAGGAAGGTCTGAGCGAGGGGGTGTGTAGGAAGGTCTGAGCGAGGGGGTGTGTAGGAAGGTCTGAGCGAGGGGGTGTGTAGGAAGGTCTGAGCGAGGGGGTGTGTAGGAAGGTCTGGGCGAGGGGGTGTGTAGGAAGGTCTGAGCGAGGGGGTGTGTAGGAAGGTCTGAGCGAGGGGGTGTGTAGGAAGGTCTGAGCGAGGCGGTGTGTAGGAAGGTCTGAGCGAGGGGGTGTGTAGGAAGGTCTGAGCGAGGGGGTGTGTAGGAAGGTCTGAGCGAGGGGGTGTGTAGGAAGGTCTGTGCGAGGGGGTGTGTAGGAAGGTCGGTGCGAGGGTGAGACGAGCGGGCATCCTCCTGAGCGTGGCTGTAGTGTCTGATCATCACCTCCTTACAGCATCAAAGACACGAAGAGTGCTCAATTCGAAATGGAGCAAGCTGGCACTGGCTCTCTTTGCACTGTGTGGACTCTTTGCTGTTGCTGCCCTGGTGTTATTCTTTGAGGGTAAGACTCCGTCTTTCATTCGGTTTTACAAAGCCTCTTGTACTGACCCTCCGACGGTGCGGCGCTCCCTCAGTGCTTACCCTGCGACAGTGCGGTCCTCCCTCCGTGCTGACCCTCCTACAGCGCGGCACTCACTCAGAACTGACCCTCCAACAGTACTGTCCTCCCGCATCACTGACCCTCCGACACTGAGGCACTCCCTCAGTACTGAACCTCCAACACTGCTCTCCTCCCTCAATGCTGACCCTCCAACATTTCGGCACTCCCTCTGCACTGACCCTCCGACAATGTGGCACTCCCTCAGCACTGACCCTCCGATAGTGCGGCGCTCCCTCAGCACTGACCCTCGGACATCATCGCAATCCTTCAGTACTGACCCTCCAACAGCGTGACACTTCCTTAGTGCTGACCCTACGACAGTGCAGCGCTCCCTCGGCACTGACCTTCCCGACAGTGCGGTGCTCCCTAAGCACTGGCCCTCCGACAGTTCGGCGCTCCCTGGGTTCCGACCCTCCGAGAGGGGGTCACACACAGGCTGCCCTCAATTCTGATTTGTACCGACCTGATTGTGGTGCAGGCTTGTCGGTAGAGAGATCCCTCGCTGAGCAGAAGCTGGCTGCTGAAACCATGGAAGATAATACTTCCAGACTGAAGGACGAACTCGCTGTGAAAGTCTCCACGGGCAAGTGCGCCAAGTTCCAAGAAGTCTTCCGCAACTGGCTGTCGGCCTTCTGCAAGTTGGTCAGTAAGTGCTGTCCCGATAACCCCTTTTGTCTTTGGGGAGCGGCTGTCAAATTTCTACCACCCTGTTGTTCATTTTTACACTTATCCTCGGTTATTAACCAGCTTCCCTACCTCGACCTAATCTGTTCATGTTTTTCATGTTCATGTCCCTTCAACTGAAGGCAGTTCAGAGTGACCCACATTGCTGCAGGTTCGGAGTTACGTGTAGGCCGGACGCGGCATCGAGGGCAGGTTTCCTTCTCCATAGGACACCTGCTCCCATTGCTATCTTAAACTTCGATCGAATGAACCCCACTCCAGCATCACCACCGCCCTCCAGCATCACCACCGCCCCCCAGCTTAACCCTCGAATTTCTAGCAAATGCAACCCCTTAAAATAAATTGTCCCTTCCCATCTTCTCCATCCCAGCCCCTCATAATTTTGCACCCCTCGATCAAATTTTCCAGTCCTGGGTGGCAACATCCTAGTAAATCTGCTCTGTGCCCTCTCTCGTGCAGATACTTCCTTTCTGGAATGAGGCGACCAGAACGGTGCACAGTGCTCAATTTATGGTGATCTACGTTGATTTCATTTTTCTCTTTTTTCTGACTTCATTTCTGCTCCATCATTCCCTCTCTCCCCTACCCACACACCAGACTGCAGCAGCGAGCTGTGCCACCGATTCTGGAAACCTTACGGGGGCAACTGCTACTATTTTTCTAAGGATGTCCTGGACTGGGAGGAGAGTCGGCAGAACTGCATTGAGCAGGGTGCGGACCTCTTGGTCATTCGCAACAGGAAGGAGCAGGTGAGCGGAGAACTGGGAGGTTTTTTTTTAGGGACAGATTAGAGGAAGCTTTACTCTATATCTAACCCCGTGCTGTACCTGCCTTTGGAGTGTTTGAATGGGACAGTGTAGAGGGAGCTTCACTCTGTGTGTATGCCCGTGCTGTAACTGAAGAGCGAGTTTTACTGTGTCTATGTCCGTGCTGTACCTGTAGAAGGAGATTTCCTCACTGCTTCTCCCTCTCCTCATTTTCAGAAGTTCGTCGCTGGCTATGATGTACAGAAGGTGTACTGGATTGGGTTAAATGAGACCGCTGAAGGGGGATCGTGGAAGTGGGTCGATGGGACTGATGTCCAGGATGAGCTAAAGTGAGTGTTGAAAAATATCAAATTGTGTCGTATTCAGCAGGGGACCTGCAGTCGGTCCTAATCCCGCAGGGGTTACTTCCGGGCTCAATATTCTTCATTCTTCCACTAGGGGAACAGCCTAGTGTCACTGTCACTTGTTACCCATCCTTAATTGCCACTTGAGTGGACGATGGTGAGTCGCCTTCCTGAACCCGTTATGGCACAGCAGATGGTAAGTGCTGAGCTGTTCAAAACCCAGAAACTTCCAACCAACACCCCGACTGTTTTACAATTTGTATTTAATTCGAGATGCGTGACTTGAATTCAATAGTAATAAGACTAAAAAATCTTCTCAGTTTATTAGAAAAATAAATTGAACCTTTTCTGATTTAAAAAAGAGAAATGATTTTAAGCGGATGCACAGGTTTGCAAATTACCAAGATGATAACTCCTGGCTTCACTAGTTAATCTAACTCCCAGTTATATCTCCATTCAGACAACAGTAAAACACAGATTCAAAAGACCCAGGCAACGGAACACAATAACCTGGACTGTCAAAATCAATCTAACTTACCTTCTCTTCACTTCAGTTCATGTACACCACACCTTGAGGCGACAAGAGCAAGTCAGAGGCTGGGAATCCTGTAACGAGTTATTCACCTCCTGACTCCCAACATCCTGTCCTCCGCAAGGCACAAGTCAGGAGTGTGATGGGATACTCTCCACTTGCCTGGATAGGTGCAGCTCCAAATAAACTCAAGAACCTCTACACCATCCATGACAAAGCAGCCCCACTTCATTGGCACCCCATCCGCAAACATTCATTCCAAACGTCACCAATGCACAGTAGCAGCAGTGTGTGTAGCATCTGCACGATGCACTGCAGCAACTCACCAAGGCTCATTAGACAGCACCTTTCAGACCCACAACCACTACCATCTAGAATTGCAAGGGCAGCAGACACATGGGAACCACACCACCTGGAAGTTCCCCTCCAAGCGACTCGCCATCCTGACTTGGCAATATATTGGCCGTTCCTTCAGTGGTACTGGGTCAAAATCCTGGAACTGTCCTCCCTAAAAGCACATTGGGTGCACCCACATCACATGGTCTGCAGCTCACCACCACCTTCTCAAGGGCAACTATGGATGGGCAATGAATGCTGGCCCAGCCAGCGAAGATCCCATCTCGTGAATGAATTTTTAAAAATGAATTGAGTCACACACACACACAGACACACACAATTCCTCTCCTCACAACAAATTCCAATTGCATGATGAAAATGATTATATTTTGCTGAGAAATCACTGCTGTCCGTCTGGACCCGCACGGGGTCGGAGGAGCGTCCGCCTCTGTAAGACAAGAAACCGAGGGACCCCCTGTGGCATCGGTCCTGTTCCAGCAAAGCTCCAAATTCCCCACAGTCCTTTACCAGCTTTAAGGGGAAGAGCACGTGTGAGAGGGATTTTCCTCCCCTATGTCCTGGCCCCAATACTGAGCCCGGAAGTAACAGCAAAACTGAGCAGAGAATATAGCCGTGTTCCTGTTGACAGTGAGCTGGCCATGTGGCATAGCTTATCTGCCCTGTTTGTAATGTGACATCTCTCTCTCTCCTTGCATCACTGCTTATCTTCCCCACCTCTCACCCCCCCCTTCCTCTTTCTACCCCTCTTTCTCTTGTCTGTCTATCCTACTCTCTCTCTCTTTCCTTGTCTGTCTCCCGCTCTCTCTCTCTCCTGTCTCTCTCGAACTCACCCACTCTCTCATCATCTGTCTCTCCTGCGCGCTCCCTCTCTCCTCGTCTGTCTCTCTCTCTCTCGCCTTGTCTGTCTCCCTCTTTTTCTCTCTCCTGAACTCACTCACACTCTCTCATCGTCTATCTCTCCTGCGCGCGCCCTCTCTCCTCGTCTCTCTGTCTCTCTCTCTCTTCATCTGTGTCCCACACTCTTCGCCCTCTCATTCTCGTTGTCTGACTCCCTTTTTTCCCTCCCCTCGGTCCCCTCCCCACCTCCAGATTCTGGGACAGGGGCTACCCCGACAACTATTTCGACTACGAGTTGGAGCAGTTCAAGAAATGCGGCATGATCCGCAGCAAAGCCTGGGACAACGAGGCTTGTAACCAGGCCAATCACTGGATCTGCAAACGGAGAGCGGAGAAACCGCCCATCAGCCTGTGATCCCCGTCCCCGCAACCAGTCAGGGCACCGGCAGCGAGGGCGGTGGAACGTCAAATTGTGATGGCGAGTGTTGGAAATGCTTTTCCCCATTCTATTCCCGTGTTCGGTGTTTGAAGCTGCTGTTGTTGTTGCGAGAGGACATGCTGGAGCAGTGCGGCGGGGAACCGGGTGCCCTGTGTTTTGGGTGATGTCGGACGCTAACATCTAGCCACCTTCGGTCAGCCGGGGTGAAGGGGGGGTGGTGGTTGTCGAAGAGGGCATTGTGGCCTTTTCTGATGCCCAGTGAATTTCGGATGCCACTCGCACCTCATCGATCCGACTCGAAAGACATCGGGTGTTGATCCTCACCGAAGCCTCTGAGGGAGGTGGGTTCCGCTCTTCTCTGGCGCGCTATGTTCCTGTTCCAAAATAAAGCTGATCTTCAACGTGAGGATTGTGGCCACTCACCTCATTTTAGTCCTCGGGAATCCCCTGGTGTGTCGCCATTTCGGCTTGCAGGCTCCTCGAACGGGATTGAGGGAGCGCCGCACTGTCGGAGGGTCGGTACGGAGGGAGCGTCCCACTGTCAGAGGGTCAGTAGAGAGGGAGCGCCGCACTGTCGGAGTGTCAGAGCTGAGGGAGCGCCGCACTGTCGGAGGGTCAGTACTGAAGGAGCGCTGCACTGTCAGAGCACCATCACTGAGGGAGCGTCCCACTGTCGGAGGGTCGGTTCTGAGGGAGCATCCCACTGTCGGAGGGTCAGTAGAGAGGGAGCGTCCCACTGTCGGAGGGTCAGTACTGAGGGAGAGCTGCGCTGTCCGAGGGTCGGTGCTGAGGGAGTGCCGCACTGTCGGAAGGTCAGTGCTGAGGGAACACTGCACTGTCCAAGGGTCGGTGCTGAGGGAGTGCCGCACTGTCGGAAGATCAGTGCTGAGGGAGCGCCGCACTGTCGGAAGGTCAGTGCTGAGGGAGTGCTGCACTTTCGAAGGGTCACTAGGCCCTGCATCGAAAATTTTTATTAAATCTGTCAATTGATGCATACGCAAGTTTAGATACATTAAATATTAACATTAAATTCATCAATTGACAGAATAAATGCGCGTTTAAATGTGATTAATAAATGTCTGAATCGATAGGAAAAATACAACTTTGGATGAATTTAAAATGAGAACTGAGGATATTAATGGACAGAAGCCAAACAAGTTTCGATAACTTGAATATTAATACTAAATGTGTTAAATGTCAGAACAACCACAAGTTTAGATCAATTAAACCTAATTATTAAATATGTTGTCTGACTGGACATATCCAAGTTTAGGTAGAACACGTTTGAGTATTAAATATGTTAAACGGTGGGGGGAAAGCGGAGTTGCTTATTAAATGCGGCAATTTGCAGAACAAATGCAAAGTTGGACAAACTAAACCTGAAGATTAGATGTTCAGCGGGATGCGCCGCACATTTGATGATTGTTGATGTTTTAGCAGAGCAAGAAGTGAATTATTTCTGAATATTTTCTAAGATATTAAAGGGATTCGGGAACTGGAGGCAGTGATTTATGCAAATAATCTGTTCAACTGTTAAATTTAGAATTGAAAATGAATCTGCCAAAATATATTAAATGTGTTACTGTAATTAAATAATTATAAAAAGTTATCACCTACTGAAATTAAATATATCTACAAAAATACATTACATTCAATATCAAAATTAAATAAATCTGCTGAAAGATTATATTAATTAGCAGAAGGGCAGCTCTCCCTCAGTATTGTCCCACCAACAGGGCAGCGCTCCCTCAGTACTGACCCTCCGACAGTCCGTCTCTCCCTTAGTACTGACCCTGCAACACTGCGTGTGTCCTTTCATACTGACCCTCTGACAGAGCTGCGCTCCCTCATTACTGACCCTCCGACAGTCCGTCTCTCCCTCAGCACTGACTCTCTGACAAAGCTGCGCTCCCTCAGTACTGACCCTCCGACAGTAAGGCTCTCCCCCAGTACTGGCCCTCCGACAGAGCTGCGCTCCCTGAGTACTGATCCTCTGACAGTCCGGTTCTCTCTCAGTATTTGCCCTCCAACAGTCCGTCTCTCCCTCAGTACTGACCCTCTGTCAAAGCTGCGCTTCCTCAGTACAGACCCTCCGACAGTGCGGCACTCCCTCAGTACTGACCCTCCAACAGTGCGGCACTCCCTCAGTACTGACCCCCGGACAGTCCAGCTCTCCCTCAGTACTGACGCTCGGACAGTGCGATGCTCGATCATTACTGACCCTCCGACAATGCTCAGGCAGGAAGGAACCGTAAGACACTTCAATGGAATGAAGGGCGGCTACTTATTAACACCAAGTGACACATGAAGAAAATGGCGGCAGTCCCCATGGCTCCACACCGGTTCAACCTTCTAATGACACGATCAAGCAAAGATCAGAAATGCAAAAGCCTGAAACCTCACCCAAGGGGAGCCATCATTTCAAACTATGCGGCCCAGTCCATATGTGTTGGAGGCCTGTGTCATTTGTTGGGGCGGTGGTGGTGTAGCGGGTGGTGGTGAGGATGTGGTTGGTGGGGGGAGGGCTGCTTGTAAATTCCCTTGGCCTCATGGGCAGGACATTGTGACTGTTCCTCAGGGAATGATGGCCAGAGTCTGCCCTTCTTTCATACTCATGAGGCTGTAGTTTATGAGCGAAAGATCGAGTCTGAAAGGGTCGACAAAGTGGATCGCGGGAAGCTCGGGTTCCAGACAAATGACTCCAATCAGCTGTCAATATCTAGTCAATTATATTGTTAAACTGTGTTAATGTCATGTCAATTACATCGTTAAATGCAAGACAAACAGGTGGTGGTTCTTATTTTTCATAGGGAATAAATCATTTCAAATTCATTAGATAAGTTCTATTTAAAGTCGTGTATTTTGTTTCTGTGCCCCTTGCAGAGGCTGTCAATTTGTTAATTAGTTTGGAGTTAGCTAATAAAATAAAACAGTGTATAAATAGGGGATAGTTGGGGCACTGGTTGTGTGAGAGCAGAGCTGAGAGATTGAGCAAGTCAACAGACTTCCTCAATGAAGAAAAGGTCTGTTCTCGGTTTCTGCTTCACAAACCAGATTGGATCCTGTCAACTCCCCGCGGCCTTGAACAATCACAGGGCTCCGTAGAGACGGACGTCTTCGGACACTTTTCAGCGTTTCGGGAAATTCCACCACCCCGACCCATTCTGTAAAACACGAACAAACGCAACAACGGGTGCAGAACGATTTGCCATTATTTTGCCTCGCCAGCCCCCACACAGATGAAGGACAATGGTAGGAATGATGGAGCAGATGCCAGGCCAGTGCTCCCTCAGCGGCTCTGCATCATTCGCTGGAAGATCAGGTGGAGTCGGATGGCGTTCTTCTCGCAGATGGCCGGGAACTTCGCCCCGCAGACCTCGTCGTACCAGCGCCGCAGCCTCATCAGGCCGCAATTTTCCCTCATTCTGTACGTCCTGCTGAAGGCGTTGTCCGGCTGTCCCGGCCGCCAGAACCTTCCGTGGGCAAAGTGAAAGCCAAAAATAAAGAACCAGAAAGTGTTCAGTCCTCACCTGGCGGGATTGAGATCCCTTATCTTAACAGAGCAGAAAAAGCACCACAACCACCCCGCCCCGTTCAAATTAAACAATCTGACCCCTGACCCTCTGCCTAATGCAGTCTGACCCCTGACCCTCATGTAACCTGCGAACTTCAAGTGTCCTCTTTTCTCTTGACCAAGACTGACCTCTGCCCCATTGATCCAGTGCCTAACCCTGATTCCTCCTGACCCTCTGTCTAACCCTGATTCCTCCTGACCATCTGACTAACCCCTGGCTCCCTACATAACCCTTCACCCTCTGCCTGAACACCCTCACGTCTGCCCACTCCCTGACCTTCATCCTAAACCCTGACCCTCCCTTACCCTCTGTTTCACTCAGACCCTTTGCCTAACCTCAACCCGTTGCCTAACCCGTGACACCCTGCCTAATCCAGGATAATTTGCATAACCCCTGACCCCCTACCCAACCCGTCACCCAGTCTGACCCCTAATCCCCTCATATGACCTGTGACCTTCAAGCTGGCCTTTGTTCTCCTGACCCGGTTTGAGCTCTGCTCCTTCGAACGTGTGTCTCACATTGATTCTCACGACCCTCTCACTCACTCTCTACTAGGCCTTTCTCCTCCGACTCACACAGTAGCCCCAGAGCATCAGCCTATCTACAACTCAGTCATCTCTCGGTCAATCCCATCGCCACCACCCCCCCTGCCCACCGTAAAACAAACTTGGGGCTGACCCTTTGCCACCACGACCCCAGACGCAATCTGTTACTCACATTTTCCCATTCATGACCTTCGTCCCATCCACCCACATCCAGATCCCTTCAGTCACCGAGTCTGTCATTCCGATCCAATAGGAGGCTTCTTTAGCTTGCTCAAACAGGAAATTCTGTGGAAGTGGAACGGCATCATTAGTGGGCATCTGGGTAAACAGGAAATGTGGTCAAGGGAGTAATAGGGTGAAGGTGAAACTGGGAAAAGATGGGAATTTGGCAAAAGGGTGTGGGCAACACGTTGAAGAGCTTTGGAGAAAAAAGGAGCTTGGAGACGGATTAGTCACTCGCAAGGGCGGAGTGGGAAGGAGAAGTCAAGGTTGTATTTAAGGAGAGGGCTGATGACGGCAGGTTTGAAGGAGAGTTGGACAGTGGCTGAGGAGAGAGGGATGTTTGCACTTGGGTAAAACCGGTGGCCGGGGAGGGGAACTTCGGTCTGGTGACCGTTCACGTGATTTTGCGGGGTGCGCACCACATTATTTATGGACTGTTCCTTCAGGAACTACGATCTGATTCCTGGCATGAAGGAGAAAACAGCTTGGCCCCGGTAAATAACCACGTGACCTGGTCACCTGGGAGATGAACAATAGGGAAGCATAGGGTCAACAAGGGTGATAAGGGGTGATAAGTGGTGGTTTTCAGTTCAAGCAGTTGGGTTTGTGAGTTTGGAACAAGCTGGAGTGGAGGAAATATGTCTCCACCACAATTCAGTTGAAGTTCTGGCTGCGTGTAAAGAGAGTTAAAAATCATGTTAATTGAAGGACTATTATTGACAGTGAGTTGAATTTCTGACATAGCCAAGCTGAAGAGTGTGTTTGAGTGTTAGAGAGAGAGAGAGAGATAGTTTAACATACAAACCTCAAGAGTGAAAGAACATTAGGGCCAAGGATGTTCTAACCCAAGCTGGCTCCGCTTAATGCCCCAGAAGTGTCCATGTTGAATGTGGTGTTTGCAAACTTGGGGCAGCGGTGGAGATTTGAAAGGACCACCTTGCTGGAGGTAATTGGAAGATCTCAGCCTATGTACAAATATGTAGCTCAGAGAGGGCTTGAGGGGAGATACGTGAGAAAGATGATTGTTCAGAGCTTGGGCGGTGTTGGGATTGGGGAAGTGGTCTTAGAGAAAGTTTAGCCAGGTGGGCTCGTGGATGGGAAGAGGGACTCAGCAGATGCAACTGATTGGATAGACTCAATCTTATTGACAAGGGAGTGTGAGAGGCCCTGGCACTTCTGGTTGGAGGTAAGGGCAGCGGGGACACATGTTACCTGCACCTGGTCGTTGTTGACGATGGCCAAGTGTCCCTGCTTGCTTGAGCAGAGTTCCTTGCTCTGCTCCCAGCTAAGTCTGGTATCCGTTAACAGGAAGCAGCTTCATGAGTATTGTAGCCAGCCAGGATCACAAATACTCGAGGGACATTCTGCATTGAGAGAGGGAAAAGTGGAAACGTTCAGGAATCTATGCTCAGCTCGCAACGTTAAGAGTGCTCTCTAAATGGTGGGGCTCTTCACCAATCACCCACCGCCACGACACCGAAGGATTCCTACCCCATCCCACCAAACTCTGGGTATCCTCACCCCCTCTGCCAATCTGTGGGACTCATCACCTCACCCTCCTTCACAAACTTTGGGACTCTTCTCTTCCCCCCACAAACTGTGGGACACCTCAACCGTGCCTGATCAAAGCTGTGGGACACCTGACCCCTCCCCCCCACCAAACTGTGGAACTCCCCAGCATATCACTAGCCCCCCACCCCCCCACACCCGGCCTAAACTGTGTGACTTGTCAACCCACAAAGTGTGGGATTCCTCATCCCCTCCCAAAGCTTTGGGACATGTCACACCCACACCCCGCCTGAAAAATGCTGGACTCCTCACCAGCCACCACCACCACCCCCTACCCAAACTGTAGGGCTTCTCACTTTTCCAATTAGACTCTAGGGGCTGATTGGGCCTCCGCCTGTTCCTGTGTTACATGCTCAAGGAGGGGGCTGAATGGACCTCCTCCTTTACATGTCTAACAGGCTCGAGAGCGCGTGGTGGTGAGCTGAATGAGCCTGATCCCCTCTCTCACCACCCCTACTTGTCAGAGGCGACAGGGACACATGCTCACCATACTTCTCGCAGAACAGGTGCAGCCAGTGTTCGGTAGTGTTTTGGAAGCGCATACAATCCTGTTGGTCTTTCAGCTGGGTCTGCTCTTGGAGTGTGTATAAGCTCTCAGTGGCGTTCTTCAGGCTGTCCCGCACGATGTGCAAATCCTCCGAGGCACCCACGTCTTGTGGAGGCAAAGTGAGAGAAAAAGAGAGAAATGTGTCAGTGGTCAGTCCTACACCGCACTGCGATCTGGCCCTCCCCACACATACTGGACCTCGGACCAGGGATTGACAACATTCTTTCCCTGAAGTACACGCTTCTCCATTTCTGAACCAATCCCAGATTGTCAAGTGTCTCTCGTCGACAGGGGATGTATTATGACACAGACGGTGGTCAAGGCTGAATTTCTCAAATCCCAGAGGGAAACCTGAAGCAACTGTCATAACCCACTGTTTCAATTTGTATGTTTTGAGGGGCAGGCTTTGAATTCAGCAGTAATAAGACCACTGAGTCTCGATGGCTTTTTTTTATAAAACTAAATTAAACATTTATTAATACAAGGAGGATTGTAAACACATATACGTCCAAAAATTACTACAATAATAACGACAAAAATCCCCTAATTAATCTGACTGAGTTAAACCCCCGGCAAGGCAACAGTAAATCACATAGATTTAGACAAATACCTGGCAAAGCATACTCTGGACAATCAAAATCAAAGTGAAAGTCTTTCACCTCTGGATCCTTGCAGGCAGCAGCTTGAGGCTTCTCACACTTGTTGGATAATACAAAGCCTCTACCTTGCACACAATCCCCTTTCTCCTTTATACACATCTTTCTCTTTGAATGTGAATTTCCCATTCTATCATTGGGCTTTTGACTTTACCTCTTCTAACAATAACATCCTTTCATGCCAATTTTATTAGTAACCAGAAAAAAAAATTAAACACATTTCCTGGCGTCATATGGCTAATGCAGGATTTCACTCATTACTTTGAGATGGATTTTAAAAATACAAACTGCCCCCTTGACAAAACTTCCATATTTTTACCAAATTACCACATTCAAACCAACTTCGTTATGTTCATCAAAACCTCCAGAACAGCTGGCTTTAATCCAATTACGACACACACACATAGACACATACACCACTAAACTCGATTTAAAAAATATTTCCCAAATGCATTGTAGACATTAATCTGAGCGTGACAGATGACTGTGTCATGGTAAAGCCACTCGACCAGCAATCCAGTCCACTGCTCTGGGGACACGGTTTCAATTCCCACCACTGCAGCCGGTGGAATTTAAATTCAATTCATAAAATCTGGAATTGAAAGTTCCTCTCAGTCCTGGTGACCATGAAATGTCCATCGATTGGAGTAAAAACCCACCTGGTTCAGTATTGTCCCTTTAGGGGAATTAGTAAATCTGCCGTTCTTACCCGCGGTCGGGCCTACACGTGACTCCAGACCCACAGCAATACGGTTGACTCTTAACTACCTCCAAGGGCCATAAGGGATGGGCAATAAATCGATGTGTCAATAAGAAAAACACTGCAATTTCAAGTAGGCCTCGCCGCATTGTCATGCTTTTTCCGGTATATTTAGCTCGAATTGTGTCAGTAAAATCATATTTGAAACCAAAATTAATTTACTAACATAAGAGTTAGGAGCAGGAGTAGGCCATTCAGCCACTCGAGTCTGCTCCACCATTCACTAAGATGGCTGATCTGATTGTGGTCTCAACTCCACTTTCCTGCCTTACCCCGCCGGGGAACCGTTAACCCTTGACTTCCTCAGCCTTGAATATTTTCAGTGAGCCGGACTCCACTGCTCTGTGGGGGAGAGAATTCCACAGGCTGACGACCCTGTGAGAGATGAAATTCCTCCTCATCACTGCCTTCAATGGAGGCCCCTTATTCTGAAACCGTGACCACCCGCACAATGTTGTAGATTCCCCCCACTCGGCTTCGTTTCTTCTCTCCAGCTAGCAATTTGTGCACAGAAAGCTCCCACGAAGAAGGGATGTTAGGATTCTCAAACCATACAAATTAGCAGGAATAGGCCACTCGGCCCCTCGACCTTGCTTCGCCATTCAATCAGATAATTCAAAAACAATTCAATAGTTCCATAATTATAATAACACTAATAATTATTCAATAATATTCAATAACACCCTTATACAAAAAGGCAGGGAGACAAAAAACAGGTAACTATCGTCCAGTTAGCTTAACATCTGTCATTGAGTAAATATTAGAGTTTATTATAAAGGATGTAATAGCAGAGCGTTTGTAAATTCGTAATATAATCAAGCAGTGTCAGCATGGCTTCAACAAAGGGAAATCATGCCTGATAAATTTATTAGAAGTATTTGAGGAAGGAACAAGCAAGATAGATAAAGGGGAACCAGTAGATGTGATATATCTGTATTTTCAAAAGACGTTCAATAAGGTACCAGTCATAAGGCTACTTAAAAAGATGAGAACCCATGGTGTAAGGGGTTGCATATAAGTATGGATAGAGGATTGGCTAACTAATAGAAGACAGAGAGTTGGGATAATGGGGGCGTTTTCAGGATGGCAACCTGTAACAGTTGAAGTGCCACAGGGATCACTGCTGGAGACACAATTATTTTCAATATGCATTAACGACTTGTATGGCGGAAGGGAATGTACTATCGCCAAGTTTGTGGATGACACAAAAATAGGTGGGAAGGCAAGTGATGGGGATAACAAATTGAGTCTACAGAGGGGAATAGGCAGGTTAAATGAGTGGGCTGAGACTTGGCAAATGGAATATAAGTGGGAAAATTTGAAGCTAAGCACTTTGGCAGGACGAGTAGAGGAACTGATTGTTATTTGCATGGAGAAAGACTGCAGAAAGCTATGACATAGAGGGATTTAGGAGTCCATGTTCATGGATCACAAAAAGCTAATATATAGTTCAGCAGGTAATCGGGAGGCATATAGAATGTTGGCCTTTATATCAAATGGAATAGAGTATGAACACAGGGAAGTCTTGCTAAAACAATTCAAGGCACCAGTTGGACCACACCTAGGATACTTTCAACAGTTTTAGTCCTGGTTAGTTTAGTTAAGAGATAACTGGCATTGGAGGCAGCCCAGAGAAGATTCACTAGGTTGATCCGAGGGATGGAGGGATTTTTTTTTATGAGGAAAGGTTGAGTCTGTTGGGACTGTATTCATTGGGGTTTAGAAGAATGAGAGGTGACCTTACTAAAACATAAAATATTCTTAGGGGGCTTGGCAGGGTAGATGCTGAGAGGATGATTCCCCTTGTGGGAGAGTCTAGGACCAGAGGGCATAATATCAGAGTAAGGTGAAACCCTTTTAAGACAGAGATGAGGAGGAATTTCTTCTCTCAGTGCATGGTGGATCTGTGGAGTGCTGGATCTGTACCTGCTGAATCATTAAGTATATTCAATATTGATGTAGACAGATCTTTAATCAGGAAGGGAATCAAGGGGCATGGGGAAAAGACAGGAAAGCGGAGTTGAGCATTATCAAATCAGCCATGATCTCACTGAATGGCGGACAAGACTCAATGCGCTGAATGGCCTCCTTCTACTCCTACGCTTTATGGACTTATAGAATCGTGGCTCACCTGAGTGTAGACTCAACTCCACTTTCCTGCCTACCACTCCCCACCCCCACCCCCACCCCCCTCAAATAACCCTTGACTCCCTCGTTGATCATAACCAGGTCTAACAAAGTCTTGAATATATTCAATGACCCGGCCTCCACTGCTCTCTGGGGGTGATAAATCCACAGACTAACAAGCCACACAGGAAAAAAAAATGCCTTATGTCAGTTGGGGAGTCGGTGGCGGTGTGAGGTAAAGTCACTGGGTTAATAATGCAGCAGACCCAGGCTGGTACTCTGGGGCTCAAATCCTACTATAGCAACTGGTGGAATTTAAATTCAATTAATAAAATCTGGAATTAAAATCTAGTCTCTATAACGGCCACCATAATTCTATTATTTATTGTTCTAGAAACCCATCGGGATCACTAGTGTCCTTCAGGGAAGGAAATCTGCTGTCCTTACTCGGCCTGGCCTACATGTGACTCCAGACCCCCAGTAATGTGGCTGGGTCTTCACTGCCCTCTCAAATGGCCAAGCAAATCACTCAGTCCATGGAAACGGGGATTAGGGATGGGTAACATATGCTGTCCTTGCCAGCGACGCCCACACCCCAAAGAATAAATTAAAACCATCTTCAATGGGAGGCCCCTCATATAGAAACTGTGTCTCCTCGTTCCTGATTCCGCCACGAGGGGGAAGCATCCACCCTGTCAAGCCCCTCTCAGGATCTTATATGTTTCAATAAGATCACCTCTGAATTTCTGAATGCAGATTTGTACAGGCCCAAACTGTCCAAACTTTGTTTCAGAGAGATCTGGCTGTCTTAGCGTATGAATCACAACAGGTTAGTCTGCAGGTCGAGCAAGTAACTAGGAAAACTCATAGAATGTTATCATTTATTGCGAGGGAGAATCGAATACAAAAGTCATGTTATGCTTCAGTTATACAGAGCATTAGTGGGGCCACATCTGGAGTCCTGTGCACAGTATTAGGCACCTTATTTCAGAAAGGACGTAAATACATTGGAAAAAGTTCAGAGAAGGTTTACCAGACTAATACCAGGGATGGGCGGGTTGTGTTATGAGGTAAGGTTGGACAGGCTGGGCTTGTATCCACCGGTGGTTAGAAAAGTAAGAGGCGGTTTGGTTGAAAACTTTAAGATCCTGAGGGGTGTCGACAGGATGTGGGGAGGATGATTCCCCTTGTGGGAGAATGGAGAACGAGCGGTTTAAAAATGAGGGGTCGCCCATTTCAGACTGAAATGAGGAGCAGTGTTTTCTCTCAAAGGGTCGTGAGTATTTGCAAGTGTCTTCCTCAAAAGGAGGTGGAAGCAGAGCCTTTGAATATTATTAAGGCCGAGCGAGATTGATTCTTCATTAACAAGGGGGTGAAAGGTTATCAGGGTGTTGGCAGGAATGTGGGGTCAAGGTTACAATCAGGTCAGCCGTGATCTTATTGAAAGGCGGAGCAGGCTCGAGGGGCCGAGTGGCCCAGTCCTGTTCCTAATTTGTTCATCACTATGACCAAGTCTTTCATCCCAGGAATCAGCTCAGTGAACCTTGCCTGAACTCGTGCAGTGTAAGTATAGTCCTCCTTAAGAAAGGAGAACAAACTGTACAGAGCGGTCTCACCAGCCGTGCTTGTGTACTTACAGTTCATTGCAAAGTATGTCACTAGGCAAAGTAGGCCCACACAGGCGACGACACCAGCGATGGCCAATGCCATGATGACAGTTTGGACCCTCCTTTCACGGGTGGCTGCCCCTGATATCACAGAAAGAAAAGGGAAGAATAAAACCTGCATTCCTCTATCACACTTCAACAGCCAAATAGCACGAAATTGGAGCAGTTGACCCGGTTGCAGTGCAGGAAGCGCGTCACCAAATTTACACACAGCAAGAACCCCAAATGGCAAAGAAATAAGGACCCAGATCATCTGTGCTCTCAGTGATGTGGGTTGAGGGGGAAATCTTGGCTCCAGGGTCCTGGGGAGCAATGTCCCCAATCCCCCAGCTCATTTACAGTGCTGGCCGGGAAGACATTTACATCAACCTCAGGTGGCAGGTGGGGCCCGCGATTTGATGAGCTCCCTCAGTACTGACCCTCCGACAGTGCAGCGCTCCTTCAGTGCTGTTCCTCCGACAGTGAGGTGCTCCCTCAGTACTGACCCTCCGACAGTGTGGCGCTCCCTCAGCACTGACCCTCCGACAATGCGGCGCTCCCTCAGCACTGACCCTCCGACAGTGCGGCACTCCCTCAGTACTGACCCTCCGACAGTGCGGCGCTCCATCAGTACTGACCCTCCGACAGTGCGGCGCTCCATCAGTACTGACCCTCCGACAGTGCGGCGCTCCATCAGTACTGACCCTCCGACAGTGCGGCGCTCCCTCAGCACTGACCCTCCGACAGTGCGGAGCTCCCCCAGTACTGTCCCTCCGACAGTGCGGCGCTCCCTCAGTGTTGACCCTCCGACAGTGCGGCGCTCCCTTAGTGCTGACCCTCTGACAGTGCGGCGCTCCCTCAGTACTGACCCTCCGACAGTGTGGCGCTCCCTCAGTACTGACCCTCCGACAGTGCGGCGCTCCCTTAGTGCTGACCCTCTGACAGTGCGGCGCTCCCTCAGTACTGACCCTCCGACAGTGTGGCGCTCCCTCAGTACTGACCCTCCGACAGTGCGGCGCTCCCTTAGTGCTGACCCTCTGACAGTGCGGCGCTCCCTCAGTACTGACCCTCCGACAGTGTGGCGCTCCCTCAGTACTGACCCTCCGACAGTGCGGCGCTCCCTCAGTACTGACCCTCCGACAGTGCGGCGCTCCCTCAGTACTGACACTCCGACAGTGCGGCGCTCCCTCAGTACTGACACTCCGACAGTATGGCACTCCCTCAGTACTGTCCCTCCGAGAGTGCGGCGCTCCCTTAGTACTGTCCCTCGGACAGTGCTGCGCTCCCTCATTGCTGACCCTCTGACAGTGCGGCGCTTCCTCAGCACTGACCCACCGACAGTGCTGCGCTGACTCAGTGCTGACCCTCCGACAGTGCGGCGCTGACTCAGTGCTGACCCTCCGACAGTGCGGCGCTCCCTCAGTACTACCCTTCCGACAGTGCGGAACTCCCTCAGGACTGACCCCCCGACAGTCTGGCGCTCCCTCAGTACTGACCCTCCGACAGTGGGGCACTCCCCCAGTACTGAGCCGTCAACAGTGCGGAACTCCCTCAGGACTGACCCTCCGACAGTGTGGCACTCCATCAATGACGCTCCGACAGTGCGGCGCCCAGTCAGCGAAGGGAAATCCAAAGGATTGGCCACCATTGTTGGAGTTATTATAATGTGTGGTGCGCACGAGGCCACGATGAACGTCAGGGAGGTTTTGCAGGTATTACTCAGTGATTGGTTGGGGGAGGGGCTCGAGGGCGAGGAGAATGGACCCAATTCCGGGCAGTAGTTTGTTCGCTCGCACTCACTTTGTCTTTCAACGTCCTCGGTATCCCGTTCATGGAAGACGTCATCTTCGATATCCATGATGAGGTCGGGCAAGTCATTATCTTCGTCGTACTCAAGGGACTCGACATCCCCTCCTGTTGCATGGTCATCTACACCTCTCCGCCCAGGGTTCCTGGGGAGCCCTTTAGATCCCCTCATTCCCCTTCACCCTCAACTGGTCAACCAGTGCCAAAGACAGAGATGTCCACTCACCTCAACTCCACTTATAATCTTACCCTATACCCTAACTTTCACCAACAACAGATCAATTGCAACCACCTCACTCAGCCGGATGAGTAATTCAACAAATCCAACTGTGAAGTTGAGTTGACTTTTCGATTCAGGCAGTGGAGGTTATTTTTGAAGTGTCTCAGGATTAATTTGCGGGCTTTACAGTGTGAGGAATTCTTAATTTTGTGCCTATTTTGCAATTTATTTCGACATAACCACTGCTTTAAGCTTGTGTCTGAGATTGCATATTAATTGTTCAATAAAGATTTGAGAATTGAATTAATTTTTAACTCATTGTTCTGCATAAAGTATTACATCAGTAGTATAGTTTGAAATAGAAGTATTATTTGAGATGTCTTATTAATAAGCTAATGATGGATTATTCAGATTAAGAATGAATGATTATGTTAATAACATGTTATTAAAATCAATTTACTATTTGCTATACCAATGATGGATTAGTGAGATTAATTGAAAAAATAGTCAGAAGATAATGGATTAAGGTAAATTAATAGTTAGCTATGAAAAAGTTAATTGATTAAGCAAAATTAATACCTGGCAAAATTAATGATGGACTATTGCAAAAATTAAGAAGTAGAGATCAGTGAAACCAATTAATCACTATGCTGATTAATGATCAACAACTGGGATAAATTAAAATTTATATATTAACAGATTATAAAACCGAAATTATAATGTATCAATGTTAAGCAATTGAGAATTATTACACCTATATTAATAACAAGTTATGAATAATTTATTCGAAGCATTGTTGAATCAATTAGTATTGTTAACAGTGGACATTGAAATTAGTTATAAGAGACACCCGCTATAAATTGTTGACATTAACTTGTAATTAGCTACATTAAAGAGGGAATATGATTACATAAGAAATACAATCATTAAACAACTATTATTAATTGGAAGTATTAAATAATAACAGGTTGTTGACATTAATAATTTGGTAGATGTGATGGATAATACTAATTTGTAATTAGATATAAGTACAAATTATTAAGATTAATTAATAATTAGATGTTGATTATTGAGTCATTAATACAAATATTAGTGATATTTAATGACTAATGGATAATTAGCTATGTTAATGATAAATTACTGAGATTAACTAAAACTTGCATAAGTGATAGTTAATTACATTTAATTAATACTTACAGCTCCTAATTATAGGTTATCGCCCTCCTCAGTACAGACAATTAGACGGTCTAATCTGGGGAATAGAGATGATTTAATATTTGGATTAATGTTCGATTAAGTTTAATAATTAGATTTATTAAAAATAGCAATAGAGTAATTAATGGATAATTATATTAATAGATTATTCAACAATTAAACTGAGTAGTATTAGATTATTAAGGTAAATTAGATATATTAATAATACATTACTAAGATTATTGAATAATTAAACAGATTAATGATAATATGCATCAAAATGAAACATATTAATATTAGATTTATTCGATTATTGAATATTCTGACGGTTTATTGGCTCAGCACTTCCGGCGGACATTTTGGGGAGAGGGAAGGAGACGGAAGTGATGTGGAGACCCCGGGAATGAGGTTATGACCCGGGAAATGATTCCCGGGAGGTCACCGCTGGGACAGAGACACAGGGCATCACGTGACAGGCTGGGCTGTGAGACTCAATGGAGCAGAACAGAGAGCGAAACAATATTAATATATTAATAATAACTGGAGAGTCAGTGGAGCAGAATAGAGAGAAAACCGATACTCGATGCGGCGATGGGGTAGTGGTGTTGCCATTGGATTACCCGAAACCCAGCAGCACTTTCTGGACACCCGACTTCGAATCCTCACCGCGGCAAATGGTGGAATCTGAATTAAATAAATACCTGGAATTAAAAGTCTAATAATGACCATGAAACTATTGTTGTAAAAACCCATCTGGTTCTCTAATGTCCTTTAGAAAATCCGACCTTACCTGGTCTGATCTGCAGGCGGCTTCCACAGCAAAGTGGTTGAATCTTAAAGATGCCTCTGAAAAAGGGCAATAAATGCTGGCCGGGCCAGCGACGCGCCCACATCCCATGAATGAATAACCGCAGAGTCAATGGAGCAGAACAGGGAGAAAATCGATATAAATATGTGAACAATAACTGGAGACTGATCTTCCATTTAATCACTGGCATAAAACAACTTTAATATCTGAATAATTGTCACATTCTGGTTTATGTGAGATAACAGTCCATAAGTTTAAAATACAAAGTGTATTGTTTTCAGAAATCACTTACAGATGTTGAGACTTGAATTCCTCTCTAATCTTTTGGTAGATGTGAACGAGCGAATCACCTTCTTGCAGCCAGACTGGACATCGACAGTCACACAGCCACCGACATAGCAACTTCTCCCATTTCCAGCGCTGTAACTGCTGGCTGCTATCTCCACCCAGAGGCAGCATGTATCTCTGACAGTGCAGCACTCCCTCAATACTGATACTCCGAAAGTGCGGCTGCCTCAGTGATGTCCCTCCAACAGTGCAGCGCTCACTCAGTACTGATCCTCTGACAGTGCGGCGCTCCCTCGGTACTGAACCTCCGAGAGTGCGGTAATTCCTCAGTACTGACATTCGCCAGTGCAGCGCTCCCTCAGTCCTGACCCCCGACAGGGCGGCGTTCCCTCAGTACTGAACCTCAGACAGTGCGGCACTCCCCGAGTACTGACCCTCAGAATTTGAACGGGACCGGCTCCGACCTCCGTTTGCAGATCCAGTGCTGCGGAGCGCTGCACACAGCGTTAGCCCAGGCTCCTCGGCGCAGGGAGACACAGTTCTTGAAAGCCTCCAGCCCGTAGTCGAAGTGACTGTCGGGGCTGCCTCTGTCCCAGAATCTCGGAGAGGTGGGGGGAGATGGAGCAAACAGAGTTTGTGTGTGAAAACTAAGCGTTCACCCGTCCATGCCAGCCCCCAAAATTTAGCCCTCAGGGGCTGACGGGAAAGAGAGAAATCCCACCCAATTCCCAGCTGAGGCAACATCCAACACTCCCAGGACAGGTACAGCACAGGGTTAGATACAGAGTAAAGCTCCCCCAACACTGTCCCCATCAAACACTCCCAGGAAAGGGACAGCACGAGGTTAGATACAGAGTAAATCTCCCTGCACACCGACCCCATCAAACACTCCCAGGACAGGTACAGTACGGGGTTAGATACAGAGTAAAGCTCCTTCTACACCGGCCCCATCAAACACACCAAGGGCAGGTACAGCACGGGGTTAGATATACAGCAAAGCTCCCTCTACACTGTCCCCATCAAACACTCCCAGGGCAGGTACAGCACGGGGTGAGATACAGAGTAAAGCTTCCTCTACACTGTCCCCATCAAACACTCCCAGGACAGGTACAGTACGGCGTTAGATACAGAGTAAAGCTCCTTCTACACCCACCCCATCAAACAATCCCAGGACAAGTACAGCACGGGGTTAGATACAGAGTAAAGCTCCCTCTACACTGTCCCCATCAAACACTCCCAGGACAGGTACAGCACGGGGTTAGATACAGAGTAAAGCTCCTTCTACACCGACCCCATCAAACAATCCCAGGACAAGTACAGCACGGGGTTAGATACAGAGTAAAGCTCCCTCTACACTGTCCCCATCAAACACTCCCAGGACAGGTACAGCACGGGGTTAGATACAGAGTAAAGCTCCCTCTACACCGTCCCCATCAAACACTCCCAGGACAGGTACAGTACGGGGTTAGATACAGAGTAAATCTCCCTCTACACTGTCCCCATCAAATACTCCCAGGACAGTTATAGCACGGGGTTAGATAGAGAGTAAAGCTCCCTCTACACTGTCCTCATCAAACACTCCCAGGACAGGTACAGTACGGGGTTAGATACAGAGTAAAGCTCCCTCTACACTGTCCTCATCAAACACTCCCAGGGCAGGTACAGCACGGGGTTAGATACAGAGTAAAGGTACCTCTACACCGTCCCCATAAAACACTCCCAGGACAGGTACAGCACGGGGTTAGATACAGAGTAAAGCTCCCTCTACACCGTCCCCATCAAACACTCCCAGGACAGGTACAGTACGGGGTTAGATACAGAGTAAAACTCCCTCTTCACTGTCCCCATCAAACACTCCCAGGACAGGTACAGCACGGGGTTAGATACAGAGTAAAGCTCCCTCTACACCGTCCCCATAAAACACTCCCAGGACAGGTACAGCACGGGGTTAGATACAGAGTAAAGCTCCCTCTACACCGTCCCCATCAAACACTTCCAGGACAGGTACAGCACGGGGTTAGATGCAGAGTAAAGCTCCCTCTACACCGTCCCCATCAAACACTCCCAGGACAGGTACAGCACGGGGTTAGATGCAGAGTAAAGCTCCCTCTACACTGTCCCCATCAAACACTCCCAGGACAGGTACAGCACGGGGTTAGATACAGAGTGAAGCCACACGACCACTATTGGTGTCCATACCTTCCTGGGTCTCCTCCGCAATCATCTGGTCATTATCCCCTCCGGCGGCCTTTTCCTCTCGCTCCACCTCAACCTGCCTCTCGGCTGACCCCATGTGCGCTCCTCCAGCGAGCTGCCGTCCTCTTGCTGCCTCCGTCTATCCCAAAAACTCATCCTCATCATCATCCGCCATGTAGGGGGAACTCTCCTCCTCTTCAGCAGCCCCTGGGCTGATTTACCCATCAGTTCAGACCGATTGTCCCAGCGCTCCTTTTAAAACTGGCTTCACATTCTTCACTCCAGTTTTCTCACTCACCTCACCCACATGCCCTGTTTGTTATAAACATAAATTCGGCGAAAGTAAAGGAGGGGATTATTGATCGATATCTGCAATCGCCTGGACTAAATCGCGTTTCGAACGAACCAAGTCCTTTGCCTCACTTTTCAAAGAGACTCGTTATTGAGGTTAACCATTGATTATTAACGGCCAATCCAAGCTAATCTCTCAAACGACTTGGATTATTTACTGCAGATTATTCTGTATTTGGAATTAATAATTAATAGTTACAATTATGATGTGATTGGATTTGGTTTGCCGATATATGTTAAAGGATAAAGTGATTAACTATTTATTTCTGAATTAACAACTTTAAGTAAATGCAGATTAACCCTTCCTCATCATTGCCGGATCAATAAGAGATTTTTTTTTAAATACCTTCACAAATGTTGAGAATGAGTTTTAAATATTTCGATAAATTACTAAACGTTCACCTAAATCATAACGTATTTTTTTTTGTTAGATTATTATTACAGATCGATTCGGATTAATTTATTGAACACCCTGATTCCGAAATAGGGTGATTAATTATTAAATATTTAGCCAAAATGTTCGATGAGCCAAATGTTGAATATTTGGTTAGCGCGGGTGATGATCAATTAATTATTCCAAAGTAATCAATGAGGTAGAGAAATTATTTGCATGTGATAATATATAAAGGAACACACGTTTAATGACATTAACTATGATTGTTAAATAACAACCGAATTTAGTATTTAGACTGCGCAAATGTTTACAGATTATATAGTGATTAGCAAAGGTCTATGCAGAATAATAAATATTTCTTGAATACAAAGGTTAAATATGATTATGAAATATTCAATAACATTCTTAAATGTGTACGAAAAGTATTAAATATTTTTATTGTTGTTTAACTATTGATAATACAGACTGAGAAAATTAATGATGGGTTATTTAATGAACGAGTTGATTCAGAGAACAAACACAAATTTTGATAAATTAATTATAAACACTAAAAACCTGACAAATGTATTATATGGGCAGAAAAAGGCAAGTTTAGATCAGTTATATTATGAGTATTATGTATTAAGCTGAATTATACCATTAATTGTGCAAATGTTTACTGATTATTACAGACTTAGCCAGGCTAATAAACAGTAAATTCTGCTAATGTATTGGAACAACACACATTTACATAACTACGGTTATTAAATATGTAGCTGAGTTAATATGGTAGGTTATGCTAATTCTTAAAAACCATTACAATCTTACCAAGACGCAAATATCAGTCATTTATTGAAAATTTGTAATAGATAGAACAAGGACAAGTTTAGAAAAAATAAAGGCTTTTCAGCATGAAGCCAAATTATTATTAAAAGCAAGTATTATTTAAGTTTTGAATGAGCTGTTGTTTATTGATTAATATGGATTAATTGAAAGTACTGGATTATTTAAATATGTTAATTGGTAGAATAAAGACATGTTTAAGGGAAATTAAATATTTTTACGAAATGTGTTAATTAACAGAACAAACGCAAGTGTAAATCGAATGTTTCAAATCTGCCAATTGATACAAATGCACGTTTAGATAAATTAAATATTAACATTAAGTTAATCATTTGAGAAAACAATTACTCGTTTAAATTTAATTAGTAAATGTTTGAATCTAGAGAAAAAACACTGCTTTGAATGTACTTAATATTAGTCCTGAGTACATTAATTGACAGAAGGCATACAAGTTCAGATAACTTGAATATTAATACTAAATGTGTTAAGTGACAGAACAACCACAAGTTTAGATAAAGTAAATCTAATAATTAATTTGTTGACTGACAAGACAAATCGAAGTTGAGGTAAAACAAATGTGTGTACTAAATATTTTAAAAGATTGGGAAAAGCGGAGTTGCTTATTAAACGCGGAAATTTGCTGAACAAATGCAGAGCAACAAGTGAATTATTTGGTGAAGATTTATTCAGATATTGATGGGGTTCAGGAGCTAGAGACGGTTATTGATGCTAAGAAACTGACCAGTTATTAAATTTAATATTGTAAGTGAATCTGCAATAATGTTAAACTGAATACTGAAAATAAATATGCCAAAACATATTAAATGTATTACTGAAACTAAACAATCAAAAGTTATGAAAGTACCTATTGAAATTAAATATACCTACCAAAATATGTTAAGTTAAACATCAACATTGAATAAATCTGCTGAAAGTTTATATTAATTGGCTGAAGGAACACACGTTTAGGAAAACTGAATATTATTACCATGTGTAAAGGGACAAAATCAACACAACTTTAATTAGAGTAAAGCGATTATTAAATATGTTAATTGACAGTAATATATCGATTTAAATAAATCATCCAAAATATATTACATTTAAAATATAAATTAATTAAATCTCTCAAAATATATTAAATTGAATTAACAGAACAAATGCAAGTTTAAATGGAATATGATTATTAAATCTGCCAAATGATTCCAATGCAAGTTTAGATCAATACTATATGCATTAATTGACAGAACACACACACACGTTTTAAATAAGATTACTTTGGTAATCAGTAGGAAACAGCACGAGTGGAGATAACTTACTGACCATGTAAATTGACAGAGGACAACTTGAACACCAATACTAATTGGTTTACTGGCAGAACAAATGCCAGTTTAGATAATGTAAATCTAATTATAAAATATGTGAACTGAGGGAACAAACTCAAGTTTAGGCTGAATATCTAGTAAATATTAACATTAAATATGTCAGTTGACAGATCAAACAAACATGTTTCAATATGATTATTAAATGTGTTAATCGACAGTATGAAAAAAAACGAGTTTGGACAAACTGATCAATGAACCTTAAATGTTGCAATTAAATCTGTCCATATATTAATTCACAGAACAAACACACATTTAAACTGAATATGATTATTAAAACTGTTCAATTGAGGTAAATGTAAGTTTTATATGAACATTAACATTACATCTCGTTTAATGTGATTGGAATTCAATAGATGTTGAATTGATATTAATTTAATGTTGAAATTAAACCCGCCAAATGGTGAATTGAAGCTTTGAATTGTAATTATCTGATAGAAAGTATCAGGATTCCTCAGGGAAATTGCTGAATGTTGGATTATGTTAATATTTGGGGGAATTAATTAGTATTTTTGAACATTTGAGTTTAGGGGATGTTAATGGTTAATTGACGTTTTTCGGTTGCCCTCCGGCTAATTTGTATCACTTATTGGATAATCCTCCCTCTGAGGCCCCGACAGAGGCTGCTTCCGGGACCAGGCCATAAAAAGAGCCTGGGCCTCTCCCCGCGGTGCCAGTGGGAGTTAGGCCGCACCCAGCACACGCCGCCCGGCTCTAGAGCGGATCGCCACCACCGCCATATTAGGTAAGGCTGGGACCGGAAGAGGAGGTATCCAGGGGCGAGGGAAGGAAGGGGCGTAGCCTCGGCAGACATGACGTCAGGGTAAGCGACTGTTGCGTCTGGCATCGCAATAGTGAGAGAGCTGCGCGCGCAGCCAAGATTCCCATGGACACCAGAGGTTGAGAACAACCCGGAATGAAAATAGAGGAAATGAATAAATTAGAGAGAGAGAGAGAGAGAGTAACCCAGTGTGAAAATAGAGGAGGAAATGTATTAATAAATTAGAGAGAGAGAGAGAGTAACCCAGTGTGAAAATAGAGGAGGAAATTTATTAATAAATTAGAGAGAGAGAGTAACCCAGTGTGAAAATAGAGGAGGAAAATAATTAATAAATTAGAGAGAGAGAGAGACCCAGTGTGAAAATAGAGGAGGAAATTAATTAATAAATTAGAGAGTGAGGGAGAATAACCCAGTGTGAAAATAGAGGAGGAAATTAATTATTAAATTAGAGAGAGAGAGAGAGTAACCCAGTGTGAAAATAGAGGAGGAAATTAATGAATAAATTAGAGAGAGAGAGAGTAACCCAGTGTGAAAATAGAGGAGCAAATTAATTACTAACTTAGAGAGGGAGTAACCAAGTGTGAAAATAGAGGAGGAAATTATTTAATAAATTAGTGAGAGAGAGAGAGAGTAACCCAGTGTGAAAATAGAGGAGGAAATTAATGAATAAATTAGAGAGAGAGAGAGTAACCCAGTGTGAAAATAGAGGAGCAAATTAATTACTAACTTAGAGAGGGAGTAACCAAGTGTGAAAGTAGAGGAGGAAATTATTTAATAAATTAGTGAGAGAGAGAGTGAGTAACCCAGTGTGAAAATACAGGAGGAAATTAATGAATAAATTAGAGAGAGAGAGAGTAACCCAGTGTGAAAATAGAGGAGTAAATTAATTACTAACTTAGAGAGGGAGTAACCAAGTGTGAAAATAGAGGAGGAAATTAATTAATACTTTAGAGAGAGAGAGAGAGAGTAACCCAGTGTGAAAATTGAGGAGGAAATTGATTAATAAAGAGAGAGGAAGTAAGACAGTGTGAAAAAAGAGGAGAAAATTATTTAATAAATTAGAGAGAGAGTAACCCAGTTTGTAAATAGAGGAGAAAATTAATTAATAAATTAGAGAGAGAGAGACTGAGAGAGAAAGAGTGCAACCCAGTGTGGAAATAGAGGAGGAAATTAATGAATAAATTAGAGGGAGAGAGAGAAACCCAGTGTGAAAATAGAGGAGGAAATTAATTATTAAATTAGAGAGAGAGAGAGAGTAACCCAGTGTGAAAATAGAGGAGGGAATTAATTAATAAATTAGAGAGAGAGAGTAACCCAGTGTGAAAATAGAGGAGGAAATTAATTAATAAATCAGAGAGAGAGAGAGCCAGAGTAACCCAGTGTGAAAATAGAGGAGGAAATTAACTAATTAATTAGAGAGAGAGTGAGTAACCCAGTGTTAAAATATAGGAGGAAATTAATTAATAAATTAGAGAGAGAGAGAGTAACCCAGTGTGAAAATAGAGGAGGAAATTAATTAATAAATTAGAGAGAGAGTAACCCAGTGTGAAAATAGAGGAGGAAATTAATTAATAAATTAGAGAGAGAGAGAGTAACCCAGTGTGAAAATAGAGGAGGAAATTAATTAATAAATTAGAGAGAGAGAGAGTAACCCAGTGTGAAAATAGAGGAGGAAATTAATTAATAAATTAGAGAGTGAGGGAGAATAACCCAGTGTGAAAATAGAGGAGGAAATTAATTATTAAATTAGAGAGAGAGAGAGAGAGTAACCCAGTGTGAAAATAGAGGAGGAAATTAATGAATAAATTAGAGAGAGAGAGAGTAACCCAGTGTGAAAATAGAGGAGCAAATTAATTACTAACTTAGAGAGGGAGTAACCAAGTGTGAAAATAGAGGAGGAAATTATTTAATAAATTAGTGAGAGAGAGAGAGAGTAACCCAGTGTGAAAATAGAGGAGGAAATTAATGAATAAATTAGAGAGAGAGAGAGTAACCCAGTGTGAAAATAGAGGAGCAAATTAATTACTAACTTAGAGAGGGAGTAACCAAGTGTGAAAGTAGAGGAGGAAATTATTTAATAAATTAGTGAGAGAGAGAGTGAGTAACCCAGTGTGAAAATACAGGAGGAAATTAATGAATAAATTAGAGAGAGAGAGAGTAACCCAGTGTGAAAATAGAGGAGTAAATTAATTACTAACTTAGAGAGGGAGTAACCAAGTGTGAAAATAGAGGAGGAAATTAATTAATACTTTAGAGAGAGAGAGAGTAACCCAGTGTGAAAATTGAGGAGGAAATTGATTAATAAAGAGAGAGGAAGTAAGACAGTGTGAAAAAAGAGGAGAAAATTATTTAATAAATTAGAGAGAGAGTAACCCAGTTTGTAAATAGAGGAGAAAATTAATTAATAAATTAGAGAGAGAGAGACTGAGAGAGAAAGAGTGCAACCCAGTGTGGAAATAGAGGAGGACATTAATGAATAAATTAGAGGGAGAGAGAGAAACCCAGTGTGAAAATAGAGGAGGAAATTAATTATTAAATTAGAGAGAGAGAGAGAGTAACCCAGTGTGAAAATAGAGGAGGGAATTAATTAATAAATTAGAGAGAGAGAGTAACCCAGTGTGAAAATAGAGGAGGAAATTAATTAATAAATCAGAGAGAGAGAGAGCCAGAGTAACCCAGTGTGAAAATAGAGGAGGAAATTAACTAATTAATTAGAGAGAGAGTGAGTAACCCAGTGTTAAAATATAGGAGGAAATTAATTAATAAATTAGAGAGAGAGAGAGTAACCCAGTGTGAAAATAGAGGAGGAAATTAATTAATAAATTAGAGAGAGAGTAACCCAGTGTGAAAATAGAGGAGGAAATTAATTAATAAATTAGAGAGAGAGAGAGTAACCCAGTGTGAAAATAGAGGAGGAAATTAATTAATAAATTAGAGAGAGAGAGAGTAACCCAGTGTGAAAATAGAGGAGGAAATTAATTAATAAATTAGAGATAGAGAGAGAGTAACCCAGTGTGAAAATAGAAGAGGCGTTGTATTAATAAATTAGAGAGAGAGAGAGAGTAACCCAGTGTGAAAATAGAGGAGGACATTTATTAATAAATTAGAGGGAGGGACAGAGAGTGAGAGAGGAACCCGGTGTGCAAGTAGAGGAATAGTAAAAATAATGTGTTAGGGATAGAGAGAGAAAGCAACACAGTGTGCAAATACGGGAGAAATGTAATAAATCAGTTAGAGAGAGCCATCTGGTGTGCAAGTAGAGGAGGAACATAATAAATAAATGAGAGAGAGAGCAAACCAGTGTGCAAATAGAGGAGGAATGTAATTAATAAATTTGAGGGAGAGAGAGAGAGAGAGAGGAACCCATTGTGCAAGTAGAGGAATAGTACAAAATGAATTAGGGAGAGAGAGAGAGCAACAGTGCGCAAATAAAGTTGGATTGTAATAAATTAGTTAGAGAGGAATGTAATTAATAAATTCTAGAGAGAGAGCAACCCAGTGTGAAAATCAGAGGAACGTGAATAATTAGAGAGAGAGAGAGCGAGTAACCAGCGTGAAAACAGAGGACGAATGTGATGAATAAATTAGAGATAGTGAGATGCCCAGTGTGAAAATAGAGGAGGAATGTAATTAATAAATTAGAGAGAGAGTAACCAGTATGAAAATAGAGGACAAATGTGATTAATAAATTAGAGAGAGAGTAACCCAGTGTGAAAATAGAGGAGGAATGTAATTAACAAATCAGAGATAGTGAGATGCCCAGTGTGAAAATAGAGGAGGAATTTAATTAATGATTCAGAGCGAGAGAGTGAGAGAGTAAACCAGTGTGAAAATAGGAGGGATGAGAATAGTAAATTAAAGAGTGAGATTAACCAAGTGTGACAATAGAGGAGAAATGTAATTAATAAATTGGACAGGGGAACACAGCGTGAAAATAGAGGAATAATGTACTTAATACATTAGAGAGAGCAACCCAGTGTGAAAATACAGGAGGAATGTGATTGATAAATTAGAGATTAACCAGTGTGAAAATAGAGGAGGAATGTAATTAATAAGTTAGAGAGAGAGATAGAGACCCATTGTGATTATATAGGAAGAACATAATAAATTAGAGAGAGAGAGAAAGACAGCATGAAAATAGAGGAGGAATATAATTAATAGATTATAGAGAGACAGGACAATGCAGCGTGAAAATAGAGGAGGAAAGTAAATAATAAATTAGAGAGAGAGACCCAGTGTGAAAATAGTGGAGGAATATTATGATTAAATTAGGGAGGGGGAGCAACCAAATGTGAGTGCAGTGGAGGAAATTAATTAATAAATGAGATAGAAAGTCAGAGTGAAAATAGAGGAGGGATGTAATTAATACATTAGAGAGAGAGAGGAACAGAGCATGAAAATAGAGGATGTGTGCAATTAATGAATTAGAGTTAGTGAGAAAGTTAGTGTGAAAATAAAGGAGGAAAGTAATTAATAAATAAGAACGAGAGAAATCCAGTGTTCAAATAGAAGAGGAATGCAATGAATCAATTAGAGAGAACAGCCCAGTGTGCAAATGGAGAAAAGTATTTAATAAACGAGAGAGCCGCCCAAGTGTGCAAATAGAGGAGGATGTAATTAAGAAATGAGAGAACAGCCCAGTGTGCAAATGGAGAAAAGTAATTAATAAATGAGAGAGCAGCCCAAGTGTGCAAATGGAGGAGGATGTAATTAAGGAATGGGAGAGCAGCCGAGTGGACAATTAGGTGAAATGTAATAAATAAGAGAGGGAGCGAGAGACAGAAAACCACTGTGCAAATACAGAAAGAATGTAATTAATCAATTAGAGGGAGAGAGAGAGAGAGAGTAACCCAGTGTGAAAATAGAGGAATAGTACTAATAATGAGTTAGGGAGAGAGAGAGAAACCCAGTGTGCACATAGAGGAATAGTACAAATAATGAGTTAGGGAGAGAGAGAGCAGCACAGTTGGCAAATACAGGCGGAATGTAATAAATCAGTTAGAGAGAGCAATCCAGTGTGCAAATAGAGGAGGAACATAATAAATAAATGAGAGAAAGAGAGAGAGTAAACCAGTGTGAAATAGAGGAGGAATGGAAGTAATAAATTAGACAGCGAGCGAGAGAGAGCAAACCAGTGTGAAAATATAGGAGGATTGTGATTATTACATTAGGGGGAGAGAGAGACCCAGTGTGAAAATAGAGAAGGAATGTAATTAATAAATGAGAGAGAGAGAGAACAACCCAGTGTGAAAACAGAGGAGGGATGTAATTAATAAATTAGAGCGAAAGTGCAACCCAGTGTGCAAATAGTGGAATATAAATAATAAATGAGAGAGAGTAACCAGTGTGCAAATAGAGGAGGAATGCAATTCATAAATTTGTGAGAGAGAGAGTAACCCAATTTGCAAAGAATGCATTAATGAATTGGAGAAAGAGAGAGGAACCCAGTGCGAAAGTAGAGGAAAAATGCAAATAATGAATTAGATAGAGACAGAGACAGCAACCCAGTCTGCAAAGATAGGAGGAATGTAAGTTATAAATTATAGAGAGGGAGAGAGATCAATTCAGTGTGCTAATACAGGTGTAGAAATGGATAGCGACAGAGAGAAAGCAACCCAGTGCATAAATATAAGGGGATGTAATTAATAAATTAGAGAGAGAGAGAGATAGAGCACCATCGAGTCCAAATTCTGGAGGAATTTAATTAATAAGAGGGGACAGATTGAAACCTAGTGTGTAAATATAGGATTAATGTAATTAATCAATTAGAGGGAGAAACACATTGTGCAAATGGAGCGGGAATGTGATTAATAAAATGCAGAGAGAGCAACCAGTTTCAAATAGAGGTGGAATACAATTAATAAATTAGATAGATAGAGAGTGAAAGCAACCCATTGTGCAAATAGAGGAATGCAAATAATAAAGCAGAAAGAGAGAACAATTAAACAAATTAGAGAGAGAGAGCAAATACCACTTCTTGTCTTTTGGCAGTCTAGCTTTTTCCATTGTTTTTACCTGTCAAAAATGTAGAGTGCATCGCTCAGCACGTAGTCCTGGACCTTGGAATTTGGCAGAATGCAACTTTCGTTTGAGAACAAGTATTTTCACTGAAGGACCAGCAGGTTTTATGTAGAGCAAAGAGCGGCTTTCATCGAGTTGGTGATTCTCCAGCTGCAGCTGCCGTTTGTCTCAGTGTTTGTCCCTCGGAAAAGCCCATGGAGCACAGAGTCCTGTGTCACAGAACTGCTCAGGATGAACCCCAACAAAAAACACTGCATCTCTTTCCAGAACTTTGCAAAGGCGCATTCCACAAGGAGGTGAACAACATTCTCTTATGATTCGATGCAAAAAACACCACACGGCGGAAGCACAGAGGATGCTGAAGGTGAGAGATAGAAAATTATGTTTCACACAAAGAGGGGTGGTCGGGGGGAGGAGTTGCAATAACATGGAAAAGATTAAATGCTGGAGTGTCTGTGTGTGTGTCTGTCTGTGTGTGTCTGTCTGTGTGTGTCTGTCTGTGTGTGTCTGTCTGTGTGTGTCTGTCTGTGTGTGTCTGTCTGTGTGTGTCTGTCTCTCTGTGTGTCTCTGTCTCTCTGTGTGTCTCTCTGTGTGTCTCTCTGTGTGTCTCTCTGTGTGTCTCTCTGTGTGTCTCTCTGTGTGTGTGTCTTGGTCAGCAATTCAGGATCTTGCTTATTCTTTATTCATTCTCTGGATGTGGGTGTTGCTGCCTCTGGCAGCATTTGTAGCCCATTCCTAATTGCTCCTTGTGAAGGTGCTGGTGAGCTGCCTTGAGCAATCTACCTTCTGCTGGATACTGTCAGAATCAGACACTCAGACATGCACGCTCACTCACACACACATACACTCCTTTACCAATCTACACTCTGCTAGATACTGTCAGAATTGCATAAAGCCACAAACACTCAGACACACACACACACACACACACACCTTTAACAATCAACCCTCTGCAGGATAACTGTCAGAGTGACATAGAAACAAACTCCTTTACCAATATATACTGCCTGAACCTCACACACACACCACACACACCTTTACAAATCCCCACCGTGTGTGTGTTCGCGATCCCTGCTGTGTGTGTTTCCCCCTGTGTGTAATAATCCATTCATTATTCTGTGTGTAATTATCAATTGGCAGTCAGTCAACAAGCCTAATATTTAACATCTTATGTACATAGTTGAGGATTTTGTTGAATATTTAACAATCATATGTAGTCTTTGTGTGCTTTAACTGTACACTTTAAAAGTCCCTGTCTTATATTGAGCTGTGACAAGTCACTCTCTTTAGGAGCTGCTGGTTTAACTATTTAACTCACTTAAAATTCTGCTAGCTCTAGGTCTGAAACTGACTCTCACATCAAAGCTAAACTGGAATCAGCTTTACCATTCAAATTCTCACATTGAACAAAAATTCCGAACATACTCACCCTTGGCTCTGTCTCAGAAATCTCCACTCTTAATTCTTATGGCAGGTACCTGTTCAACTGGTTATTTCTAGGTCAGAATCAGACCCTTAATATAAAATTACTCTCATTCTAAAATTAAACTTGTATCAGATTTAACTTTTAAATTATCACTTTAAACCAGATTCACCAAAATACTCATTTCAGTCTCTGTCTCAATCAGGCTAATGTCTCCCCTCACTGACTGTGTGCCCATTACTGGTTGTGCACTTTAAAAGTCCTTGTCTTATATTGAGCTGTGAAGAGTCACTCTCTAGCTGAGCTTCCTACTGCTGTCATCAAAAAATATTCAGCCAAGGGTGATTGACAATGAACTGCCAAAAAGTCAGTTGCCTGTTGAACTAGGCTGCTGACCAATGTGTGCTGCGATGTTTGAAGGTGGGACTGCCATTGGTTGATGCTGCTCCTGGGTGAGTGTGGCAGGGTCAATGAGGCAAGGGGGGTTACCTCAGGAGCTGGTGGTTAAAGGGGGATTCAGGCCATGAAACCTTCATGTGTGGATTATGATTTAATGGTGTTGTTCCATCTCATGCATTATGGTTTTACAGTCTGGCCGACTCCCATCTAATAGGAGTGCCAAATCTTTCTTTCACTGATAACACACCTCTCAAATCAAATGGATTCACAGCGCTGGGTGCCAGATGTCACAAATTTATTCAGCAAACATTAATCAATGAATAAAATGCAACAGGCCAAGATTCAGACAAAAAGCTGCCAATTTTTGGATGAGAATTCAAACGGGTTAGTCTGCAGTTCAGAATACAGATCAATCGGACCATACAGACATGGGAGTGAGGAGCAGGATTAGGCCATTCAGCCCCTCAAGCCTGCTCCACCTTTCAACAAGATCGTGGCTGAACTGCTTGTGGCCTCATCTCCACTTTCCTGCCTGTGCCCCCCTCCCGCCAACCAAATAACGATTTGACCCCCAAGTCGATCAGAAATCTGTCTAACTCAGCCTTCAATATATTCAATGTCCCGGCCTCCACTGCTCTGTGGGGGAGAGAAATCCATTCCACAGACTAACAACTCTCTGAGAGAAGAAATTCCTTCTCATCTCCGTCTTCAATGGGAGACCCCTTGTTCTGAAACAGTGCCCCCCCCCCCCACCCTTAGGACCCCCGCCACCCCACGTGACGGGGAAACATCCTCTCAGTATCTTTGTTTCAATAAGGTCGCCTCTCATTCTTCTAATGTCCAACGGGCACAGGCGCAACCTGGCCAACCTTTCCTCCATAAGGCAGCCCCCTTCATCCCAGGAATCAGCCCAGTGAATCCTCTCTCAACGGCTTCTCATGTGATCTGCCCCTTTCTGAAGTGAACAGGACAAAACGTATAGTAACTGAATTGCTAACTACCAGTTGCAATACCCAACCTTTCAGGCGTCTTATTCTCTCAACTGTAAAAGGCACTTTTTAGACCACACCTAGAATACTGTGAACAGTTTTGATCCACTTATTGAAGGAAATATGTACTGGCATTGGTGGCAGTCCAGAGAAGGTTCAGTAGGTTGATCCCGGGGATGGTGGGATTTGCTTATGAGAGAGGTCGAGTAGGTTGTGCCTGTACTGACGAGTTTAGACGAATGTCATGCGAGCTCACTGAAACATAATATTCTTAGGGGGCTTGATGGAGTAGATGCAGAGAGGCCGTTTCCCCTTGTGGGAGACTCTAGGACCACAGGTCATAATCTCAGAGTAAGGGGGCCCACATTTAAAATAGAGATGAGGAGGAATTTCTTTTCTCAGAGGGAAGTCAATCTGTGGAATTCTTTACCGCAGAGGGCTGTAGAGGCTGAGTCGTTGAGTATATTGAAAACTGAGGTAGACAGATAGATTTTTAATCAGTAAGAGAATCGAGGGGTATGGGGCAAAGGCAGGAAACTGGAATTGAGGATTATCAAGTCAGGCATGATCTCATTGAATGGCGGAGCAGACTCGATGGGCCGAATGGCCTATTTCTGCCCCTACCTCTTGTGGTCTTAAATCATAAAACAATTCTTCTGGAGTTATATCAAAAGCTATCACAGATGATGATTCAGCACCCAAACCAAAAATCAAATAATACCCCAGAAACGCAACATCCCCCCCGCCACCGCCACACACCACCACCAATGAGCCCACACCCTCATGCTCCCGGAGACTGCCCCTCAGTCCAGAAATCTGGTTGCAACCCACTGGCTGACCAAACCGGATCTTCTGGGTCATTTCTTCTTCTCCTCGCTGGGATTCTCTTGTAATTTTGGCACCAGCTTCTTGCAGTGAAGATATCTTTTCAGCATTTCATGTACCTGGGAATGGACAATAGAGGAGTCAGGTCAGAGAGAATGGGAACGCTGTCACTGAGCAACTGACAAGGGGATCTCAGGAGACATCGATGGGACCCTCAGCACGAGGGAAATTCCTTCCCTGAACACGAGGGGGAAACGTGCCCCACCCCTCTCTACACCCAAACAATCCCTGCCCCCTCCACACCAGCTCACTCTCTCCTTATTCAGCGTTTGGGAAATTCACTCCCCTCTCCCCCCTATCAGTTCAATCGAACATCTACCAGAGAGTGAGGAAGGGAAATCTTATCCCTGCCCTCGACTCAATGCCAACTGGAGATGTTCAATAAATGAAATGGGTAAATAATGCTGACTCGGGTTATTGAATGGGTGATGCCCACAGCCTGAGAATGACTGCAGGATGAACCCCCTCACCTGCTGGAGATGGGCTTCCTTTCCCTCGTGATTGTCCAGTTTGTTCTTCCCGATGTACAAGGCTTGGACTTCGGCATTGTTCTGGTCACAGTCCACGTTGCTGAGGTCCAGCACCACTGTAACATTGAGATGACAATGCTTCAGACACACCCACACAAAGCCCCTGGGCTGGGTTAGAGGTGGGAGTGAGAACTGGGTACGGAGGTGGATTGGAGGGGAGGGGTTGTGTAGGGGTGGGAGGGAGGGGAGGGGCAAGGCTCGAGGGTCAGACTCTGTCCACTCCCCTCGCTGACAGATTGAATGAATCTCCGTGATGAAGTTGTATTGTGATAAGATTATCCTCAAATTGAGTTGACAAGTCAGGTACCTGAGTCTGATGTTCCGACTCTGATAAAGGATGGACGCCGAGTGGAATCTCGACTACTTTGTTCCTCAGATCCCTCGTTGCGTGATGTCTCCCGGTCTGTCATAGCGAAAGCGAATGTTACTCAAGTGCTTGCTGAATCCCCAAAGCGCTGTACCCCAAAACCCGAAAAACTTAGAACCCCTCAAACGCCAAAATTTCTGAGCCATGATAATCCGAAACACTGAACCCCAAAATCACTGAACCGAAAAACCCACAAACACTGAATACCCAAACTCCACTGACATTGAAACCCCCAAACACCAACCAAGACTGAACCCCAAAACACTGAAAACCCAAACGCCAAAACAGTGAACATTGTTTCAAGCTTACATTTAGAGAGATAGTCAGATTCTGAGATGAGCAGCATTAGTGGCAGTTAACTGTGAACCTCCGTTGTCTGATTAGTTTTTGATGACTGTAGCAAGAAGCTGAGATGGAGAGTGACTCATCACAGCTCAATCTAAGACAGGGAATTTTACAGTGTGCAGTCAGTAATGGACACACAGTCAGTGAGAGGAGACATTGGCCTGAGTGATACAAAGACTGAGTGAGTATATTAGTGAATTAGGAATTTGCTTTAAAGTGAGAATTCGAATGGTAAGTCTGTTTCAAGTTCAGTTTTCGAGTAAGAGTCTGATTCTGACATAGAAATATTCTGTTAAGCAGGCAGCTGCCCTAAGAACGGTGGAGATTTCAGAGATAGATCCAAAAGTGAGTATTTTGGAAATTTGATTCATTTTGAGAATTTGCATGGTAAATATGTTTCACGTTCATTTTTAGAGTAAGGGTCAGAATCTGGCCATGGACTCGCAGATTTTTAAGTAAGTTAACTGGACAAACAATTGTCTCAGGTTTAAAGCACCTTTGCCTGAATAGTTTTTGACGACTGTAGCAGGAACCACAGGTAGAGAGGGCCTCATCACAGCTCAATATAAGACAGGAGTTTTTAAAGTGTGGATAAAATAAGAGAAATAACACACAGTCAGTGTGGGGTGACATTGGCCTGAGTTAAACACAGACTGAGTGAGTATATTTATGAATTTGGTTTAAAGTGAGAATTAAAATCATAAATGTGTTTCAACTTCAGTTGTGGAGTTAGTCACAATCCGTCTTGGAACTAACAGATGTTTAAATAAGTTAAATAGTTACAGAAAATGTCTCTGGTTTTAATCACCACAAGAGAACATTTAATTGGGAGGAAAGTTTAGAAAATTATTCACTTACTCATTTATGCAGTCTGAAACCCACCAATGTCATCCTGCTCTGTCACTCCTGACTGTACACCAGGCACTACTTCCCACTCCCCTCACTCACTACATGCCACTACCCTCAGATGCAACATCCCACTCCCCTCAGTCACTACATCACACACCCCTCAGCTACTGCATCCCTCTCCCCTCAAGCACACCACCCCTCTCCCCTCAGCCTCTCCATCCCACTCCCTTAAGTGTGAGTTTACAGAGACCGGATTGTGTGAAGATTTTTGGTAGAATATTCACTCCAGGCTGATACCTGTTATTTTTGTTCCTGTTGGGACAGATGATAGAGCGACTGTGGATTTTGGAGTTGAGTGTTCCTCAGATTCCAGAGTTGGTGTTGTCCCTGGATCTGAAATGAAGTAAGGAGACATGGGAGATTGCAGGTGGTGGATCACCTCAAGAGAGCTTTAACTTGGTAGGAACGTTTAGAAAATGATTCACTTCATCATTTATACAGTCTGAACCCGACCAAAGTCTGAACCCGACCAAAGTCTGAACCCGACCAAAGTCTGAACCCGACCAAAGTCTGAACCCGACCAAAGTCTGAACCCGACCAAAGTCTGAACCCGACCAAAGTCTGAACCCGACCAAAGTCTGAACCCGACCAAAGTCTGAACCCGACCAAAGTCTGAACCCGACCAAAGTCTGAACCCCCCAAAAGTCTGAACCCCCCCAAAGTCTTAACCGCAACAATGTCACTCCTGAATGTACCACAGTCACTAACTCCTAGTCTCGTCACTCACTCGATCCCACTCCCCTCACTCACTACAACCCACTACCCTCGATTACATTCCCATTAGTCCCAGTTCCACCCCATTTAGTTACTACATCCCACTCCCTTCTGTATGAGATTGCAGCAATTATGTTGTGTGAAGATTATTTTGTAGAATATCCCCTCCAGACTGATACCTGTTATTTCAGATCCTGTTGGGGTCGATGATGCAGTGACAGTGGATTCTCGAGTCAAGTGTACCTCAGATTCCAGAGTTGGAGTTGTTTCTAGATCTATAATGAGGTAAGGAGACATGGAAGATATCAGAGTGTGTTTCACCTCAAAGGAGCATTTACTTTGTTGAAATGTTCAGAAAATGATTCACTTCATCTTTAATACAATCTGAAACCCACCAATGCCAGTCTGTTCTGTCACCCCTCACTGAACAACTGTCACTACCTCCCAGTCTCCTCCCTCACATATTCCGCTCTCCTCAGTCCCTACATTCAACTTCCCTCAGTCCCTGCATCCCACTCTCCTCAGTCCCTACATCCCACTCTCCTCAGTCCCTACATCCCACACCCCTTATTCCCTACATCCCACACCCCTCAGTCCAGATGTCCCACACCCCTCAGTCCAGATGTCCCACACCCCTCAGTCCAGATGTCCCACACCCCTCAGTCCAGATGTCCCACCCCCCTCAGTCCAGATGTCCCACACCCCTCAGTCCAGATGTCCCACCCCCCTCAGTCCAGATGTCCCACCCCCCTCAGTCCAGATGTCCCACCCCCCTCAGTCCAGATGTCCCACCCCCCTCAGTCCAGATGTCCCACCCCCCTCAGTCCAGATGTCCCACCCCCCTCAGTCCAGATGTCCCAGCCCCCTCAGTCCAGATGTCCCAGCCCCCTCAGTCCAGATGTCCCAGCCCCCTCAGTCCAGATGTCCCAGCCCCCTCAGTCCAGATGTCCCAGCCCCCTCAGTCCAGATGTCCCAGCCCCCTCAGTCCAGATGTCCCAGCCCCCTCAGTCCAGATGTCCCAGCCCCCTCAGTCCAGATGTCCCAGCCCCCTCAGTCCGGACGTCCCTCCCCTCAGTCCCGACGTCCCTCCCCCCTCAGTCCCGACATCCCTCCCCCCTCAGTCCCGACGTCCCTCCCCCCTCAGTCCCGACGTCCCTGCACCCTCAGTCCCGACGTCCCTCCCCCCTCAGTCCCGACGTCCCTCCCCCCTCAGTCCCGACGACCCTCCCCCCTCAGTCCCGACGACCCTCCCCCCTCAGTCCCGACGACCCTCCCCCCTCAGTCCCGACGACCCTCCCCCCTCAGTCCCGACGACCCTCCCCCTCAGTCCCGACGACCCTCCCCCCTCAGTCCCGACGACCCTCCCCCCTCAGTCCCGACGACCCTCCCCCCTCAGTCCCGACGACCCTCCCCCCACAGTCCCGACGACCCTCCCCCCTCAGTCCCGAGGTCCCTCCCCCCTCAGTCCCGAGGTCCCTCCCCCCTCAGTCCCGAGGTCCCTCCCCCCTCAGTCCCGAGGTCCCTCCCCCCTCAGTCCCGAGGTCCCTCCCCCCTCAGTCCCGAGGTCCCTCCCCCCTCAGTCCCGAGGTCCCTCCCCCCTCAGTCCCGAGGTCCCTCCCCCTCAGTCCCGAGGTCCCTCCCCCCTCAGTCCCGAGGTCCCTCCCCCCTCAGTCCCGAGGTCCCTCCCCCCTCAGTCCCGAGGTCCCTCCCCCCTCAGTCCCGAGGTCCCTCCCCCCTCAGTCCCGAGGTCCCTCCCCCCTCAGTCCCGAGGTCCCTCCCCCCTCAGTCCCGAGGTCCCTCCCCCCTCAGTCCCGAGGTCCCTCCCCCCTCAGTCCCGAGGTCCCTCCCCCCTCAGTCCCGAGGTCCCTCCCCCCTCAGTCCCGAGGTCCCTCCCCCCTCAGTCCCGAGGTCCCTCCCCCCTCAGTCCCGAGGTCCCTCCCCCCTCAGTCCCGAGGTCCCTCCCCCCTCAGTCCCGAGGTCCCTCCCCCCTCAGTCCCGAGGTCCCTCCCCCCTCAGTCCCGAGGTCCCTCCCCCCTCAGTCCCGAGGTCCCTCCCCCCTCAGTCCCGAGGTCCCTCCCCCCTCAGTCCCGAGGTCCCTCCCCCCTCAGTCCCGAGGTCCCTCCCCCCTCAGTCCCGAGGTCCCTCCCCCTCACTCCATACATCCCTCCCCCTCAGTCCATACATCCCACAACCCTCAGTCCCTACATCCCACAACCCTCAGTCCCTTCATCCCACAACCCTCAGTCCCTTCATCCCACAACCCTCAGTCCCTACATCCCACAACCCTCAGTCCCTTCATCCCACAACCCTCAGTCCCTACATCCCACAACCCTCAGTCCCTACATCCCACCCCTCTCAGTCCCTACATCCCACACCCCTCAGTCCCTAGATCCCAGCCATCTCAGACTCGACATCCCGCCCACCTTAGTCCCTGTGTCCCACTCCCCTCAGTCTCTAATACAAAAACGCTTCTCACCCACTCATGAATGTCCGACAGTCACTACCTCCCAGTCCGCTCACCCGCTGCAACCCCACTACACTCCCCTTACTCAGGGAATCCCACTCCCCTCAGTCACTGCATCCCACTCCCCTCAGTCACTGCATCACAATCCCCTCAGTCACTGCATCACACTGCCCTCACACACTGCATCATACACTCCTCACTCACTGCATCACACTCCCCTCACTCACTGCATCCCACTCCCCTCAGTCACTTCATCCCACCCCCCTCAGTCACTTCATCCCACCCCCCTCAGTCACTTCATCCCACCCCCCTCAGTCACTTCATCCCACCCCCCTCAGTCACTTCATCCCACCCCCCTCAGTCACTTCATCCCACCCCCCTCAGTCACTTCATCCCACCCCCCTCAGTCACTTCATCCCACCCCCTTCAGTCACTTCATCCCACCCCCCTCAGTCACTTCATCCCACCCCCCTCAGTCACTTCATCCCACCCCCCTCAGTCACTTCATCCCACCCCCCTCAGTCACTTCATCCCACCCCCCTCAGTCACTTCATCCCACCCCCCTCAGTCACTTTATCCCACCCCGCTCAGTCACTTTATCCCACCCCCCTCAGTCACTTTATTCCCA